>NW_028258435.1:1861020-2178947 GCF_053883595.1 Heterocephalus glaber | reverse complement strand
ATGATAGGTACAATCAAAAGCTCAGAGAAAGTTAACTTCACTCTTAAAGAAACTACTTAGAAAATGAATCAGAGTTTTTAAAAAATCAACTGAAGCACAAAAGCCAAGTCAGGAAATTATTTTGTGAAAGTTGCAAAAATTTTGATGTCAAAATTACATATTGGTCATATTATAAGTGAAATGTAGAGACCATTCTTATAAACGTCTGTACAAATCTAAAGAAAATAGGTCAGTTCTATCAGATAATCCCCAATTAATAATTCTCAACAAAATTTGTGTTATCAATCATAATATTATATAGAACATAATTCTTTCAATACAATGCTTCATGATTTTTATTTATATCTGGGTGACAGTATAGGATGTTCACAAAATTTATCCAGTTACGACCAGCCTGACATATCAACAACTTGGATTATGACTGGAATTTTAGTTTCAATTTACAGTCAAAGTTTTGATTTATGACCTGAATGTTGGAAGGAACAGTCTAACATCTTTTCCTGTGTGGGGGTGAGAAATCCTGGGCCAGTATCTCTCTAAGGCCACTAAGATCTGCCTGTGCACAGGAGACAGACTTTGGGTTTTTTGGGGGGTTTTTTTTGGTTTTTTGGTATCAGGGATCGAACTGGGGTCCTTGCGCTTGCACAGCAGGCTGTGAAACCACTGAGCTAAATCCCCGGCCAGGAGACAGACTTTAAAGGCTGTGTACAGGAGGAGCTAGAGCTTTAAATTGACCAACTTGAGTTACAACCAGTCCTTGGGAATGAATTGAGTTTGTAAGTCAAGGGTCCACTGTACAATATTTTGTACCAAATCATGTGCATTAATATATTTGATTTACATTCCGAGTACAACTGACACCACATACAACGATACGTGGGTGGCTTTTAAAGTTTCTTGTTTCTCAACAAAGTTGGGGCACATCTCAGCTACCTAGGTGCTAAGAGAGAATCGTGCTCATTATAAGCAAATTATCAGCCAGGGAAACTTTTCCTACATTTTTACAGATTTCATTTCACAATTACACCTTACTCCTCATTACTAATTCCGCATACTGAGCAGCAAAAATCACAGGAAGATATGGAATACAATTTTAGAAAAAAATTCCAAGTGATAAAAAGTAAAATAAATGAAAACAGATAATCCTATATACAAAGTAATCATATGTCTGCAATGCACAGTACTGGTCATTGGCTTGCAGCATGGTACATGAGGTAGTGGACAGTTTCAGGCACTTGTATTTGTCACATGTCACATTGGCAAGTGTTGTCATGGTCTCTTACTTGTGTATGGCAGAGCTACAGGAGTCATTTCATCTGTGAACCTGTAACACAAAACTGCAGGAGAGTTAAGACCAGTAGGAAGAAAACTCAACAAGAAATTTACCCCCAACTGCTGTTGGGAATCTGTAAATAAAGAAGAACTCTGGGCTCCCCATCCTCCTGTGGAATAATGTTGAGGCCAAAACCAAATTAAGATCTAAAGCAATTATCTTAATATCAATTATTTGGTGGTTGACAGATGGTTTTGTTTATGAACTGTGAGTTATTTTTACTTTCTGAGAGAATATTATTATGTGTTTTTATTATAAGTAAATGGCTGTGGGCGTAGGGTAAAAGTGCAATGCATTATAACTTTCCCATTTATAATAAGAATAGGTAATATTCTAGGAAATGTATTATCAAGAAAAAATGTTTTGGGAGGAAAATTGCTGATGGTAAGGGGAAGGAATTTGTACTAAAAATAATTAAGTGAGGTATAAAATTAATGGCATAATATCTAAGAAGTATTCACTGTAGGAATACAAGGATTTTTATTTAACAGACAATTTGTATTAGATACAAAACTGTTAATGTAACTCACACATTAAGCGACTAAAGAAAATAAACAATTCAAAGTTTTAAAGAAATTCCCAAAAGGGACTCAATGAAATTGTATGATAGCATTTTTAAAAGATAAAGAATGCCATTGATTTTTGAATGTTGACTTTGTATCCAGCTATGCGACTGATTTTGGTTATAAATCTAAAAGTATTTTGTTGGAGATTTGGGGATCTTCTATCATGTCATCCACAAATAATGATAATTTAACTTCTTTCTTTCCTATCTTTATTCCTTTTATTCCTTTCTCTTGTCTAATTGCCCTGGCTAATGTTCCCAGAACTACATTGAATAGGAATAGAGATAGTAGACATCCTTCCCTTGTTCCTGATTTTAGAGTGAAAGCTTTCGGTTTTTGACCATTTATTGTGATGTTGGCTGTTGGTTTGTCATAGATGGCCTTTGTTAGATTGAGATAAAGATAATCTATTCCAATTTTCTACAGGGTTTTTATTATGAATAAGTGTTAGACTTTGTCAAATGCTTTTTCTGCGTCTACTGAGATAATCCTATGGTTTTTGTCCTTGGTTCTCCTTATACGGTGCATTGCATTTATTGATTTGCGTATGTTGAATAATCCCTGCATCCCTGGGATGAATGTAGTTGCTCATGGTGTATAACCTTCTTGATGCTTTGGTGCATTCTGTTTGCCAATATCTTATTGAGGGTTTTTGCATCTATGTTCATTAGGAAGATTGACCTGTAGATTTCTTTTTTGGTCAGATACTTCCCTGGTTTTGGTATCAGGGTAATTAATGCTTGCTTCCAGGAATGACTTTGGGAACATTGCTTCCCTTTCAATTTCATTAAAGAAACACTTCATGAACAAAACCCCAATCTCACAGGCAATGCTACAATGAATCAACAACTGGTATCTCATCTTACTAAAAAGTTTGCACAGCAAAAGAAATCATCAACAGAGTGAAGAGACAACTCACAGAATGGGAAAAAAAAATTTGCCAGCTGTTCCTCAGACAAAGGAATAATATCTAGAATATTAGAACTCAAAAAACTTAGAATCCCCCCAAATTTAAAGATCCAATCCAAAACTGGGCATCTGGAAAATGAATAAATACTTCTCAGACAAAGAAATACAAATGGCAAATAAATATATGAAAAAATAGTCAATATTAATGGTCATTTGAGAGATGCAAATTAAAACACTGAGATTTTGTCTCACCTCAGAAAGAATGGCTATAATCAAGAAATCAACCAGTAGCAAATGCTGGATGGGCTGTGGGGAAAAGGGAACCCTGCTCCACTCTTGGTGGGAGTGCAGACTGGTGCAACCACTGTGGAAATCAGTTGAGTTGGAGATTCCTCAAAAACTAAAAAAACTAGAGGTTCCATTTGACTCAGCTACTCTGCTTTTTAATATCTTCCCCCAAAATTGAAGGCTTCATACCACAATGATATGTGCACAATCCTGTTTATAGCAACACAGTTTGTAATAGCTAAATCTTGGAAAGAGTCCAAATGCCCATCAACTGATGAATGGATAAAGATGTGTGTTTTTGTTTTTGTTTTTGTTTTATACAATGGAAGACTACTGTGCCATTGAGAAGGATAAACTTGAGACATTTCCAGGTCAATAGATGCACCTTGAGACCATATTCTTAAGTTAAATAAACATACATGTTCAAATATTGCGTTTTTTCTGGTGTGAGAAACCGTAAGCATAAATAAGGACCAAAATGTATAATAAATGTTCTGAAATAGGAAGAAACTGTTCAAATGGGAAGAGGAAGTAGGGTGGGGGTGAGGAAAGGAAGGAACGAAAGAGAAAAAAAGAGAAGAGAAGGGAAAAAGTGGAAATAAAGTTTTTGTAAATAAGGAGGGGAAGGGAATGGGAACAAAAGAAGCAGTAAGATATATCATGAACAAGTACAAATTTCCTATGATGAATGTGATCACTATGTATAGCTAAAACGCACCAATAAACTTAATTAAAAACAAATAGAAAACAAAATAGGTAAATTGGTTATCTAATATATGTTAAACAACTTAAATAAATGTTCTAAGGAGATCTTATTATATTGAGTAGCAGAAATTAGATTTAGCAAAAGTGCTGATCCATATGTCCATTAACAAGGGTTTATCACAAACCTATATATCACTTCTAGAAATGACAAAATATAAGCTAAAAGTATAGATTTTTAAAATACTGTCATAATTATAGGGCGCCTAATGCTATATTTAACAAGCCACATAATGTTAATTCTAAAATCATCCACAGTCTTGAATAGGAATACAAAGTGTTAGTAGCGTAAAGATGTCACTCTCCCTAAATTAACCAGTAGATTCAATGTGACACTAATAAAAATTATAAGAATACTTAAAGAGAAATAATCATGGGGAAAATCTCAATATCTTAACCACTCTAATGTGAAGTGTGATTGAAAAATATGATGGGTGTTTAAATAAAAAAATTATAGTAAGCGACACTTCCATGAATCCCTCTCAAAATCCCCCCCTCACTTCAACTACACTCATCCCATCGTCCTTGCCGCTTCCTGCAGTAGCTCTGGAGTTCTCTTTCCTGAGGGTCTTTAGTTGTGCTGTCCTGGCTGCCTCCATGTCCTGAATGGATTCACAACGTTTCCCTTTCATGGTCATTGTGACTTTGGGGAAGAGCCTGAAGTCACATGGTGTCAGGTCCGGTGACGAAGGTGGATGAGGACACAGCGTCATGTTTTTATGAGCTGCCTTTCTGCTGGATGGTGCTCGGCAGCAGCATACATCTTAACTCCTAAAGGCACTCACAAAAGAGGACTTCCAGAACTGCTTCAGAAAATACCAAGAACGTGAGATAAGTGATAAAGATTATTTGGAGAGAGATTAAAGGCAATATGTCTTTTACTGGTATATTATTTTAAATTTAAACATTCAGGGCCGGGGATTTAGCTCAATGGTGCGGTCACCTGCCTCGCAAGCACAAGGTCCTGAATTTGACCCCGGTACAAAAAAATAATAATAATAATAAACATTCACTGTACTTTTCCATCACTCTTTGTATTTCTCTATCCTTTTTTATATATTTAATATAAATTACCAAAATATCAACAAATATAACTGAGTAAATTTATTCTCAATCTAAAAATGGTAAATAGCAGAAAAAGATAATTTTGAGGAAGACCAAGAAATATTATATTCCAAGTTTATTCTTCATCCTATTGCTTGCTTGCTTGCTTGCTTTCTTGCTTTCTCTCTCTCTTTTCTTTCTTTCTTTCTTTCTTTCTTTCCTTTCTTTCTTTCTTTCTTTCTTTCTTTCTTTCTTTCTTTCTTTGCTAATAGCTACTTGAGAACATTACACAATGACTTGTTGTCAAATTCATGTCTGGTGTGTAGTTATGATTGTTAGGTCACCAGCCACACCACAGATCCTATAACCAAAATGCTTTTGACAGATTTGAACAAAAGGTTGTATTTCCCTGAGATGGATCATGGAATGTGAAAAATTGTACATTAGAGTCTTCAAATTCTGTGCAAAATTGCGTACTGGAGCAACTTGATGGCTTTTCTTGCTTCTTTATGCTGGGAGCGAGCATGAAGTTCATTTAAAATGCCATTTCTCATCACCCCGCTCACTATTCACCCTACTGAATTTCCCAGGAGCTGAGATAGGACTAGAGTTTCAGGCCATTACATACATCTTATTCCTGCTTTTTACTTGGTCTTGTCAATTTTTACTTGGTCTGGTCAGTTAACTGGAACATAAAACCTCAATAAAAATATGGAAAGTCGGCTTCATCTGACTATCTCCTGGAGGAAGAACTCAGAATCTTCCGTCTTTTCGTTGTGTGATGCACAACCCCCTTCTGAGTAGTTAGTAAGGTTTCAATCCAAGAAAAAAAAGAGGAAAAATGAAAAAAAAAGAATAGAGTGGAAGACAGAAAATAAATAGACCCAAGGATTCCCTAGGGCAAAACCAAGCACAACTCTAATTTTATCTTCCTCCCATCTTCCTTAGCTTATTGTACCTTTGTCTCCTTTGCTTTTTAGCTTGTGCAGGAAAACATCTACATGTTCATAGGTGAAAATTTGAGAAAAGAACAGCCTGTGTTCTCCCACAGAAGGACAGGGAGGTCTGAACATTGAGCTTTACTAATCAACAAATTGTTTGCCAATCCGAGGATCTAGTTAAGCTCTCCTATTTTTTCTTACAAGAAATTGACATTCAGAATGCCTTTTAAGTAGATCAAATTGCAAATCATGTGAACTTGTAGAATAATATTCAGTAGCCACCCACAAATATTCATTTATGAGCTATCCACAAAGTTGGGAAGTTCCATACTGCATAAAAATATTTATGTTTTTAATTTCAGCAATTTCCAGACAGATCTGTTGCTAAAAAATTGAAGATTCTGTTGTCTTCCCTATAATAAACTTCAGAAGACTTGGTAACTCTTCATGTGGTTTACTAAACACTGCTTTGTAAAGGTAGATAAACACAAGGAGGATATCATATTAAGCAAACTGTTATTCACTCCCACCTTTTACCTTAGTATATATTTTTATTCAATTCAATAGCTTTCGACTTAGTTGAAATCATTTAAAATTTTAATAAGCAACTTGCTCATGCATCGGAAAGAATTTAAACATCTGCAAGGAAATGTCTGCCTTACTCTTTTACCCTTCAAAACCAAACTTACAGAGAGAATAGCCTAGGTTTAGTATGCACTGGACAAGGCTGGTGCCAGTTACATACCTTTTCATAACCAAGTACTGACAAAAGTTTAATTCTGTGTGTGTGTGTGTGTGTATGTGTGTGTGTGTGTGTGCATGCTCTCCTGAGGCTGTCATCATATTGTCAGCTGATATATTGAATTCATTCAATATTTACTCAGGGTTCTTTGTGTGTGAGTTAGTAAATAAGACTTAATTCCTTTCTGTGTATTTTCAAGCTCTAATTATGGAAGAGTGGATCGGAACCTAAATATTGTAAAAGTGGCACACCTGGAAACCATTGCCCAAATTCTGAATAGAAATATAAATTATATAATGTTAAACTTTATGGTTTTAGGAACAAAGTAGCATTTGAATCCTAAATTCTGCTTGGCAAGATGTCTCACCTTGGGAATTTAATGTTGTGCATGTTATCATTAACTCCACTGTAAAATTCTAGTAATATATAGTTCACCATCAACACTATAAAGATTAGATAAAATTATGGACCTAAAGTTCAAAGTGCAGTAAGAGATACATAATGTACTCATTTTTTTCAACAATTGGCCTCACTGAGCTGCTGCTGATTGGCCCTGTTCCTGAGCCCCACTCTCCTGGCATTGAACGAGGTGGTGTCTTCTTCCCTTGGGTGCACTTGACTAATAAACTTCTCTCAGTCTCAGGCATCAGTCCTCGTCCTCAGGTATTAAGCTGTCTGGGGCGATATAGGGTGGTTGTCAAGACTGTAAATGCAGTCAGGAGTAATGCCAGGTTGCTTTCGGCATTTAAAAATTAACCAAAGGAGAAAAAAATCCATTTGCGTTCCTGATTTAGTGTTTTAGATCTTCCCACAAACAGATATTGTTTGCTTTGGGGAGGCCAATTGTTGATTCTCTCAGAAAACCCTCCACTAGTTTAGAAATTATAGTTTAGAGTTTTATGAATTTAATGACTGATCTTGTTTGCTTTTTCCTATTCAAAATTATCTTTAATTATATATATATATACACATATGCACTCAGTACAATCTCATGCTATTCCTTATTCAATATTATTTTAAATTATATGTACATACATATGCACTCAGTACAGTTTCCTGATACCTTCATACAAAGTGTAATTATCAACTAGTGTAAGTAGCACTTCCGTCTCTATAAATGTTTAACATTTCCTCTGGTTGGGAATGTTCTAAATACTCACATCTAGTTCTTTATAAGATAAATAATGAGTGTTTGTAAATTAGAGCTACCCAGCCAAGCCCTAGAATACCAGTCCTCCTTAGTCCCCTCTGTATTTTGGGTTTAGTAACTGGCCTCCTTACGCTACCTCTACTCCTTACATTCCCTGCATACTCTACTCTCTTTTTTTTATTTCTTTTTTTAAAATTTATATATCAATTGGTACATTTTAGGTCTACAATACGTTTACATTTATCCTCAGGTGCTTGCACCTGAACCTGATGTATCTTGGTTCTTATTTTTTCCCCATTCCCTGTGCGCCCTTCACCGCCTCCACCCTTCCCTATTTACACAGACTTTGTTTCCATTTTTTTTCTTTCTCATAATTTTTCCTTTCCCTTCTTCCCTTTCCCCTTCCCCCCCCCTGCCACCCCTCCACCTTTGAACCTACTCTCTTTTAGGAAATCAGCTTTTAAATATGAATTGAAGCAACATTTACCTTTCTGTATCTGGCTTACTTCAATTAACAATATCTTCCAGTTCTGTCCAAGTTCCCCAAATGACAATATTTCAGTATTTTTATAGCACTATATCATAGTGCATTGTGTTTATACAGCACATTTTCTCTATCTGTTCATCCACTGATGAACACCTGAGTTGATCCCATATTTTGGATGTTGTGAATAGTGCCATAATAAATGTGTAGGCATCTCTTTGACCTAGTAACTTAATTTCCTTTGGATGCATACCAGTAGCGGGATAGGTCGATCTCATGGTTGCTCTCCATTATTTATTTATTATTTTGAGAAAACTCCACAGTGTTTTCTATTTTAGCTGTACTAATTTATATTCCCACCTACACTGTGTGTTCTGTTTGTACATATCTTGGCCTTTTTGATTATTGCTTATTCTATCTGTGTAAGGTAAATACCTCACTCATTTCTCTGAGGATTAATGCTATAAGCATTTATTTCATGTAACGTTTGGCTATTTGTATATCTTCATTTTTGAGAAATGGCTGTTTAGATCATTGGTCTATTTTTATATGAGACTGTTTGGGTTTTTGCTATGGAGTGCTCTAAATTCCTTCTATTATATTCTGGATATTAATTCCTTGTTGGTTGAGTTCATTGTGAATGATTTCCCCTGTTCTGTAAGTTATCTCTTCATTCTGTTGACTGCTTCCTCAGTCATGCAAAAGCTTCTCAGTTTGACACAATCCTGTTTGTCTATTTTTGCTCTTGTTGCTTGTTCATTTGGAATCCTGCTCAAATTGTTGCCTGTACATTGTCTTGGAATCTTTCCTTTATGTTTTCCTCCAGAAGTTTCATAGTTTCAGGTCTCACATTTTGGTCATTGTTATGATTTGAGTCTAGATGTCCCCCCAAAGCCTCATGTGGTCATAGGCTTGATCTAGAGTGTGTGAAGCTGGAATTGATTCTTGATGCAATGCTAGGCTCAAGGACACTAGGATTAAGGGTGTGAGTGCTGCCCGCCCTAAGTAGTCTGAATACGATAAAAGGGACAGGGAGAGCTGCTAACTCTCTGGTTACCTTTGCTGCCTTGTGTGCCCCATGCTGTTTCTGCTCTGTCCTGCCTGTTTGTTGTCCCTGCCTTGGAGTTGGCTGATTATGGACTGAAACCTCTAGGAAATGTAAGCCAAATGAACCCCTTCCCCTTTAACTTTGGGTGTCTGGTATTTTGTCTCAGCAATGAGAGAAAAGTAACTAACACAGTCATGGATGCATTTGAGTTGGTTTTTGCATATGGTGAAATGTATCCTAGATTCATTCTTCTGCATGTGAGTATTCATTCTTCCCAGCACCATTTATGGAAGACATTGTGTTTTTGCCAATGTGTATTTTTGGCAACTTTGTAGAAGATTTGGTGGCTGTCAATGTGGGCCTTAACCCCTGGGTCACTATCCTGCTCCATCGCCCTATGGGTTCATTGTAATCCCAGTGTCACGCTGTTGTAGTTATTGTGGATCTGTACAGTGTTGAGGTCGGCATTGTGATTTCTCCTTTTACTCAGGATTGTTTTGTCTATTCAAGGTCTTTTGCAGTTTTGCATGATTTTTAGAGTTGTTTTTCCTATATCTGTGAAAAATGGTATTGATATTTTCATGAGGTTTTCATTGAATCTATAAATCACTTTTGGAAGTGTGAACCTTTTAACAGTATTATTTCTTCCAACTCATGAACGTGGGCTGACTTTTCATTTTTGTGTGTTTTCTTTATTTCTTTCATCAGTGTTTAGTAATTATATTGTAAAAATCACTCAGGGCTGAGTGTGGTGGCGGCTGCCTGCAATTTCAGTGCTCTGGGAGGCTGAGGCAAGAGCATAGAAGTTCCAGCTCAGCCTAGGATACTTAGCAACTCGGGGAGACCTTGTCTCAAAATTTAAAACAAAAACAAAAACAATTTAAAAGGACTGTTTATGTAACTCGATGTAAAACTCTCGGGTTAAATTTCCAGTACAGGAAAAAAAATGTTGCTTCCTTAATTTATCCGTAGATATTTTTGTAGTTATTTTGAGTGAGATTTCTTGATGTCTTTTTTAGCAATTTTGCTACTCATGTATAAAAATGCTATTGATTTTTTGTATGTTAATTTTGTATCCTGCAACTTTTAGTCATTTGTCAGTTCCAAGAGTGACAATTTATTTTGAGTCATTACAATTTCCAATATATAATAAGTCATCTTCAGATACTGACAGTTTTAATTCCTCCCTTTTTAAATTGGATACTACATTTTTCTCTTGTTTTATTTCTCTGGCTAAAGTTTCCAGTACTATGCTTAATAAACAGGGTGCAATTGGTCACCCATTTTTTCTACATCTTGAAAAATTATTGCAGCTTTCCTTATTTAATATTATGGTGCTATGGGTTTGTCTTATGTATTCTTTTTTTTTTTTTTGTACCAAGGATTGAACTTGGTACCTTACACTTGCAGGGCAGGTGGTGGAAACACTGAGCTAAATCCCTGGCCCTTATGTAATCTTTACTTTCTTGAGTTATGGTCCCTTCATACCTAATTTATTATAGGTTGTTATCATGAAAGGATGTAGAATTTTAATGAATGCTTGTTTCTCCATCTGTGCAGATGACAATATTATTCTCATCTTTCTGGGGATGTGGCAGCTATGTTTATTGTTGTGTATGTTGACTATCCTGTTATATCTGGGTTAAATCCCCCTCGATCATGAGGAATGATGTTTTTGATGTGATATTGAATTCTATCTACTAGTATTTTGTTGAAATTGTTTTATTATATACTCATCAGGTATACTGGTGTGCAGTTTTCTGTTTTTGTGGTGGCCTTGTCTGTTCTTGCGATCAGCATAATGTTAGCCTCATAGAATTCACTTGCAAGAGGTCCCTCCTGTTCTGTTTTTTGAAATACTGTGAGAACTGTTGTTAGTTTTTCTCTAAATATTTGGCAAAATTCCTACTCAACCTATCTGTTACCGGGGCTTTCTTTGTTGGCTATCTTTTTACTTTATTTCTTTGTTGAATTATTGATGTAATCCTAAGATTTAAACATACAAATCACATTATTACCTAGATTTATTCTCAACTTTTGGGAAAATATATTTATGGTAATTTTTATGCAAAACATTATAATCACTATATTTTTCATTTTATTAGTATGTTTGCCGTATATAATGATTACGTTCATTGCGGGAAGTTGGTACATGTGCATAATATATCTCAAGACCTTTTTTCCCCTTCCTTCCCACTCCCCCACTTGTGTCCCAGCATCAGATTCACATATTTATCTTATAAGTCTGTATAAAGTTAATTATCACACATACAGATTGACAGTCATACTATACTTTTAAAATATTTTTCAGATATGCAGTATAGTTTTGTGAATAATGTATGCTATATAATAAATACAATAATAAATATATTATAATAAATATATAATATATATAATAAATATTATTATGATTTGCTATTATTATTTCATAAATTAAATATTTCCTCCACCACTTTTGCATCCTTCCCTGAGCCCAGCAGGATTCCCACTTGCCTGTCACCTGCGTAGTCATGGGACATGGCACGACTACACCCTCCTTGCTGTCCTGAAACAGAATTGTTGATAATTCTGCACCTACTTACCAACCAGAGCCTCTGTTGCTTTTTGATCAGACACAGTTTTTTCTTATGTGTATCTAGTTTGTCATAGTTTTGCCTTTACCATGGTCATATTGCTTTATCACCTGAATATATCCAGATGATATATTCTGAATTTATCCATATGAGTTTGGCTTATTGTTGGTATCTGAGTCTAGAATGCTGATCCTGTGAAATAGACAAAACCATCTTGAGAGGAAATCAACACTAGCTTTAGAAAAAAAGATTGAAATCTTGACTGAAATATTTTATATCTTCCCTAAGGGTCAAAGAATTCACTTAACAAATGTCTATTTATTTTCTCTTATGTGCCTTGCTCTGTTTAAGTGCTGAAGATAATACAGAAAACTTCCTAAAGGTAATTAATACTCATTTCCATGCAGAAGTTATCCCATAACCTGCCTGAGAAATAGATACATGCACATTATATTATTATATTATATCATTATATTATTCCCTAATGAGCATGATATAAGGTCACACATTGGATGCTATTTGTGTGTGGGTTTTGTTTTTTTTTGGTACCAGGGATCAAACTCGGGATCTTGTGCTTGTGAGGCAGGCAGCGGCACCACTGAGCCAAATCCCCATCCCTTTTTGTGTGCTTTGAGGAGGTAAGAAGAAAGTATTTCTACTTGGGTGGTGGAAGGTTGGAAAAAGCTTCATGGTGAAGTTAAACTCTGAACTGGGCCTTCACATCTTATTAAGATTGATTTAGCAAGGTTGAGCATAAGACTACAGAAATGTCAAGGGGACAGAAAGAGCAAGCAGGGTCATGGGTCATGTGGCAATGAAGTCATCAATTCAACAAATGATCCACTGGTTGACTGATATAATAAACAAAAATCAAGGGCTGAATTGGGGGCAAATATTATGCAAGGAGGCTATAAGAGAGACAGCTCCACTGCTGTGTCATATGTTGTGGGAAGAAGGATGTATCAGTGCTCACTAGAGAACAGATATAATATGATATATATACATATATAAATTCTTCATTTAATAACCTATGTCTTTAGTGACTGTTTGGACTTAGGTTTGGGACAGGCTGTTGGACTTATGACATTCCCTTTGAACTTAAAACCAGTCTTTCTTTTTTTCATGTACAATTCTATACGTCTTGTTTATAGAACCTCAGTGTCTTTTTTTTGTGCAGTACTGTATTTTTGCCAATTGTATTGCACAGTACTGTACTGTAATCTTATGTTCTGTTACACATTACAGTACTGCATGTAAGAGTTATGCAAATAAAAGCAAAGTCATCAAGCTGGAGCATTTCTTTGTTTTGAGTATTGTAATGAATATACTATATACAATTTCTCATTTAATGACCAATTCATTTAATGACCTAGCTGCAGGAACAGAAGTCCACTGTAAATAAGTATGCTTGTTGATATACAAGGAGGCTCACAATGACCTCCTGCAGAGTAAGGTGTGGAAGACTGTAGAAAGACTGTTTGCACAATGGAGATCCAAAGAATCCAGTCAGAAGTTGAAGGACTGGAGCTCACTGTAGAGTGGCGTGAGTCCGTCAGGAAGCCAAAGGGTCTGTGCTGGAGGGTGAAGAGTCTGTGCTGGAAGTCAAAGCACTTTGTTCCAAGGCAAAGGCAAAGACTGGAGCTCCTCTGAAGAAACAGCAGGGTCTGCCTCTTCTTTCCCTTTTTATTCCACCCAGGCTATAAGTTGATTGGTTGGTGCCACTCACACCCAGGGCGGACTTCTGTCTTCAGTAAACTCATTCAGCCACACCCAGAACTAAATTAAGCCAATCAGTTGGGCATTTCATTCTCAAGTTAACACAACAGTTAGCTATCACATAGGATATCAAAGCCATCCTGGTGTAGCACACTACCTAGAATGAAACAAGCAATCACAGAGATTCTGGATGGGTGTTGGACTTCCCAGAGCATCACTCATTTAGACAATTACTTATTCCAACCAAGAAAATAAAGCAAAACTGAGGAAGAGTCAAACTGATTTGCTTTGTTCTAACACAAATTTCCCAAGGCCTTTCTATTTTACCACCTACTTTCTCCTGTATTAAAAGTGCATTTAATTTGTCCTAAGTTTGTCTCATTCCCCCAATTTCTCTGAAGTACTTTGAGCCATTCCACTTTAGAGCTCTCTGTTCCCTCATTTGTTGCTGGCATTGGCTTCACCTTCAATCCTGAGCGATAGCGTTGTGAAAGGTCCCAATTAGAACCTAGCTAATGAGCCCTTCATGGGATCCCCTCATAGCCAAAGGGCGGTTTATTTTCATCTTCTGAATTAAGAAAGAAACTGTAAGTCAAAGAAGAGTTTAGAACAAAGAAGCACTAATTGAGTCAGAAAAACACCTGTGTTCCTCATCCTACATTTATTTATGTACTTTAATCCAGTATTTAACAGGTGCAAAGTGTTTTAAACGTACTGATTATGTGCTATAGGAAAACAGATCCTCAATAAGAACTAAGAATTAACAGGAGAAAAAAGGAATAAAGATCAAAGAACAAAAGAATTGTATAGTTTTTTACCCTGAAGTACTTCTTCCATAAAGATTCCATATGAAATACTCTTTTTAAAATCTGCATTTATTATGAGTCTGTCTTATAGGATAGGGCGTTATTTGCAAACATTTGCATATTGGAGTGGAAAATATTACCCAGTAAATTGAAAACCCTGAATTGTCATTGAAAAATCATAAAGAAGGCTTATTGTGTGCTTTGATTTTTTTTCTTTTATAGTTCCAGAGAAGCAGCTGGTAGTGCCACATTTGATGTTAGAATAGCCAGTTTCAGTTTCAGAAGCTACTGGGACCTCAAGGTGACAATCATTTTATTTTAATTGTTTTTAAATGTGCAGTGACTGCAGGAATCTCAAACAGTGTGAGTACTTAATAGCCCATCATTACAGAGGACCCCTCTGCCTTTCATCCTCCTCAGTAACGTGGATACCAGCTGTCTCCTCTTCATAAGAGATCTCCTGTGATTGTGAATGAATAATATGTTGCCAGTAATGTGAGCACTGAAATCCTAAACACAGGGTCACATCCTACATTCAAGGCCCTGAGACCTTTTGAATTTGACCTAGGTAGCAAGATGAAGCAGACAATGTTGAATCTCAACATTTGATACTCTAGAAGACACATTCTTGTAACTTTTCTTTATGTTTCTCCTTCCAGAATCATGTGTTTATTAAAATTACAGCAAAATGGTGAAGATACAACTATTTTCTTGATATTCATCTAGCCAAATCAGTCAGAGCTGCATTAGCTCTAACTACATGGGTTTCAATGATACAACTTTAGTATCAATTCTATTCCTCCAAGCACTTTGTATAGATTTCCCCTTCCAAAAACTGTGGTTCTATAAATGTATTGTGAGTGCCATTTTTTAATTTTACCATGGGAGTGCTACCTGATAACACTTGGTGGAATTCTATAACTTCTTCCTATGTATCTCAGTCATGAAATGTAAGATAAATGAGGCAGAATAGTTATTCTAGAAGTAGAAATAATGGAACGCATGTATGTATAGAGTACTCTTGCACAGTCAAAAGGACATGCTAGGTTTCAATCTAATCCCCTCCTACACACACACACAAGGTCCCACTTGCTTGAAGGTGATTGGATCTTGGGGGTGCTCTATTCATCAGTGCATTCGTCCAGGGGTGAGTTCATAGCTGCAAGTGCTCTTAGTAGGTGGGGCCTGGTTGGAGGTGGACATGGAGGCGACCCAGAAGGGTATATTCCCGTCTGTAACTCCTCCATTTCCCTCTGCATCCTGGCTGCCTCTGGTTGAGCTGCTTTTTCTCCATGGTGCCCATCTACCTTTCTTGTTCTTGCCTCAGAGCCAGCTGACCAGGGACTGAGATCATGAGTCCAAACAAACGTCTCTCCTTTAAGTTGTGGGTGTTGGTAATGTGTGGTAATGGTGAGAAAAGTGGCAAAGGCACTACTTAAAGACAATAGTCTGGGTTCAGAGACAGCCTGCAAACTCAGGGTCTTCACCATAATGAACACTAAAAACGCTGCATCTCAGGGATAGGCAAAGTCCATAATAAACAAAAATATGTATTTAATGACAATACTAATGGATATAGGCTCAAATTAAAAATCATAGATTACCTTCACTTTGCATGAGGGAACTCTTCATAGATTTGGCCCAAATGGAAGTGACTCTTAACTAAGAAATAGATGAAGAAATTATAGCATGAAAGTTCTAATACTATTTTTTTTTTTTTTTTTGTACCGGGGATCGAACTTGGGACCTTGTGCTTGCCAGGCAGGTGGCAGAACCACTGAGCTAAATCCCCAGCCCAAAAGTTCTATGTGTAAATAATGTGGACATTACAAAAAGTAAAGTAAATGAATGAAAGACAGCTGCCTTTTATCAAAATAGAATAAACAGTAGAAAAGTAGTTCAGCAAAAGTGCTTTATATGGATCCAAAGATACTGAGAAAAAGATAATTTATTTAAGAAATGAATCAAGGAATAAATAAAGAAAATGGTAAGCAAATTTTGCTAGCAAAGTTTAGGAAACTACAGACAAAAATATAAATATTAAGATGAAGCTGGGGATTTAGCTTAGTGGTTCTGCTGCCTGCCCTGCAAGCACAAGGACTGGAGTTTGATTCCCGGTACAAAACAAAACATTTCTTCAAGTCTTTTGGGGCCGGGAATTTAGCTCAGTGGTTCCGCTGCCTGCCTTGCAAGCAGGAGGATCCAAGTTCGATTCCTGGTACCAAAAAAAAAAAGAAGATGAACACCACATTAGAAGCAATACATATAAAATAAACTCAGCTGTGATCAATCAGAGAGAGAGGACACAAATTGAAGTAAACAATTAGAACAAAATATAGTAAAGTACTAAGAGGTAAAATGTTAAAGTACATAGCTCTGCAAGGATTTAGGGGATTAGATGACTTGAGAATTAAACCACATGTATATAATTTATAGTTCGAATACACATGAACCAGAATATTTTTGTGTCTTATGCCGTGCAGCCATAAAGTGACAATAAGGTTAGTTATGAGGTTAATTATAGGATTGTTCCACTCATTAAATAAGACAATGAATGCATGGAATTTAATACAGTGACTGACATGCAGTCTCAGAAATAGTTATTTTACAAAAATGAGAGTAAGATAAGAGAGATCCTTGGCATGGAAGTGCAGAACAAAAATATGTCACTGAAAAAGTTACTCCTCGAAATTAAGAGGACCCATAAAAGTATATCTTTCTCTAGGAAATTGGGATGCAAGATTGTCAAGTCCATAGCTTCCCCTGAGGAAACTACAGAATTTTCAGAATAAAAAGGAAATTTTCATGCATCAGACAAAAAGTCACACATTAGCTAAAAATAAAGAAGTAAATAATCAATAATACTTTTCCATAGCATATTTCAATGAAAGCTCATACTGTAGACTGTCGCTTCAGGGTTAGCACAGAGAATGGAAAGCAAAGCCCAAGAATATTAGGACCAGTAGCAATGTCTTTCAAATGTAAGGGCAATATATAAAAAAATATAAATATTTTTGAAGACAAGTCTTTATCTTTTACATTGATTTTGTCCACCCTATTATATTTTTTAATCTTTCAATATTTTAATTAATTTAAATGAATTTTATATAAAAAGATTGACAGTTGTACCTGGAATAGAAAATAATTATGCCTGGATTTGAGTTCCAACATATGATCTCCTTGGCCCCAAATTTTATTAATTATGTGTTCATGGGTAAAACTAATAATCTTGCTGAATCCGAGTTCCTTACCTGCACTGGGGAATGGTGCAAATGAATCAGTTCTGGAACTGAAATATTTCTGTAAACAACTTACTCTGCAAGTGGTAGAGATTATTCTGCTTAATTATTTCAGTTCAAATAGTGGACGATAAAGTGAAGAAAGATCCCAGTATATTTCTTCTTACAAAGAAATTCTCTCAGAATAAGACATCTCAGACAACTAACTGGAGAATGCTACATTCTGGAAACATGGCCAACTTTATCAAAAGCTTTTACTTCATAGATAATATATCACTATTCTCTTTGAAGGCTTTTCCTCCTACAGAATTCCAGGTTTCAGAATTCAGCATCCTGAACTTCTCTTTCTCTTTCACACCAAACATCAAATATATTCTCGCCAACTACCCTTAAATGGCTAAAAAACTTATCAAAAGAAATAAGAAATCTGTTTGGGTGGTTTACATATAATTATCAAAAAGAAGGAAATCTCCATGAGACTCTAGGCTTTCAGACAGAGGCACTTAGATAATCTTAATTTAACAAAATAATGATTTATTAAAGGAGATGTCAGCTTCTAGGTTTTCTTTCATTTCCTGCTGCTCAATTTACTATCACTAGAGCCATTAAATTCCCACCCTAAATCATCGCTCTGATCCTAGACCTCACCCCAATCTCAGTTTAATTATTTCTGGGACAGAAAATACTGGAAAAGACTCTCCCTTCTTCTTCTAAGGGGTCAGTTATTGAAAGAGCATAAAGAGAGACTGTTTGCCATGTAACGGGGACTGTACTTACCTTCTCTACTCCTGGAAGATGGGCTCTGATGAAACATCTTGTTACCAGCCACTTAGTTTTGCACACTCAGGTTCTTTGGCTCACCGCTGATCAAGCCAAAGAAGGCCGTTCATTTTAGTAAAAAATAAAAGAGGAGATTTATTCAAAGCTAGCTCCATGGCGATGAAGGGGCTCTTAGCCTCAAATCATAATCTTACAGTGTACTGATGGTTGAGGAAAATAGAGAAGAGGAACAGCGAGATTCAACGCATGTCTTTAGATTCGCTTTCATGTCTTTGTGTCATCTTCAAGCTTCTTGTGAGATGGAAAGGAAACCGGGCCGTGGCCTCCTAGGGCTGGATGCCCACATTCTGTCACTTTTGGGGGGCTCAGAGGAGGGAGGATATTGGATACATGCTTAGCAAGAGAATGCTTGGAGAAGTTGCTTAATTCTAAAAGAAAAAAAAAACCTAACTTTTAAAGTTGCATTTTGGTTACAATGTGACACTCGGTTTGGGTAATCAGTGAGCTAAGCAGCCTTCATTGCAGATCAGCAATCAGAGTTCAAATTTACCTGTCCTTAAGCCAAGGCAAAGGAGAGCTATTCCAGTGCTCACTGGCTAAGGGAAGTTGAAAACAGCCTAAACTCTGCTTCCCATTTTCTTAATTTGTATAGCAGAGTCTCAAATAAAACCTATATCATAACTGTATTATATAATATGTAATATTTAAGCACAATTTCTGACTAGTGTTCAATGCTCAATAAATGCATTTTTTTCTGTTATTATATTATTTCTTTAGGTTGACGTGGAAATTCAATGGGATGATTGTGATGGAACAATGCCTACAAATGCTTGACACTCACTCATGCATTGAGAGCCAGACACGGTAGCTGTGACAGGTGGAGTCAGATCTGGTCATCTCCAGGTCCTGGATCTCATACCGGGAATAGATCGCTTTTTCCCAAAGCCACGTGCTATAAATGGCAGAACCATGTACCTTACATGCACATTTGCAAGTGTGTTGTAGACAATTAAGGCTAAAGAATTGTCTGGCCTGGAGAAATGAATGCAGGGAAAAGGAAAAAGAAAACTGTTCACTGTTTTCTCAAGTCAATTGTCAAAATACAATAATGTTTTGTATCCTTTTGCTCCAAAATAATTTAGCATGAAAACTCATCCAATCCTAGCTGGGCAAATAATCCTGTATTAAGATCCTCTGACAATGCCCACATGTGTTAGCTCATTAGAGACAAAGTTGAATGCTACTTGGAATCAGTGTTAGGGAAATGTTTGGAGGAGATGCGCAGTCCTGCTGGATTGGTTGCTAATGTATCTTTGCAATCAAACAAGGACATGGTTTCCAAGCTGGCAGCTGGGAGACTCCCAGGAAATCTGTGACGTCCCAGCTGCTGGTCTGAAGGTTTGGCGAGTTGAACATGACTGGCATCAAGCCCTACAAGCAGTGCCCAGCTGTGCTGGGTGTCTATATAGACAGCAGATGGGGAGAGCCAGGTTGCATTTGCTGAGATTCCAAGACCTCACTGCTAGAAGTGGTGGTGGTGGTGGTGGGGGGGTGACGGAGGCTCATCCCTGGCAGCTCCTGTGTAGTATAAGCAGTGAGGGTTACAGTCTGGCTCCCTGTAATGCATCACAGGAAAAGAGAGAATTAATTAGTTTAAAATTCTTTATTTCTAGATTCCTGGGAGAAGAGAGGAGAAAGAGCCAATTGATGGCCAAAGTGAGAGCTTCTTCACTTCATCCACTTCTTTCTTATTCTATATTTCCATCACCCTGTGCCTGTTACCCTCCTGCTGGTCTCTGAAAAGTAGAATAATCCATTGTGATTATGAAACATAATTTCTCTAGCTCAGGGTGATGCTTCCACAGCCCACAAGCTTAGGAGTCTAAAATAATCAGAAGAAACAATAAAAACAAGTAAATCTTTTTTAAAAAAAAAAGCAAAAATAATATGCTGACTAATATGCATGCTTTGCTTTTTTCTTCCAAAAACCATGCTACCTTTCAGGTAGGTTGTAAGTAACTAAGGTAGAAGAGTCATTTGGCCTGGAGAAAAGAACCAGCGGTGCATATGTGAGCCAGGCGTCAGAATGAAATAACATTAAAATTGCTGTAAGACAAGCATATTTACATTCTAACCTTGGGTGATGAATTCGATCACTCTCAGCATCAACAGAAAAAGTGAAATGATTTTTTGAAAATAGCACTATAGGATCGTTGTACCCAGTGATGGTACAGCAATGGCACCTATCATGGACTCATACATTGAAATCTCATCCCCAACGTTATGGAATTTGGAAAAAGTCTTATGAGTGGTAATTGGGTCATGAAAGAGGAGCCCCCTACAGTGGGCTTGGTACTCAAGAAGAGGCCACAGAGCCAATTTGCTCTCTTTCCTGCATGTGAGGATGCTACACAGAGTCTCCAGTTGGCAACCAGAAGAGGCTTGTCCTCAGACCCAATATGCTGGTGCCATCTTGTTCAAGCATGTACTTCCAAAACTGAGAGGAATAAGTGTTGCTTGTTAAAGTCACCCAATGTGTGTTAGTTTGTTATCAACCTATGATTTTGTACCAACCTATGTTAATTTGTAGACCAACCTATGATACCTAACTCTCATTTAAAATTTAATATGGGTAAAAATTAAAATCAAATCAACTTTCTTTGTACTATAAGAATTTAATTTTAAGACAGTGTCTCTGTTGTTTTGCTATCCCCCCTGTGGAATTGCTAATGAAAGGCTATGTTCCATGAAGGTGATTTCATGTCCAGAGGAGGGAAACTGAAAAGAAGATAAGACAGAAGCTTTATCTTGTGAGCTTGACATCACAGTGATCTATCCACCTTGCCTTCAAGATACAACCTCAGAGGATATCCATCTGAGCCTCATGTAGTCATGCATGACTGTAAACCCAGCACTCTGGGATCCTGAGGCAGAAAAATTGCAAATTTGAGCCCAGCCTGGGCAACTTAACAGCTTAGCCAGACACTGTCTCAAAATATAAAATAAAGGGGCCAGGGATTTAGCTCAGTGGTGGTGTGCCTGCCTCATAAGCACAAGGTCCTGAGTTCGATCCCCTGTACAAAAAAAATATATATATATACACACACATATATATATACACACACATATATATAAACATATACATATATTAAAGAAAATCTGGGGATGCAGCTCTGTGTGAAGTTCCCAGGTTCAATCCCCAGTGCTGCAACAACATCAAAAGAGATGCTTAGATGCACAGAGCCTGGCTTTTATTAAGAATTAACTAGAACTTCTCTGTTTGTTATTTTTAAGAGATGAGCAATAGCTACTACACGGTGTATCATTATCTTCAAAGTAGTTAGTGCAAGACATGGACCAAAAATATTTTTACAAAAATGAAACAGTTAATAACACAAACTTTCTTTGCAATGAACTAAGATAAAATAGTAGTATAGATGAAACAAATTAGAATATATATTGAAATATTTGTAAAACAACAGAATACATAATTTGAGGAAGTATATGAACTTCTTACTTTTTACTCACCCCTTTTCTATACACCATTGTAATGCTGGCTCCCTGATAATCTCAATCTGTTTATTTCACAGAGAATTATACATAGAGAATTAGCTTATGGACATGGCTTATTAACTGAACCATTCAAAAACAGCCTAAACCTTTCCCAATCTGAAAAGAATTAGAAGCATCTCTGAGAGACTACGGGGATTCTGTAGATGCCCATAACAATCGGAGAGTATTGCTATTTTTATTTTCTACTCTTGCTAGTCACTGCCCTCGACCAGCTATTTTATCTACTGCAGTTCATTTAAACTTCACTAAAACTCAGCAAGCCAAGGGTCATCAACCAAGGGGAGGCAAAAAAACCCAAAACAGAAACAAAAACACAAACTCACCTGCATCACTGCTTCTTACTTCGTATGCATTAATGTATGTATTACATGTATAATGTATATATTGTATTAAAATATCATTCTTGTTTTCATACAATTGGCAGTGAAAAGTAACTGATCAATAGACAAAATATTCTCTTGAGGTATTTTTTGTCTTCCTACTCAATTAATAGTTAAGTGGAATTTAAATTGCATAAAAATTTTAACTGTCCTGAATTCAAAGTCTCTTATAAGTTTTCTGAATAACAGTCTAGGGCCTTGTAACAATGTTATAAGGCTTAAAATTAGAAGACTAATTGTTTTTTAATCTGACTTACTCAGAGCTTTAGGAATAGATTTTTTTGAAACTCTTTCTGTCATTGCAATAGCTAAACCTAGCTTATGTTAAAATATATATACTTTTAATGGAGCTAAGAGGTCAAATTTCTTCCTGTCAGTCAAAACAGATTAAAGAATAATTATTGGGGTCCAATTGAGCAAAACAGATTCAATGTATTTGTACATATTATAATAAAGGAAAATGTGTGAAAGACAACACTAAGCATCACAAGTTAAATCAGTTAGCTTCATAGAGTAAGGGTAAAACAAATTATGTTCCAACTATTCAAGGGAAGAATGATGTAGTAGGAGTCAAGAAGCTAATTCTTCCAATTTTTCATTAGTATATTATTATGATACATAGTGGATACATTCACTGTGTGGGAATTGGTGCGCACACCTATCTCCTCTCCATCCTTTTTACTTCCCTCCTCCCCCTTCAGACTTCCCCATCCAAGATGCCCTTCCTTTCCTTCCAAGGAACCAACTCTTTGATTCGCTGATCCTTTGAATTGTATTTGTAGTCTCCATTTCATTATTTTCCCCTCTGATCTTTATGTTTTTCCCTTTTCTTAGTTTCAGATTTTGACTGTTGTCTTTTGAGATACTTTAGATGCATCATGAGCTTATTCTTTTGGAATCACTCATCCATAGCTGGATTTCTAAACCACAATCGCCACTCTCAGAGGCCCCACGCCAGCCATCCAGCTTCTCTCCTCTCTTACCTCCATCTCCTTGTCCACAGAATGTTACACATTACCTCTGGAGCCTCTTTGCGTGCAGTCACCATGGGCTTGTATGCTGAGACCAGGGAAGGTATTTTAAGGAGGACAGTCCTTAAAGGACATTCCTGGTTTAAACAGTCTGGAGAGGAGGGGTAAGTGAGAAAATTGAGCTCCACTCAGGCATCGGTTGACTCAGATAAAGGAGATGATTACCATAGTTTCAGGCAGGCTAACCCAGTCTGGACGGCAGCACCCATGTCCTGTGGGTGCAGTGAGTAAGCCAAGTCCTTGGGCTGGTGGGCCGTGGATGGTGGTGATGGATGGGAGGTACAGGAAAATAAGACTGGACTGTATCGCTGAAGCTATGGCCACTTCCTGCTGGATGTGAGAGAATAAGACAGGAGAACAGCAGTGTGGTAGCTGTAGTATGGTAGCAGAAGAAGACATCAGGGCAGTAAAGCTTCTTTTTACCATGCTGACTCCTAAGAGCTGGAGGATCTTGGACAAAGTACATCACTTTTCTCAGACTCAATCTTCTTACACACCAGAAGGTGAGGATGACATGCTGGAAATAACAGATGAGAAATAAGCATGCTCAAAGGAAGTAAAGTGGAAACCACAGGAGTGACAGACCCTGACTCCCATCCTCTCCATAGCACATCTCACTACTTAAACACAAACACATGACCAGGATATTTGCTCAGCACCAAGCTCACCCTGTCTTGTGCTCTTGTTCATTTAGTAACCTCCCAAACTATGGGCCGATGTAATTTTTAGATTACATCTTCTCTGTCCCCATTTTTTTTAACCTTACTTTATGCAATCCTGAGTAGCTAAACGAAGAAAGTTCTACCACCAGGTGTTTCTCCTTACAGAAACCCTAATACACCCAGTAAGTTGATACTCACCTCTCCCCTAAGATGATGACCCGGTGGTCACCCTCCAGGGTAGGCTGCATGTCCTCATGCACCTGGTCACTCCCCTTCCCAGCAAGAATGAACTCCTGTCCCTCAGAAGACAAAGCAAATAATTTCCTTTGAAACACGTGTTTTTTGCCTTCTTTACTCACTGCACTTTCACTGTTGTTGGCTTTAAATAAGATCCTCTGAACACATCCCTTACTGAGACACAGGCTATCAGTTCTTTCCCTGCTAGACTTTGTAACTGATGCACCGATAAAATATATGTTTACCTCCACTGCACTCATTACAAACAAATGAAACATCTCACACTTCGAATGTTCTAGCCCTATGGATACTTTCTTCCTGTTTTTCCGAATTATACAGAAACCATTGCTTTGAGCTCAGCAATCATCTCACGTCCTTCTCTCTGCGGATGGTTTCTGTGACCTTCTCTCTAACCTCCTGCATCTCCTCACACCTCTCACCTCACTCCCCTTCCGAGAAACTCATAGGCAAAAACTCAGCTCAGGATAAATCCCAAGACCTCCTTCCTCTCCACCCATAGCTCAGTTGTGAATCTTTCTGGAAAAATGAAGCAGGAAACGTACAAGTTGCTAAATTCAGGCCACCAAAGGATGAACGAGACTTCTTCCTGAGCTTCTATGTGGACTAACCTCGAGTTTGCCACCCTCTGTGGACCCAGATCCCAGAGTGTTCAAAGTAGGAAGGGTAAGAAAGAGCAGGGACTTTAGCTAACAAATAGTGCAAAATAACATTTACCAAAACAGACACAAGATGAAACAAAACTCTTACTCGTTTATAATAACTATTAATGAATTATTACTCAAGATCAAAAATTTTCCCACAAAGACCTCTCCAGGTCAATATTATTTCTGTGTTGAAATCAAAGAGCGAAAAAGTAAATAATACCAATCTCATGAGAGCTCTCCCAGTAAAAACAAGGGACAGAAGATAGTGTAACCCTAACACCAAAGTCTGACAAAGACACCAAAAACAAAGATCAAAGAGGAAGAGTCAGCACAGACATATGCTGAAATATATGTCCAGAAATAGATGAAATGGATCGACATTCAACACCAAATAAGAAAAGAGGTTGAGGTGGTAAGGGCTGAGCAAAATCCACAGCAGTTTGTATTTGCAGTGTGTCAGATGGCTGCAGCCAGATGGTGACTGAGGTTGCAGCCACCTGAAGAAGCTCTGGAGCACCACGCTACAGATGCGGCTGGGGGCTGGATGCCAGCTGCAGTTGCTGGCTCCACACTTGCACTTCTCTCAGCACCGAAGCTGAGTTTCGATGGGAGACCCCAAGAGCAGGTGCCCCAAGATACGCAGATGTTGCCAGGCCAGTTAAGGGCTGTGCCTGCATTAAAAAGGTGTCTCTCCACTGTGCTCCACTGGTCAGCAAAGCCACAAGTCCCAACCAGATTCAAAAAGTTATAGAAGTAGACTCCACCTCTTCAAGGCTAAATAACACTGGTAGGTTAGAATTTGGATACTAGATATCATTGCATGTATCTTTGAGAAATAAAATCCGCCACAGTTGATCTCACAGCTAAAATTTTACATTCTTTCCATGTACCTAATGCACATTACTATGGTGTCAGCTCTAAGTACAGTACTTAATCATCTAAATTAAGTCCTCAAGTATGATTCCTTAGGTGTTGCTCTTCAAGATCTTCATGTAGATTTTCTTTTTGTTTCCAATAATGGAGATTGAAGTCAGGGTCTTTGCACAAAACTGCATTCTAAACCCATTTTTAATTTTTTTTATTTCAAGGCAGAATTTTGCTAAGATGCTAAGTTTCCTAGGCTGGGCTTGAATTTGTGATCTTGCTGCTGCAGCCTCCTGGAGTGCTGGCATTATAGGTATGCATCACGAAGTCTGACCAAGTCCAGTTTCCTCTTACCAGGAAGACCTGCAAACTAAAGACACTACATCCCCCATCCATGCATCCAGCACAAAACAATAAGAAACTGCACCATAAAATGTAGGCACTGCTATTCAAGAGGGGAGAACCGGAAGTGTGTAGTGTTTACTGGTCTATAATATACCTTAAATCCAGATGGGTCCTCATCACCACCTCCCAAGCTAAGCACCAACCCACCTTCACAGCTCACCTCTCCACTCTTAGGGCGCATGGTTCTGCTCTCCTCTCTATAGCAAATGTGATGTGATATTTTTCTTTCTACAGACATGATCTTGAATACATCATAAAATTGTAAAATAAGGTTCACAAGAAACAGGTATATTAACTGATGGTAACAGTTGTATGAAGTTACTTCAAAAATCCATATGTTTAAGCCTCACTGCTCAGAATGTGACCTCATTTAGAAATAAGTTAATTGCAGTTATTAACTGAGAGGAAATCACACCTCGGTATGGTACACTTCACATCAAATATGATGAGTGTTCTTATATAAGAGATGCTTTCTTCTGCAAAAGAAAATGAGCAAAAAAAGCCAAAAACTGAGAGGAAGTATTTAAAAGTCATATTTAAAATGACAAGACAGATAAAGAAATGTTATCCAAAATATCCAAAATAGATTTAACATTAAACAATGAACACAAACAACAAAATTAAAAATAGTCACAAGGCTTAAACATACCCCTCATCAAAAAAGACACACAGCTGGGGATTTATCTCAGTTGGCACCACACTTGCCTGGCAAGTACAAGGTCCTGAGTTCGACCCCTGGTACCAAAAAAATAAAAAATAGAAACAAATTTTTAAAACCATACAAATAGCAAGAAAATATATGAAAAGATGTTTCATACCATATGTTATCAAAGAACCACAAAAGTAATAAGATAACCTTACATATCTATTATAATGGCCAAAATCACAGGAGAATCATGACTGATAAAATTAGTTTCTCTAATACCACTGAAAATATAGAGATGTTTCAGTGTTTTAATTTATTCCTTAAAATTTGCATTTTTACATTTAATAATGAAAGTAGAAAGTGAAATTGATTGATCGTTTCAGGTCATAAATATTTGTTGACATTTTTCTACTCCTCAAAATATTTATCCTGATTACTGATAAAAAGCTGGTGTTTTGAGAATAACATTTTGTTTCACGGTAGAATACTGACTGTAATTTAGATTTTAAAATTATAAACAGCTTAAATATCTGAATGCATGCAAAGGCATTCACAATTTTAGCAAGGATGATTAAGTACTAAAGATTAATGACTTCTCATCCATTTAGAATAAAATTCCAAATACTGTATACCAGGGGCCACATATCTGCATGATTTGATGCTTAATTTCTTCATCTTTTTTGTTATTCCCTTAACTTCGCCATTGAAGACGTAGATTTCTCTGATGTTTCAGTTCATTCTAATTCAGTTTCTGCTAAACTTTTTTTCTTATCTAGAACATTTACTTTTTTTGTGTCTAGATCACTATTTCTCTAAAATATCAGCAAGGGTCACTTTCCTTCTGGATTTAGATTTTAAGTATGTTATTAAGTATTCTGTTTTCTCACGTAATTTCTCTCACAGTGCTATCTAATGGGAAAACTGTCTGATTTCTCTGTGAGCATAGTCAGCTACTTTATAGGCACCAATCACTCTACTGTGTTGTACTGTAAGTTAACCCATGATCTTATGACTTGCGTCTCCTTTTCTCCACTTAAATACAATTTGGATTATTTGTTAACATTTGTATGTGTCACACATTGAGAAGTATTGCTCACTATTCGATGAATATTTCATAAACTAATTTGATAAAATAGTCTCCTCATTATAACCCCATTGTACAGCGATTTTTATGTCCCAAGATTTTAAAAAATATTCCACTATGTTCCACTTTTAAATGTACAGCTTATTTAATGTGACAGAGTTCTTTCTTTCTGGAGCTGTGTTGGACAGTGGTGTTTTAGAGCATAAAACCTACATTAGAGCTACTGTAATGAAAGGTCTATATTGAATTAAAATATACTCATTGGCTACTATGTGCCAATCCCTGTGAATTCAATCTTATGTTTAAGCATTTTAGATTTTAAACCCACATTTACCTTGCATTATATGTTCCTACAAGCAAATAGATTTTTAAAAAAAATGCATGAAAAAAATCTTAAGTGGTTACTTCAGAAAGCTTTCTTTCCTTCCATCTTTCTTTCCTTCCTTCCTTCCTTCCTTCCTTCCTTCCTTCTTTCCTTCCTTCTGATCCTCTTTCTTGTTGTTTTTAATTTCATTGTGTTTCCTGTCTCCCATCTAACTTTAGGATGAGCTCCAAAGATAACCTCGCAGCCTCTGGAAAACTTAGGGCTATATGGGCTATGTGAAATGGCCTTTGTCTGTTCTGATATTGCTTAATTTCTTTTGCTCTTTTCCTCTGAGATGTTTTGTTAGTTTTCTTAATATAAGACTGCCAGTGATTGCTTACTTCATCTACTTTATGTAGGACCCCTCCCCAGAAATACATCCAATTCTAGTAATTATAGTCTCCTATAAATTATAGTCTCCTGTAAATTGAAAAATTCTCCTGCAAATTATGATTGAATTGTCATTGCTTGAAAATCCAGAGGACATTCGACCTTGAGTCTTATTTCTTCTATTCTTTTATGAGTTCAATATTGGCTCAATATTGTGCTATGCAATGGTGGAGAGATTCACAGAAGCAACTTTGGAATAGCAATGTCTCCCTCTAAAAGTAGGTTCACACATGGACAAAAAGTACTCTCTAAAAATAGGTTGACACCAGAAAAAAAAAAAAAAAAGGAAAAAGGACTTCAGAGCTCAGAGACTTTTTAGACTGCCAAACCAAAGTGAGTCAGACAGACATGTTACTTTCTCAGTGCATCTAAAAGTTCTGTTTGCCATCTTATTCTGTAGCCTATGAAGTGTATAATAGCATTGCAGCTACAAAGGCAATGCAATACCTTAAGTTTTAAAACTGCTTTATTTTTTTAAATGTTAATGATTATCTGAGCATTTCAGAAATCATAACTGGACATTTTCTCGAGTGGAGGATCCTGCCGGGGTATTGATGAGTACTGGCTGATCAGGATAATGGTTGGTGAAGGTTGATGTGACTTTCGTCATTTCTTAAAATAAGACAATTAAATTTTTCACATCAATTGAGTCTTTCCCAAGAGATTCTTTTGTAACCTTCCATTCTTTTGCTAGCATTTTATCCATAATAGATCGCTAATTAAATTGGAGTCAGTCCTCTCAAATCTTGTCTCTGCTTTATTAACTAAGTTTCTAGAATATTGGAGAACCTTTATCATCATTTCTATAATGTTTGTGTCATTTTCACCCGTCCTAACTTCCATCTGTAGAAATTACTTCCTTTGCACATACATAAGACATGATGATTTTTAATCCATTCAAGAAATTGCAGCAATTAAGTCACATCTTGAGATTCCACCTCTTAATTCTTCTCTTACTTTGTCCACCACATCTGCAGGAGCTTCCTTCACTGGAATTCTGAGGCCCTCTAAATCATCCAGGGGAGTTGAATGAACCTCTTGCAGTCTTTTGTTCATGTTGATATTTTGACCTCCTCTAATGAATCATGCATGTTCTTAATTGTTTCTAGAATAGTAAATCATTTTCATAAGCTTTTCAATGTACTTTCCACTCACCCATCAGAGGAGCTATTGTCTATGGCAGAGATAGCCTTATAAAATTTATTTTTTAAGTAACATGACTTGAAAGGCAAAATTATTACATGGTCCATGGGCTGCATAATGGGTGTTGTGGTAGCAGGTATGAAATCCATATTCAACTCACCAAACATCTCCATCAGAGCTCTTGGGTGATCAGGTACAGCAGTAATGTTCTGAAAGAACTTTTTTGTCTGAAATGTATTATGAGTGTGAAATCCACTAAGATTTCCAGAACACTAAAGAAGCACTGTATTCCTCTGAAAGGCACCAGCTATATTAGTCCCTACCAAGAGTCTGTCAGTCCTTTGAAGCTTAAAGCCAGGCACTGACTTCTCTTCAGCAATAGAAATTCTAGACTGCATCTTCTTCCAGTCATAGGATTGTTTTATTTGCACTGAACATCTCTTGTGTAATGTCACCACATTCATTGATTATCTTAACTAGGTCTCCTAAATAACTATTACGTTTCTGAAACGACTTCCTTCTTTAAGCCTCATTTATTAGTTTCTGCTAGCTTCAGACTCTGCCCCTGCCAAAACTTTCTCAATGACACCAATAAATCAGTGCTACTTTTTCTCATTTTTATATTCAATGAAGTTTCTTCAAGAACTTTTCCTTTGCATTCACAACCTGGATAACTGATTGGGGCAAGAAAATGCCTTTCAGTCTATCTTGGCTTTCAAGGTATCCTCCTCACTAACTTTAATACTTTTAGCTTTTGATTTAAAGTGAAAAAGGTGCAACTCAGTCTTTTACTTGAACGCTTTTAGGTCTCTGGGGTTATTCATTGGCCGACCAAACTATTGCTGGTTCTCAGGAATGAGAGGCTAAGGAAAGGAGTGAAGCAGGAGAATGGCTGTTGATGGGAAATCATAACCACATGATCCTCATCAGGTAAGCCTGCAGTCTTCCATGGGCAGGGTTTATGCACCATGAAACAACCACAGGAATACCAAAGGGGACTGACTACAGTTCACCCTAAAGTATATAATAATAACAATGAAAAGCTTGGAAACATTCTCGCTAAAATGTAACGCATAAACAGAAAGTGAGCACAAGCTTTTTGAAAAAAAATAGCACTGGTTTACTTGCTCAAGGGAAAGTTGCCACAAACATTTAATTTACAGTGCCTGTCAAGTGCAGTAGAGCAAAGAACAGTAAGACAAGGTGCGCCTGCATTAGAAATGGAAAATATTCCCAGATGACTTGGTTGTAAAAAAAATGATGTATTCTCTTCAGCCCTAGAAGACATACAAATGTTGGCCAAATCTTTAAAACAAAATTTCATGTAAAATGTAAGGATTTGCAGAGTAATTTAGACTGCTCTGGTAATTCTTTCTTCTAATGTATTTAATTTAGAAATAAGCCTCTGAGGATACATTTCTTTGATATTTGTACCTATCGATAAGTACAGTGTGGTATGTTGGTTCATGTACACATTGGGCAGTGATCAATGCTAGTCAATCTGTTACCTTTTAACTTTTATTATTTTCTTATAATGATTATATTCAAATTCATCTCAACAGTTTTGAGAAATATATTACATTGTTTTTAATACTATTCATCATTTTACACCAAAAATAATGAGTTTTAATAGAGTGGTGATAGGGTGAATTGATAACCAAAACTGAGTTTAGGAAGTTTTATAAAAAGATTCATGTTCAAATTGGTCACACCAATGATTATACAACTAGATGAAGATCCAATATCAAATTTCAGTTACGGAATATTTATTAAATACCCATATATGTCTAACATATTGATAGATTGAGAATATATAAATATTAATAAAATATGGTATTTGCCTTTCTGCAATATCTCATCCTTTAGCCCTGTAAGGTAGGAAGTATGTTTGTTTTTATTAGGTTAATACACAGAAAGCAACTGTTCTCTAGATCTATTAATAACCTAAGTGAATTGCTTATAAATCCCTATACCTTATAAGTTGCATAATTTGATGATTCCTATTATCTAATTCCCAGCTTAGGCTTTTTTTTCACTATATCTGAAGTTCATGCTCTTTATCACCTTTTGAGCTATGATTCTCAAACTAGATTTTTATACCTCACAAACTATTCAGAAGACTTCCTGTTCAACAGGGAACCACTGGATTGTTTTCTGGCATAGTGTTATCAGGTAGATGATCTTTCTGGAAATGTTCTATGTCTGTACTGATCCATACATTATCCGCTCCCCACATATGGCAGAGTTCATGGTGAGATGTTGGTCTTTCCAAGGAACTAAAATGTTCATACGCTGAATTATTATATGAACATTAGTTATTTTATGCACATTTTGATAGCTACACCTGGCTAGTGAATCATTTAACAGGTAGTAAGGTCTGAGCATCATTTGTACTTAATCACAGGAGAGTAAAGAAAGCACCTACTCTTATACAAACACCTGGATGTATCATGGCACACAATAAGCACACTAAATTAGTGATTAACTACAAAAAGAGAACTTCAAAGGAAATTCTTCCAGATGCTGGCTGAACTAGTCCCCAAATCCCAGAGGACTTTCCTTTGACCTTCAGGGCACTTGGGTAAAAACATTTGAGAAAATGTAAATAGAATGATTATATTTTTCTGTTTATTAATTTTCATCTCTAGTTATAGACTATTTAGAGAAAACAAAAATTATACTTTTAAAAATCACATAATTATTGGTCCACTGGATTAAAATAAATGGGACTGGAGCAGAGTTTAGACAATTCTAAGTTCACTGCCCTTCTATTGTGGAAATGGAACATCCATCTTAGGGAAGTTACTTCCTCATGTCTACATAGATAAGAAGATTCAAGTCAGATTGAGAGATAAGGTTTGCAGGCCTCAGGTTGGAACTCTGGATTATCCCTGGCATGCTCCTGCACATCACATCCAGTTAGGCTTCCTGCCAATATTTCCTTTAATATTGAAAAGGTGAATTCCTCACTCTTTCTTTTCTTATACGTTATGGCAGGTATGTACAGCAACGGGAAACATTTAAAATGTAAAGGAAAAGCCACATTTAAGAATGTTCTTCCTACCACCAGAAAGAAAGAGGAGCAGGACATACAGATGAGCTAACCCGCCAGCAGGAACTCTCCTGATGTGACTGCACTGCCGTAGGTACTTGAGAGCTTGAGGCATCTCATTAGGACTCAAAGGAGATTTCTGAGATCTCTTCATAGAGTGTTTTATGGAATCTCTGCAGACTGACTTACTGCTAAGTGATTGCTACCAGATGTGATATACCTAATTTGGAAATGAATACCACATTGTTTATGTCATTCACATTGATGAATATGAGTCTCAGGGGTATTGCCTTGAGTATCAGAGGTGATATTCCTAATCAGGATTACCACAGTGGCTTTCTCTGAAATGTAGGACAATGGTAAGGGAATATTCCACCTGGAGACTGGCTTGGTTTTAAAAGCAATTATGAACTTCATACATATTTAATGTCTATGGCATGGGAATTGGAGCATTAGTCCCTCTTCGACCACATGTCACTTCCTTTCAATATATCAAAATGTCTTTATATACAAGAAAGCAGAAACAGTCTGAACGTATATTTACAAGATATTTCTTCCTTGACTTCCTTAACCAATCAAATTACCTGTGTTTACATTCTATGGCTATTAGTATAAAATTAAATAGTATCCATTTTCCTACCTCTAACCTAAGAAACCAAAATATCCAATATTCTCATTGGTATCTGAGCTAGCACAAGCAGTGTGATTGTCAAATTGGACTCTAACCCATCAGAGACCATATGCAGCATCCTGTTTTACGAACAACCCAAAGGATATGGTCAATATAGAGGCTCAGAAAACAAAGAATGATGCCTGGTAGGTCAGAGCACCTTCCCTGAACCATCTTTCTGTTTCAGAACTGCACTCTTCACTCCAGAATAACACATAGGATCCCCAACTGAAGATTTTTTACCCAGAACAGTGAGGAGCCTTTATGTTATAAAGCATGTACATCTTGTTTTTGGCAATGTAAAAATATCAGTTTCATTTATAAAAACTAATGATGAATTACACTAAACTAACATTGAAATGCATTAAAGATCAAAATATTAAAACAGAAACACTAAACAAGCTGGAAGAGAGGTTAGTTAGAACTCTTGAAGACATTGGCATAGGAAAACATTTCATGAACAAAATCTCAGTCAAACGTGAAATAGCACAAAGAATCAACAAATGGGATCTCTTCTTATAAAAGAGATTATTATTCTGCAATGCAAGAGAAACCACCAACAGAGTGAAGAGACAACTCACAATGTGGGAAAAATTTTTTACCAGCTGTTCCTCTCCCAAATTTAAAGACCCAATCCAAAAATGGGCATCTAAAATGCACAGACATTACTCACACAAAAAAGTAGAAATAGCAAATAAACAGGAAAAATTGTTTGACTTCACTGGCCATTCAAGAGATGTAAAGGAAAACAATGCTGAGATTCCACCTCACCCCACAAAGAATGGCTGTTGTCAAGAAATCAACCAATAACAAGTGCTGGCAGGGATGTGGGGAAAAAGGAACCCTTCTCCATTGTTGGTGGGAGTGTAGACTGGTGCAACCACTGTGGAAATCAGTATGGAAATACCTCAAAAAATGAGGAGTATAGGTGCCATTTGACCCAGCTCTTCCCTTGTTGGGTATCTTCTCAAAAGAATTAAAAGAATCATACCACAGTGATATATGTGCACCCATGTTTATAGCAGCACACTTTGTGAAAGCTAAAACTTGGAAACAGCCCAATTGCCCATCAACTGGAGACTGGATAAAGAAAATGTGGGGGTTTATACAATGGTGTACTACTCAGCTGTAAAGAATGAAACTAGAGACATTTATAGCTAAACAGATGCACATTGAGGCGATATTAAGTGAAATAAATAGGACACACGTGTAAATACTGAATAGTTTCTTTGGTGTGAGAAACTGAAAGTGTAAATAAAGATAAAAATGTATAATAGATAATGTGAAATAGTAAGAAAAGGTCCAAAGGGGAAGGAGAAGTGGGAGGGATTGGGGAAAGGAAAGAAGGGAAAGGAATAAATATGAGAAAAGGAAAAAATGGAAAGAAAGTCATTGTAAATAGGGATGGGTGGAGGGGTTGAAGGGAAGGCAGGGGAATGGGGAAAAAATAAGAACCAAAATATATCATGTAAATGTACAAGTTCCCAATAATGAATGCCAACATATTGTATACCTAAAATGTACCAATAAAATTAATGAATGAAAAAAACTAATGATGAACAATTGGCAAATTAAAAATTTGAGATAGTTTCTATTATATCATCAGAAATTATAACCCATGTATCATTACATTTAACTGTGAATGTGCAGGACCATATAAAAAAAGGAAAGAAAGGAGAAGAAAAATATCTCTCCCCCCAAAAGAATGTACAAAGATGAGAAATTTTTAAAAGGACTTTAAAAATATTGGAGATATATTTCATGTTCATTGATTGGAAGATATGATCTTATTAGTAAACCAGTATAGTTCCTTTAAAAAATCTCAAGAAGGAATCCTTAGAGATTAAAAATCTTTTTAATTTCCATTTATTTATTTTATTGTTATTGTCAAATATCTACACTTTGTACTCCAGAGAGTAGTATAACTTACAGTATTTTGTCTAGGGGGCCAAGCCTCATTTATTATGAGTTTATTCACTACTAATGATCCTATATCCAAGGGCAGACACTCTTAGGGAATTAACCAAATAAAACTTCTTCTTAGTCCATGCACCTGCTGTCCACATGATAAGGAGTCAGACACCTGGCTTCTTCTTTGTCTACTTCAGGGATGCATGCTTCTCAAAGGAGTTAAATGTGTTACAGGACAGCTGTTTTAACCCCTTCCTCCCACTGGCTAATCAAGCCTCACTGAATAATGTACCCAGGATTTTTGTACATGAGGAATGTCACACTTCTAGCAATGTAGAATGGAAGGGGGGGGGAGAGAGAGAGAGAGAGAGAGAGAGAGAGATCAGCCTTAAGAGGACTAATTACACTTGAAAACTTCATGAGAACTGAAGAAGATTATGAGTTTTATGCTAGTGGCCCAGGCACATAGCAAATCTGCTAATAGAGATGAAGTATATAGAACAGGCATGAGGACTGTGAAGAAAAGGAAAAGAAGCTCACTTAGGTCACACTGAGTTCTGGTTGACTCCAGGAAATATCTACTACTGAAATGAACAGAGTGGTCTGTACCTCAGGTATGATGTCTAGGTAACAAATATGAGTCATAAATATACAACACAATGGAAGATAACATGTTTTAGAACTTTGAATTCTGATAATCCTATGGAACATAGAGCATTAGCTCCTGTCTGAATAAGTCATGAACCATTAACTGAATTGACCATGGATATACCACGTCTGCATACCAATACCCTGGGAGCTGCTCCAGCAGCTACTCTTTCACGAAGAAGAGAATTATGCCTTAAGAGATGGGAGAATAGGCTAAGACACTCGATTTTCCTTTTCTCATTTTAACCTTTCACTGTAGAAGATCCAATGTATCAGAATCAGAGTAAAAATGATTATATGAATATACAGAAAGACTTCATAGTTCAGATTCCAAATATACTGTGTTGTGTTTATATCCATTTCACAGATGAGGATGGTAAACTAGTTATCTTTATGAATCTCATTTCTAAAATACATTGAAACTTCCACAAAATGCTAAAAAGGAAGTCAAAGGATACTGGGTAGTACTCAGTACACACTTGTACTTTTCTGTCTTCTTATAAAAGGAGACTTTAATTTGAGGTTCTTGGATATAATTTGTAAACTCAATAAAACTGTATGTAAAAGATCATGTGTGCATATATTTCCACTTTTCTGATGAAAAGGATCATTCCAGGTGATGGGATTTTTCTATTTATAAGATTATAAAAGAGAAAAAAGATTGCCCTAATTGAATAATATTAAAAATAAGATATGGATTTATAGAGCCAGGAAAAACTCTTGAAATATTTGAATTTCCCTATATGGAAAATAATATTAGATGTAAACTCTACAGAGATGTTGACATAGTTTTCCCTGAGCTGTAGCAATTAATTTGATAATTTGCCTTTCTTGTAAATTTATGTGCATAAACATATGGTGGAGAGACAGAGAGAGAGAGAGAGAGAGAGAGAGAGAGAGAGAGAGAGAGAGAGAGAGAGATCTCAAAGATGATTAACAGCCTTTTAGCTATTCAACTTTATTCCTAATTGGTAAGATCCTGAATTGTTCAGGGTGTTTCATGCTTGTTGTTTGATTCTGAACAGGCATGAAGAAATATATGCAATTGTCATTTCTATAATAAGTGAAAAGTAATAAAAGTGATCCTGTTTTATGGGAAATGAGTGTAGGGTGTGCCTTTCTTTTAGGGTCTTTATATTTCTGGCTGCCCCAAAGTACCCCTCATTTCATGCCATCCAGCTATCAATCTGGAAATAACAGAATGAATGTGCATTGCATCTGGCATTTGTTTCCTTTTGCTAGAAAAGGTGAAGCTGGGTTAAAATCTCTTCTCCTGTTTTGATGAAGAGCTCAGAATGAGACCTTTTTACAACAAGAATATCCCATCTTCCTTCTGAAAATAAAAGTCATTTCCTCCAGGGAGACGGATTGAGAGGATGTAAAAGCATTCAAAAAATTAGATGCTGATTAAAATTGAAAATGAATTTGGTAAAAATTTGCTCAAATTGATAAAAATTCCAGAAGCCATAGAAGATTAAAGAGTAAAAAACTCTTTGTCCATTTACTTGCTTTCAAATTCGAAGTATCTTTGAAAACTGGAAGGCTGGGCTGGGGATTTAGCTCAGTGGTTCTGGCACTGCCTGGCAAGCTCAAGATCCCGAGTTCAATCTCCAGCACCAAAAAAAAAAAGAAAAGAAAGAAAAATAGAGGGCTGAAATGGCTTGAGAATTTGTCTAGTCAAGTAGCTAACAAAGTAAGCATAAATATATAAATGTTTTAAAATGATACATTTTTTTCATTTTTTCTAATAAAAAAATTTATAATTATTATATCCAAATATGAAAAAAGATTTATAATTTTAAGTGGTGAAAACAAAGCTGTGGTATCTTAAGATGTCAGTGCCGTTTTGATCCTCAAATTGGGGTTCTTAGTAAAAATTTTGGTTTTCCTAAACTGTTTGAAAATTACCCATTGTCACAGTCTTTTTTGCTAGTATAACAAAATCGCTGGGACTGAGTAATTTACAAAGAGCAGAAAGTTATTTCTGATGGTTCTGAAGTTGAGGACGTCCAACACCAACACGCTAGTTTCTGTTACCTGTTGAGGACTTCCGTGTGGTGTTTTCATTCAATTGTAGGAATAAAAGCCAGCACTCCAAAACTGTTCCGACCCTCTTTCAAAAGCCTTAATCTGTTCACAGAGGAAAAGCTTTCATGGTCTAATGACTTTTTAAATACCCTGTATCTTAACAAGATTACATTGTATAAACCTGACACTTAGAAGATACAAATTGAAGCCATGATACCAACCTGCCTCAGTGTTTCTCCCAAGTTGATAACAGGACAAATATTCTGATTAAAGAATTTTAAATTTCAGGAATCCATTATACAGTGTTCATTGCAAAAGTCTGGGGAAATACATGATAGCTTCCTTTGTTTTAACATCAATAACAATTCAGTACTCAATACTTTTTCATGACTGAAGTTTTTGTTATTGGAAAGTTCTAATGGTGAGTCTAAATAATCTTTTAAGTCACAAACTAAATTTGATTTCCTAGAAAAAAATGCACATTTATTTTTCAGATTTTGAAAATCTTCACTGTTCTAGACTTCTCCTTCTACTACATTTTTAGAATCATCCCTCCTTTGGTTCTTCTTTCTGAATTATCTTTACTTTATTTAAATGTTTCTTAAAATATATGCTCAAAAATATAAGAATATTCCATAAGTTCTCTTTCCTGACTGTCTTTAGCTGTGCTGCGCTGGTGCCTTGATGTCCTGAATCCATTCAAACATTGACCTGTCATTGTTATTTTCACTTGGGGAAGAGCCAGAAGTTGCCCAGTGACAGGTGTGATAAACAATATGGATGAGAACACAAAATCCTATTTTCATAAACTTGCTTTTCCATTGGATGGCACTCAGCAGCAGTATTCACTGAATTTTGTTATCATACCTCATAAAGATATTCAGAAAGAGGACTTGCAGAGCTGCAGAAAATATGCAGCTTGCAGAGCTGGCAGAAACAATGGATAAGTGTGTGTGCAGTGAGGGTGAGAATTTTCAGGGGATTCATGGAATTGTGTCTTTTACTGTAATACATTTTTAAAAATTTAAACATACTCCGTATTTTTGTCAGTCCTTGTATACAGAATATTCCATTCAACAGTATTGGGATACATGTGTTTCTCATGCACACATGGAACATTCTTGGGAATAGATGATGAGATAGACCACAAAATTAATCTGAATGAAGTTAATATGTTTGAAATATCAGTTATCTTTTCAGACTAAAACATTATAAAACTAAGAATCAATTATAGAAATTATTACAGAAAATTTTCAAATATGTGGATATTAAAAATTTGCTTCTTACCAACTACTGAGTCAAATAAAATATTTAAAAGGAATTCAAAGATGTCTTAAGATGAACAAAACTAGAAGACAACATACCAAAACTTTTGAAATGCACAAAAGCTTATGGTATTGAATGTGTCCAAGAAAAAAGAAATAAAATCTCAAATAAATACCTAATGTTACACAAAAAGAATCTGTAAAAAGAAAAACTAAACCCAAAGTTAATAGAAGAAAAAGAACATAACAAAGAATGGAGGTGAAATAAAGACTCGAAAAACAATTTAAAAATTAACAAAATTAATAGGTTATAAAAGCTACACAGAATAGACAAACTTTTAGGTAGACTAGGAAGAGAGAGATAATTCAAATAAATAATCAGAATTAAGGAGGATCCAGTTCTTCTGATAAAAAGAAATACAATGGATCATAACGGAGTACTATGAAAAATGATAAATAAGCACAAAGCCAAAACTTACAGTAGAGTCACAAAAGATAAAAGGAAAAGATTCAAAGCATACTACTGAGAATGCGTCAAACTCCAAAAGAAGAAAATGAGAGAAAGAGAAAGGAACAATGTACCTACAATACCAGAAGACAGTAGACAACAAGTGGATAGCCAATAAATTTGATATAAGAAATGGACAAATTCCTACAGACACAAAACCTATCAGGACAGAATCATGAAAAATTAAAAATTATGAGCAAGCCAATAATGATTAAAGAGACTGAATCAGGGTAATAAAAATTATCCCATCAAAGAAAAATCTAGGATTTCATTACTACAGGGCTGAATTCTGCCAAACATTTAAAGACCTAACACCAAGTTTTCTCTAACTCTTTTAAAAAACTGAACAGGAAGGGAAAACCTCCAAAATCATTTGAGAAGGGTAGAATTAACCTGATATCAAAGCCAGACACTCCCTAAAAGAAAACTACTGGCCGATCACTATGAAGATAGCTTCATCAAACCTTCCCCAGTGTCTTACATTGTTTCAATGAGTTCACTGTCCACCTAATTTAGTCAGAATAAAAAGCTGACTGATAAAATGAACAATGTCTCTGTTTTTTTTTACTTTTTTATTAATTTTATTGGTACATTTTAGGTATATAATACAATGACATTCATCATTGGAAACTTGCACCTTTACATAATCTCTCTTGGTTCTTAATTTTTCCCCATTCCCCTGCCCTCCCTTCAACCCACTGTCTCTATTTGTAAAGATCCTTCAACAAAAAAAAATAGCTATTGAAGAAAGTAGAAGATGCTTCACATTTTATATTAATAATAGTGATATCCACTTGAAATGTTGCTGCTTATTTAATATTGGTAGGACATGAGATATAAGTTATGAGTAAAGGAGTTTAATATAGTGTCCACCACAACACCTTTTCTTCCTTCTGGCCTGCTGTCCCAAGGCATCTACTTATATACTGATGTCTTTATTTAAGAATCACATCTACTTCTCAGGGTCTCCTTGATCTCCACCGTAAATTCATCAATTCCTACTTTTCTATGTTTTGTTCCAACCCATAAAAATATTGACAATAACAACAAAAACTTCACTATATTAATTTGCCTGTGGATTTGTCTGTACAAATTTAAATGCTAGGCCTCTGAAGATAGGAAACATATCTTACCTCATACATTTAGCATAAATTAGTCTTATGTTTAATTAGAATCGATTAAAGACATGTATATGTACCCAAAACAAAGAACAACTTTTGATGGAAAGAAACCTTAACATTTTGTGAGCAGTATCCCTTGGAAATAAAAGTGTTTATTTGGTAGCATATTGGGATTTTAAATTTTTTACATCTAACTCTCTAGAACATTGGTCCTCAACATTTTTGTCTCCGGTGACCAGATTCATGGAAGAGAGACAATATTTCCATGGATCAGTGTGGATGAGGTTGTGGGACTAGAAATAGAGATGGCTACAGATGCTTCAAGGAGCAGCAACTTAGATCACTCCCATGTGCAGTTCACCACTGGGTCTCAGCTCCTATGTGAATCTAGTATCCAACTGACAAAAGGTGGAGCTAGATAGTGATAAAAGCCATGGGGAGCAGCCATAAATGTAGATGAAGTTTTGATCTCTTGCCTACTTCTTACCTATGACTGTGTAGCCGGGTCCCTAACAGGCCATAAGCTGTCACTGGTCTATGTGTCAAGGGTTGGGGACCTCTGCTCTTGAATCTCCAAGATTATCAGTGAAATCTATAGGCCACTCAACAAGGCAGCAACACTCAGTGAAATTCATGATCATGGAAATTACTTGCTGGCATCCTTAACCTCCTTCAAAGAGAGGGAATACTACTAGGAACTTCCCTTGATTATTCCAGAAGTGGTTCTGTTGCATCTGAGTAAAGTCCTGAGTTTGCCTCCAGTGGGCACTACTCACCATGACAGCCTGTCTTTATCTTCTTACATATTTTACTATATTTTCCCCATAAGATACTAGGGATTGAACATCAGGCCTTTGCACTGAACTATCTGCCCTACATGTTTTATCTATCTATCTATCTATCTATCTATCTATCTATCTATCTATGCCTGGAAATGAACCCAATGCCTTTGCACTAAACACATCCTAACTTATGAAGAGTTCCAGTCAAGATGGCAAAGTAGTGAGCAGCAAAGAAACAGTCTCTCTCAGATTTGGTGTCCAGACACTAGAATATAGAAATGTGAGGAACAGAAGAAGGAGAAAAGTGGGTCCCCCAGGACCCAGTAAGGATCTGAAGTAAGAATTGAAGACTATGGAGAAAGCAAAGGGAGATATCTCCATGCATAAGAAAGAAGTGCCAAGTGGCACTTTCTCCCTGACTCACAGTGTGAAAGGGGCAGCTCATACCTGCAGAGCCACAGTAACTACTGTTGACTCTACAAGCCTCTACAGAGAAATGCACCAGTGAAACAGAGCAGTGGATGTAGAAGACTGCAATGCCTGGTGAGTTATTCATGTTCAGATGTCCCCCAGGAAAGAGAGATTGGCTAGTAGCTATCTTGGAGAGGACCCAAACAAGCTCAAAACTCAGAGCAGCTCATGACTGCAACTCAGACTGGCTCCATACAGCAGCTCCCAGTGTCAGGATGAAGCAGAACCAAGTTCAAGTCAGCAGGAGGTTAAAGAACTGAGTTCAAACAGGCAGAAGACACACAGAATGTTGCCGGCTGAACAAATTGGGTTCCAGACTCACAGCCAGAAACTAGCTTTATTTCAGTGGAACTAAAGGTACAGGCTTACTGGGATTTATCTGCTACTTTGCCATAAATCTACAGCCAGCTTGCTGGAATTAAACAAAATGGATCTGGGCTCTGTCTGAGCACTTTGTCTACCAGTGACAGCAGAGATCCACCTTGAAGTGGACTTTTTCTTTCCTTTTCTTGGTTTTTATGTTCTGTATTTTCTTGATTGTTTAGTCTTGTTTTTATATGAGTGTGAAAATGGTTTCCAGTTTTGTTGTTGTTGTTGTCCTGTTCAGTTCTTGTTATTATTTCTTCCTTCTCTCCCTCATGTATTCTTCATCAGTTTCCTAAAGTTTGCCTAAACTTCCTCCAGCACAGCTTTGCTTCTAATTTCTTCCTCCTCTTATATTTCTCTATTTTTTCCCCTAACCCCTTTTAAATTTTCTCCCCTGAGGGTAAAATCACCATACTGAAAGCATATTTACAATTTTCTTGTTTGTTTAGAATTTGTTATATAACCATGAATCTAGTTCATTCAGTTAAAGGTGGTAAATTAATAACTACGAAAGTTTGTCATTTTTCTAGGCTGTTGTTATAGCTCACTGTAAAACCTTAGCCAAAGAGACATAACTGTTCTAATCAGTTGTTCTTCCTGGTATGCCAGGACTAAGACTATCTAAGGGTCATAAAGAATTCTATAGGCAAGGGCCAAAGAACTAGGGGCTGGGCCAAGTAGGCAGCAGTTGCTCAACTCCAATAAATTGAAGAGGTGGGATCCTGCAAAAGACTTAAAACTCAAAAGCCAGCAACACTTAAAAGACATCTCTAAGAAGTAGTCATTTCCTAAGGATTCTAAATACTAATAATAAAGCTATTCACTATAAGAAATTTAAAACCATCAACTTAGGATTTACATTACCTTAAAAAATAGAAAATGAGAAGACACTTAAGCAAGATGCAACCCCAGACTTTCAGCTCACCAAAAGCAAACCTAGAAGGAATGAAGTGGAACAAGGTGAAAACCACCCACCTGCATTCTCAGAAGTAACAGCAGAAGTAACAAAGCAGATGAACGAAGTTATAGAAATAAACAAACTCAGAAATAATTTATCAGATAACTATAGAAATGGTAACCATAGTGAAGATATGCTTAGTGAATCTAGAGAAGATACAGAAAAAAACAATGATAGAGGAGCTTAGGAAAATGACGGAAACCATGAATGCTCAACATAGGAGAGCAATGGTATTCATGCAACAGATTCAAATAGATATCTAGGAGATTAAAAACTTCATTGAAAGTACATGCAGCAGAATGAGCTGAAATGAGGACAGAATATCAGATATAAAAGATAGGTCTGTGGTTAGTAATCATGAAAAGAAACGTTTCTTAAAAATAGCAAGGAACCATGAAAAAGCAATCAAAGAGCAGCCAGATGATGCAAAGAAGAATAACATAAGATTGATCAAAGTCAATGAAAAGCAGGCAATAATACAAATGACATAAAAACCCTGTTCACAGAAGTAATGGCAGAAAGCTTCCCAAGCAGAAAAAAAGAAGTTTTTTTTTACAGATAAGTGAGGCATATATAACTCCAATTAGTCATGATCAAAGAAAATGACACCAAGTCATATAATAGTCAAGATTCCAGAAATTCAACACAAGAACAGAATATTAAAAGCTATTAGAGAAAACAAACAAATCACTTATAAAGGAAAGGCCATCAGAATCACAGCAGACCCTCAAAGTCAAAGAGAACTTGGAGTGAAGTATTTCAAGCTCTAAAGGAAAACAGCTTCCAACCAAGATTGATGCACTCTATAAAACTATTTTTCAAAATTGATGAAGAAATAAAATACTTCCATGACAATACCTGAAGAAATTTATGACCTCCAAACCAGCACTCCAAAATGTTCTGAAGGACATTCTAGAAAATGATAAGTATTACAACCCCATGAGTGCTGACAGACTGAATCTGCCAGGCAAGGCTAACATTTAAACAGAAGGGGGAAATGGAACAGGCAACAGGAAAATAACATGACAAAGAAAAGTCAATATGTATCAGTTATAACCATCAATATTAATGGTCTCAATTCACCAATCAAAAGAAACACTGGAAGAATGGATTAAGAAGTAAGATCCAACAATATGCTGCATACAAGAAACACATTGAATTCAGAATTAAATTCATAGACTAAAAGTCAAAGGATCAAAACCAATTCTTTATGTAACAGGAACCCAGAAAAAAACAGAAGAAGCTATTCTATTTTCAGACAATGTGGACTTCAAGCCAAGACTGATTAAGAGAAACAGTGAAGGTCACTATATCCTTGTAAAGAGAATGATTCAAAAGGAAGAGATAACAATCATAAATATATATTCACCAAATACTTGTGCACCCAATTATATAAAACAAATATTAATAGACATGAAAAATAAAATAAGCACTAATACAACTGCAATTGGGGACCTCAATACTCCACTGTCACAAATAGATCAATTCGATGAAATATCAAGAATGAAATATCAAAATTGAACCAAAGTTTGGAACAAATGGACTTAGTAGATGTCTACAGAATGTTCCACTCCACAACATCAGAATACACATTCTTCTGAGCTGCACATGGGACATTGTCCAAAATAGATCACATATTAGCTCATCGAACATGCTTAAATAAATACAAAAAATTTAAATTATTCCATGCATATTATCAGACCATAGTGCACTGAAACTGGGAATCAATCACAAAAGAAAGCACAAGAAATTCATAAACACATAGAAATTACATAACACTCCTGAACAACTAATGGGTCACAGAATAAAATAAAGAAGAAATTAGACCGTTTCCACAATTAAAGGACAATGCCAGTTTAACTATCAGAATTTATGGGATGAAATGAAAGTCCTGTGAGGGAAATTTATGGCAGTCCTATGAGGTAAATTTATAGTGGTGAATTCCCATAACAGAAAAACAGAATGAGCTCAAGTAAATGACCTATTGTTGAAACCCAAGCTTTCAGAAAAAGAAAGCAAGTCAAGCCAAAACCTCACATAAGGAAGAAATTATAAAGATCAAAGCAGAAATTAATGCAATAAGCACTAATAATACAAAGAATCAATAAACTATTAGATTCACTGATTCTTTGAAAGTTAAATAAAATTGACAACCTTTAGCCAATCTTATTAAAAAAAGAAAAGATTCAAATCCATGTAATTAGGGAAAAAAAGAGTGAAATTACAACCGATCCAGCAGAAATCCAGAAGATCATTAATATCTACTTCAAAACTTGTATTAAAATAAGATGGAAAATGCAAAAGAAATGGACATATTCCTAGATACATATGAATTTCCCAAGCTTAATGAAGATATAAAAATTTTAAACAAACCAGTATCAGTCAATAAAACTGAACATGTAATTAGAAACCTACCAACAAATAAAGGCCCAGGCGCTGATAGATTCACTGCTAAATTCTACAAGAAATTTAGAGAAGACCTAATGCCACTACTTCTTAAACTCTTTAATGAAAAATGAAAGTGAAGTAATACTCCCAAATAGAAGCAAGTGTTACCCTGATACTAAAACTAGAGAAGGATCCAGCCAAAAAAGAGATGTACAGGCCAATCTTCCTAATGAACGGAAACACAAAAATCCTTAGTAAGATACTGGCAAACACAATTCAGCAAATCATTAAGAAGGTTATATACCTTTACCAAGTAGGGTTCATCCCAGGGATGCAAGGGTGGTTCAATACATGCAAATTTATGCAAATGTAATAGATGTAATGCACTATATTACCAAAGCCATTGACAAAAACCACATTATCATCTCAATATATTCAGAAAAAGAGTGGCAATATCCAACATGCATTCAAGAAGAAAAACCCTACAAAAAATCAATATAAGCAGAAAAAGAGTGACAATGTCCAATATGCATTCAAGACAAAAAACCCTACAGAAAATTGGAATAGATGGTCAGTCTATACCTCAGACTGATAAAAGCCATCTATGACAAACCAACTGCCAACATCATACTAAATAGACAAAAAATGAAAGCTTTCACTCTAAAATCAGGAACTAGACAAGCATGTGGACTATCACCTCTCCTATTCAATACAGTTCTGGAAACATTAGCCAGAGCAATTAGACAAGAGAAAAAAATAAAAGGAATAAAGATAGGCAAGGAAGAAGTTAAAATATCATTGCAGATGATATGATACTCTACATAGCAGACCCCAAAATTTCCACCAAAAGACTTCTAGATTTAATAAACAAATTTAGTAGTGTATCAGGATAAAAAGTCAACACTTAAAGATCAATAGCATTCCTATACACAAATAATAAACTCACTGAGAAAGAAATTAGGGAAGCAACACCTTTAACAATAGCATCCAAAATACGAAGTACTTAGGAATCAATCTCATGAAGGAAGTAAAACACTTTTACATTGAAAATTACAGTACTCTGAAAAAGAAGATGAAAGAGGATATCAGAAAATCGAAAGATATCCCTTGTTCTTGGGTAGGAATAACCCGTATAGTAAAATGGCCATACTTTCAAAATTATTATACAGATTTAACACAATCTGAATGAAAATACTAAAAGCACATATCCCAGAATTAGGAAAACAATACTAAAATTCATTTGGAACCAAAAGAGGCCTAGAATATTAAATGTAATTCTGAGCAACAAAGGCAAGGCCAGAGGCATCACAATCCCCAACTTGAAATTATAATACAAAGCTACTGTTATGAAAACAGCATAGTACCGAGAAAGAAAAGACACAAGGATCAATGAAACAGATTAGAAGATACAGAAACAACTCCAGACATACTCGGACAGTTTATCTTTTTTTTTTTTTTTGGTACCAGGGATCAAACTCATGACCTTGTGCTTGCAAGGCAGATGCAGTGCCACAGAGCTAAATCCCCAGCCTAACCACCTTATCTTTGACAAAGGAACCAAACATCTCACTGGAAAAAAGATATCCACTTTAGTAAATGGTGTTAGAAAAACTGGCTTTCCACATGCTGATGATTAAAACTAGACCCATATCTTTCACCATGCACTAAACTAAAATCAAAATGGATCAAAGATCTAAATATTAAAATAGAAACACTAAAGCTTCTGGAAGATAAAATGATTAAAACTCTTGAAGACTTTGGTGTAGGCAAAGATTTTATCAACAAAACCCCAATTTCATAGGAAATATCACAAAGAAGCAACATCTAGGATCTCATTAAAAATCTTTTGCACAGCAAAAGAAACCATCAACAGAATGAAGAGACAAGCCACAAAATTTTTGCCAGCTGTTCCTCAGACAAATGACTAATATCTAGAATATATAAAGAACTTAAAAATATCCAACCACCCAAATTTAAAGATCCAATCCAAAAATAGTCATGTTAAATAAACAGACACTTTTCAGATGAAGAAGTAGAAACAGCAAATAAATAAATGTAAAAATTTTCAACATCACTGGTCATTTGAGAAATGTAAATTATATCAATGCTCACTCCAGAAGGAATGGCTATTATTAAGAAAACATCCAATAACAAATGATTGAGGGAATGTGGGGGAAAAAGAACACTTCTCTCTGTTGGTGGGAGTGTAGACTGGTGCAACCACTGTGGAAATCAGTTGGAGAGTCCTCAAAAAAACTAAAACTAGAGATCCTATTTGACCCAGCTATTCCCCTTTTTGGTATCTTCATGAAAGAATTAAAAGCATCACACCACAGTGATATATGCACACCCATGTGTAAATCTATAGCTAAATCTTGTAAATTACCCAAATGCCCATCAATTGATGAATGGATAAAGATGTGGTTTTGTTATACAATGGGGTACTACTCTGCCATAGGAAAAGATAAGCTTGAGACATTTCTAACTAAATGTCTGAACCTTGAGGCCATACTCTTAAGTGAAATAAATCAGACACACATGTTCAAATATTGCATACTTTCTGTGGTGTGAAAAACCAAAAGTGTAAATAAGGACCAAAATGTACAATAGATTTTGGGAAATGGGAAGAAAATTTCCAAATGAGAGAAGGACCAAGCGAGAGGTGAGGGGGAAAGGAAAGAAGGAATTAAAAAAAAAGAATGGAAAAATGGAAACAAAAATTTTGTAAATAAAGAGAGGAAGAGAAGTTGAAGGGAGAGGAAGAGAATGGGAAAAAAGAAGCAGGCTATATCATATACAAGTACAAATTCCCTGAATTGGAAGTCATCATTATGTATACCTAAAATGTACCAATAAAATAAACAGGGAAAATTATTTTGAGATAGGGTCTCATTAAGTAGCTAAGTTGCCTGCTAAATAGTTAAGTTGCCCAGAAAGGGCTAGAACTTGTGATCTTCCTGCCTCTACCTCCCAAATACCTGAGACTGTAGGTGTGCATTTCCACACCAGATACATAACTTCCTTTTGAAGGTTTTCTTTGTAAACTATTGGTAGGACTGTGAAAAACAGGAGTTGTGGTTTTACTACTTTGAAAACCAAGACCTGTCAGGGCTGTGATAGAAGAGGTCAGCTAATATTGATTGAATTGAACACACGAATTTCTAATGTCAATTTCTTTACATAACTTGTCAACAGTCCTTTGCATAACTTTCCAATTGTGATAGGAGAGGGTGGTGTGCATGTGTCTGGGTGCATATGTGCTATGGCTTGTGTCTAGATGTCCCCCAGAGCCTTGTGCAGTCATTAATGGGCTTTTTCAGAGGTGGCTGGATCTAGAGTGTGTGACAATGCAATTGATTATATTGCTAGGATCAAGGGCACTAAGATTAAGGGTGTGAGTACTGCCCATAACCCTGGATAAGATATAAGGGATAGAAAGAGCCATGGTCATCCCTCGCTTGCTTTACTACCTTCTGCCTGCCATGAACTGTTTCCCCTCTGCAATGCTTGTCTACCATGCCAGCCTACCTTGGAGCCAGCTGATTATGGATTGAGACTTCTACAAACAGTGAGCTAAGTAAATCTTTCCTTCTTTAACCTGGGGTGTCAAGTATTTTGTCTCAGCAACTAGAGAAAAATGACTAAGAAAGCATGTACACATGGGGCTGCATGAACAATAAGGTCATGAAATAAATCAATGCACACATAAAGACACACTATGCAACCACTGTTACTGCTTATTTTACTCTAAACACTAATCTCAGTGCATCAAAAACCAGTCATGGTAATTTGGTTATAACATCATCAAAATACTTACAATCTCACCAAGAGAAAATTTGAAGCATCAATTTAGTTTGGGTGTTTATATTTTGATACCTATATGAGAAATGCAAGCCCATTACAATGAAATCACACTTTAAATATGCATGCTACACCTGACTGTCAAACACAATTAGAAAGTTTAGAAATAACTACTTGGAAAGCTTTTCTAGGCAAAGTAAGAGAAACTCAAATTAGTCACGCCATTCTTTTATGAGTTCATAATGTCCATCTGTGAAAACTTATGGCCCATTAGAATTAAAAATATCTATATTACAGGGCAAAGGAATACCAAATGAAATATTCCAAAAATGAAAGCAAAAATCTCTGAGCATTAATTTATTTACAGCATGAATAATTTAATATCCACCTCAGATTTAATTACAAGCCATGGCCAATTAACTAATTTAGCAACAATGTGTAAATAATGAGTAATTTCTATGCTCCAGATGAAACTTTAAGAATTTCTGTAGTACCCAAAGAAGTATAAATAATGAGACTGCTTTTTCAAACATGTCTGATAATGAAATAGAATATTGTTATAAGAATTTAGGGTAAGGTTTTATATTTTTAGCTTTATAACTAATAAACAATAAATATTGTCAATAGAATTTTCTTATACACTCTGGAAAATAATTAGAAGTTATTAGTGAGTCTATTTGTCTAAATTATATTTTTGTTATAACTTGCTACAATTATTATAATAATAGTTAATGCCTGTCTTAGCAATGTGTTAAACAGTGTTCTTTATAAATGCATTAAATTCCTACAACAATACTTCAAAATACACATCACTCCAATACTAAAATAGTTTGCAGTTCAGAAACAGAATGGAGAGAACATGCAAACCTACATTCATGGAATAAGTAGTTGGGATAAACTCAGAGAATTTAACTTAGTCTGCCATTATACATGGTACTTTACATGGAGCAATTGAAAAATGTCTATTTAGAATAGAATTGATAAGAAGAAATGATAATATGCTGAGCAACATTAAGAGACACTTGAAGATGGGCATTTACTGCAATACGGCATTGGAATTTTCTAACAGAAGGCTGATCTGTCAATTTAGAAATTTTACTATTTCCCAAATGGAACTTGAACTACTTGGAAAAGATCTCTGCTTATTTGAGTATGAACCTTTGCTCTCTAACTCATATACCAAGTTCCTTGTTTCTTTATGCCCAGCAGAAATTAGCAATGTTGTAACTCTGACAAAAAATATTTAGAATGTTCCTAAAGTTTAACGTTAAATCATGGCTTCATCACAAGTTAACTTGGAGATTTATTTGAAGCTATTCTATCTCATGCTGATTCAGTCTTATTCTGTTAGTGGGGATAATGCTAGGTAATTTATACTTTAAAATGACATGATTTTATACAAAATTGCATGGCATACAGTCTGGCTGTACATATCCCAGTTTGGTGTTCAATATACTTTTGCTTTCTCCTTGTATGGTGGAAATATTTGAGAAAGAGAAGCACTAAATATTCTTGTTTTGCTCTTTAAATTTGGAAATTATGAGAAAGTTTAAAATGTAAATATTTTCTGTAATAAATCAGAGTAGATGTGGTTGACTTTTTAATATTGTTTTGATTTCCAATATGGCTTTTGTTACATATTGTATACAACAATTTATGGGTAAAATAAGTTCTATATTTGTTGGTTTTGTTTTTATCTGCTTCAAATGAATAATCTCATTTAGAAAAAAATCAATGAGTTGCTTCTTAAAAGAAAATAGCCCTTATTAAATGCTCACTTGAACCATAGTTTTGAAGCAAAATTTTGGTAATTTGCTAGTTAATTCTTTTTTTAACTATGCTACCCTTCAGGGCACTTTGAAAGCAAGAAATCAGTATTTTTTCAGAACTGTTTGTGTCCTTAGCAAGCAAATATGTCTTTTATGTTCTCAATGTAACTGTGGAGATGAGTTTTCCCAGCCATCCATGTATTGAACCAAAACAACACTGTAACTTGGCCCATACCATATATTGCGTCTCTAATTCCAAAAGCTTGAAAGAGATTAATTTTTGCTTCTAAAAATGTTCTTTTGGTTTTTACCTTCAGAGGGGATGAACTAATGTTAATATCCTGGTCAATTGTTACATATAACTAGAGAACTAGTTAGACTCTGGCTAATGCTATCATCATGATTCACATGAAGAGGAGTCAGTAAGATACAGTTCTGTTTAGAATAGAACTCAGGAACATGGACTTTGGAGTAGGAAGTAATGGTTGTAAGTCTTTTCTTGTCGGTAACCAAATGTTCAACCCAGCAAATCCATGTAAATTCCACCCTCATGGGTATATAATGGGCATGATGATATTTCAAAGTTTGGTTTTAAAGCTATAATAGATGTTTGTAAAAAATAATTAGTACAGTGCCTTTTCCCAATAAACACTGAATAACTGAATAATACTAACTAATCTTGAAAGGGCAGAAAAACCTACTAGAGGTTCAGCATTAGAACTAGACCACATTGGGTATATCAAAATATTAAGAAAGGTGTTTGAAAGAATGAAAAGAGTAAATGGAAATAGAGTTTTTGCAAATGGGAAAGGGAACAACAGTTAGAGGGAGAAGGAGGGATGAAAGAGGAAGGGAATAAAAAAGAATTAAGATATGTTAGTACAGGCACAAACTCCCCATAATAAATATAATCATTATGCACTGTAGACTTGTACTAATAAAATTAATTTAAAAGAATCAAAATAACATTAACACGTGCTAAGAGAAAGGTTTGTGCTGAATTTATGAAAAATACAGAGTTCAATTAAGCTAGATGAGATCATGAATAAAATAAATTCCTTCAATATTGAGAATTGAACCTGGGGAACACTGATTTCATAACTTACTATAATTATACAATATTTTTATAATTATAGAGAATTTTAAAAATACAGAAATAGATCTACATGAATTTAGTCTATTAATATTCAAAGATATCACTAAGGTAATTTGAGTAAAAGAAAGTGTTTTCAATAAGTGATTCTGGGATAATGTTACATTCAGATAAAGTTTACAGAAATGATACAATAACATGTTAACATCTAGATTTTAATTCACTGGAAATAACAGCATAATTCTAAAAAGACCATCAGTCAAAGAAAATATATTCACTGAAATTAAAATATGAGTTTGAATGTTAATGAAAATTCCCAACAAATGATTTTGGAAAATATTTTTAAGGCAAAAATTTTTAAGGGAAGGCTGGCTTGAGAAAAGAAAATTTCTGGTGGAGATTGTACTCAACTATAAAATAAAGTATCTTAGATACACAGTAAAATATTATATGTATGTGTTATGAGTGTCCCTAAATAACAAGAGTTTTGGATGGAGGCACCTTCCATGAAGGCAGTTCCGAACTCCGAGGGCAGGGGACCTGAGGTTGTGGGGTCAAATCATTCTAGGTCAACCTTCCTCTGACAGACTCTCAAGACTTAGTCTGTTTTGCACCTCAATAGACCGCTTACTCTAACCTATGCAAACTCACTGAGCCCTTCCCTATCTCAGGTTCTTTTATTTCTAAAATATGGGTAAGAAAGCACTGTATGCCAGCTTTCAAAGGCTATGTCTAAGGTAAATATGACAGCATATGTGAAAAGACTCGGTGGTCTCACAGTAATCCTAAAAACATAAGATTATTTGCATAAATTGCACAGTGAAAATAATGTGTGAATGCAAGTTAGAGCAATTAGCTTTTGTTGTAGAGTAGTATAAAATATCAAATATAATAAAATAAAATATCATATCTATTCTGTTCTTTTCCCCCCAATCCCACAAAAAAAGTCTAATATAATCCAATAACAAGGATAAAGACTTCTAAAGTCCTCTTGACTTACATATGATTCTGTATGAAGAAACACTAATATTTGATAGAAATTAAAAATGGATCATAAAATTGAGACTTCACTTGAGGAAAGACATGTACAGATTACATTGGGGGAGCTATTAGCCCTCAGATGTAATTGATTTCTTTATCTTCTATAGGGACTAACTCTGCCTGGCAGTTCGTAGGTTTTCAGCAATTACCGGTTCAAAATGAATGAATGCATAAACCCACTCTCACAATGCTGTTAATAGTAACTCTTGGGAAGGCTTCACCTCCAAATATGCCACCCAGAGAAAGTGTCCTTAATATGTCATGTGACTATTTTTTTCTTAATTTCTGATACTGTAGTTAGAATTATTTGATGACTCCGTAGGAGGTAGATACTCAAATAGGTAATCAAATAAAGAGAGAAGATGGAAAAGGACACATGCAAATTTGCAATGGACTCATGTCAGTAAGAGACAAGAGTATGTGCTCACTTCGACAGCACATATACTAAAAGAGACAAAAGTATGCTATAGACTCCGATGGCGAACCTTTTAAATACTGAGTGACCAAACTGCAACCCCAAACCCACTTACTTATCACAAAATACCAATGCTACAATTCAACCTGAATGCTCTGCTGCTGGTGTGATGCTGGGGCACCTTAGCTCACGTGCCAGTAGAGAGGGCTCTGTGTGCCCGCTGCAGCACATGTGCCATATGTTCACAACCACTGCATACCCCGATAGACTCAGAAAACATTAATATTGTGAGAAACCAAGTCCAGTTTAGCATTCAACAATAGATACAGGTGTAGCTCAGTTCTCAAAATTGGAAAACGATGATGGGATAGAGCCTATTATTTTTATTTTCTGAATGAAATTCACTTATTTCTTGGTGGACTCATGCTTATAATGGAAACTTTCATTTGAACCAATGTAGTACAGTGAAAAAATATTGAGGCAAAACTTCTAAAGAAGGCATGCAGTAGAATTTCTACAATTTTGATAACTGATGAACAAAGAATTCAACAAAAGCAACACTAAGAAGGAAGCTTACAACAATCAATGTCTGCATAAAACAAAACCAAAACAAGAAAACCTCATATGAATAATGTATTTCTGAAACTCAAGTAAAGAGAAAAACTGAATAAACTGAATCCAAAAACTGCCAAAGGAAAGAAATAATAATGATTAGAGCAAAAATAAATTAGATACTAAATATAAATTAAAAACATCAACGAAACAAAGAGATCATTCTTCTAAAAGATAAAATTGGCAAAACCTCAGCAATACTAACAAAATGAAACAGAAGCAAGCATATAATCAGCCATGAGAAGTTATAGTAAGAAAGGAGAAAGAATTTGTGTTCATTTTATATTTTAAGGGGACCACAGGTAATATAGCATACTGCTCATTTTTTAAAGATAGAAGAACATTGAAAATATCAAAAAAAATGAAAAGTATTTGAGGATATACATATGTTTTCCAAGATTTGACCATTGAAAATATTTTTGCATATATATATATATATATATGAACATCTCATGGTATCCCTCCAAATTTGTGTGACTTTCACACATCAGTTAATCTTTTTAAGTACAAAAATAACAAATGTTGATAAGCATGAATGTTCATTTTTGAAAATGGAATAAAAATAGCCATATGAAAACTATTATTTATGTGATTTAAATGACAAATATTTATACTTACAAATTTTCCAAACTGATACTCTATTCCTATAGGACTGAAGGCTCCATATGTATTACATACTATTTTATAATGATAGGTAGATTTTCCTTTTCTTGTTCATCTTTTAAAATATTTTTGAAAAAAAGTGAAAACTGGAAAATGGAAGTACCACCAATAAAATCCAACACTGATTATTGGTTTGAATTCAATTTTTTTCAATCATCAATTGCATGCAGAATATACTTGCATAAGGGGAAAATACAAAAACTCATATGATGTGAAACTTACTTTGGAGAAAAATATTTAAAAGGTGAATTTTAAGCCGAGGACCACAACAAAAACAAATATTATATAGTCATGACATTGACTTTACATTTTTAGCTTAAAAATAGGAATAATGTTGGCATCTCTTTGATTAGTGGTTTCATAGAAATTATTACAAAAACAAAGAAAATGCACAAAAATGCAATCAATAGATTCAACAGAAGTAGTATATGAAAAAACTGTGAAATTATACTAAAGACATAATAAAGAACCACTAAAGAAATGAAGAGTATTAGCATCAGGATGGATATATGAACTGCAAAGTGTCATGACACAGTACAAATTCTTGCCAAATTCATAGCCTCGCCCAAGTAAATCTACAGATTCAAAGCAATTGTGTACAAATTCTAATAGGAGTACTTACAAGACTAAAACTCCTAACTGAAATATTCATATACAGTACAGTAAGAATAGATGTGATAATTCTGCAGAAAATAGGTGGAAAAACTTTCCATTCAGATTAATTATACACAATGAAATTATTAACTCAATGCAGTGGGGGGAAGGGAGATGAATTAACTCACGAAGCAGAACTAAGTAAGAGTCTGAAAGTTACTCTTAGAAATAAGGCCCATAAATTGTTGTGGAAGTGGTGGTCTCTAACTTGTGATCCTCCTGCTACAGCCTTCTAAGTAGTGTGTGCCATGAGAATAGGAAACAGAAAAGCTGACTTTGTAGAGTGAAATGGGGGTGTGGGAATGGGGAACAGGAGAGAGAAAAGGGGAAAGGGAAGTCAAAACGATTATGCTGTGGTATGTACATGTACCAGTTCCCCAAGACGAATCTAACCAACATGCACCACAAATATAAAATAATAGAAAAGAAGCTAAAAGAGCAAAGATTAGAAATAACAAATAAAAAAGAACAGGAAAAGAGAAATATGTCAGATTTGGGGAAAGACACAGACCAAGGATGTTTACAAAATACAATCCTCTCCTTCATTCTTACTTTATCAAAAATGAACTACAGGTGGATTAAAGACAAAAAAAATGTTAAATGTGGAAATATTTCAAAGAGATACACAGAATAAGACACATGGGACCAGCAGATAATGCACTTAAGAGAGTTGATCACTCGTGAAGTTGTCATTGGTGCCTTGGCTTGTGTTACTAGGTTTTGGAAAACTGGTTTTTGAACGCATGCGCACATGCACTTATGTAAAAAATTGAAATCACCTTGTATGTTTATATTTAGTTTAGTATCCCCCTTGTTTTACATTTAGCAATATAGTATAAATATTTTCCATACATTTGACTATTCTTTGAAAAATGATTTTAATGACTGCATAAAATTTGCCTTTATACTACACCAAAATTTATTTAATAAAACTTCATAACTTAGATGACATGGTTACTTCTAGATTTTTATTACTATACATATTGCAGTGATGAGAGGTATTTGTGCATAATTTTTATTATGTCTGTAATCATTCCCTTAACATAAGCTACTGGAAATTAGTTGAAAGGAAATATCATGTGTTAAATTCTTAATCCATATTGCCATTTCCAAAAATTTCTCCTAATTTATAATTATATCAGCAACCTGTAAGAAGCTTCTCAACTCTGTTTACTAGATTTAATATGTTTTTATATTCTTTGTTGTTGTAATGCTGTTTGTTTTATCAAAGAGCAGATTCAGTTTTTGATCTTATTTCCATGATTACAAGACAGATATTTTCTTTTCTGAAGCTTTTCATTGGCCATTTAAAGAGGATTTTTTGTGCTTTATAGTAATTTTATTCATTTATATTCCCATAAAATATCATTTGCATTGCACAGCACCTCTCCATGCAAAGACTAATTAAGCATCCACTTGATATCTCTGAAAGGTTTCTTTGTGACTTAATTTTTCAAAATTTAACTCTTGAGGGCTGGGGATTTAGCTCAGTGGTTCCACCACCTGCCCTGCAAGCACAAGGACCCGAGTTCGATCCCCAGTAACCACCAAAAAAAAAGAAAAAAAAAAACTATCATCTCAAAATTTAACTCTTGAGGAAATTGATATTTTGTTTACTGTTTTTAAAGTCAATATTCATATTTTTTCCCAGTAGACTATTCTCTGTCTCTGTTAATTTAATATTCAGAAAATTGAAAATTATGGAAACATTGAGAGTTTTAGCCTTCCCAGGACTCATGATTATAACAACTGACATATTTTTATACAATTTCTTAGATAACTACCATTATTCATCATTTAAAATTATACTAAGGTATAGTTTCTTCTTATAAGATAGATTTTTTTTCCACTAAGCACCAACATTTATGGCATTAGATTCCTAGTCAATGAAAGATCACCATCAAAGCACTTCTCAAAAGAGACTCAATTTATAAATGACCAGTAGCCAGAGAGCTTTGGTCAAATGCATATCTCAGAACAATTGGAAATTGCTGCATGGCATGAACTGTCAGATGTAGAGAGAGATCATTAGGGCTTCAATTAAGATGGTGCTCTGATGGGAAGAACAGGAGGGACCATATTAAAAAGCTGTAGAGTGCTCCTGATCCTTCTGCTTCTAAGGATCTGTGATTTAAGCCTCAACCTCTCCATCCTATTCCATCAATAGGTCTGATAATTCCTCTCGTGCAATTATCATTCTGTGCAAATACAAGTTTTATGCTGCCACTTTTGTTAAATAAGGAATCAGCCCAGCTTATCCCATCCTTCTTTGTTTAAAAGGCAGATGCTTTATTTTTCTATTTTCCCATAGGTTAAAAAAACTCACAGGCAATTTATTTTTCAGGGCTATAATCCTCCCTCTATTCATCTTGAGAAATACTGACTACCTCTTATTGAATGATTGACAATTTGGACATTAATCTAAGAAGAATTAACATCTTTACAATCACCACCCAAGGTGATGGTATGATTCTATGTCTTTCAGTTTTTGGAATTCAACTAAATAGATATCTGTTCAAATCTTTCAAGGTGAGCTGTTTTCATAATCTGTAATTTTTGTTGACAATGGGAGATGTTGAGGATACATTTTGCCTTTTACATACACACCGAGTTTTTTTGTTATTAAAAAAGTAGCTTTTCCATTGTCAAACATTACAAGATTCTGAATATATAAATGGGGAGTGATTTGCTGGGAAAAAAAACTACTGAAATCACCTTGAATTATTTTTGTTATCTGAGTGGTGGTAAATTTTATATATATTTTTTTCTTTTTGTGTTACTAGGGATTGAACATAGAGCTACATCCCCCCTCTTTAAATTATTATTTATAGTTTTTATTTTGAGACGAGGTCTCACTAAGTTGCTAAGTTGCCTGGGCTAGGCTCAAACTTTCAATCCCCTTGCCTTAGCCTCCCAGAGCACTGCTGTAATGTCATTTCAATGGCCACAGAACCTTCTGTTTTATCCAGGAAAAACATTTAATACTTCCAATCCTTTAACATTATTTAGTTCCTGATTTTTAACTACTATGAGTGAAAACATAACAAAAAACTATATATTTATGTCTATGTTCATATCCTGAATTATGTTATTGTTCTTAATCCTCAAGATACAGAATTGCTAGTTCAGAAGATACACACACACTCAAGAGCTATGGGTACACATTTCCAGTTGTTAGCTACAGAAGTATGTAAGAGGGTAGCCCCTGCTAGATATTTGACCAACTTGGTACTGCTTTTCTCGTGTGTGTGTGTGTGTGTGCAGTATGCGTACCAATTCATGGGGAAAACTAATAAATCATCCTTTTAATTAGTATGTCTTGTTATTAATCAGATTGAGGATATATGCATCATATCAATTTTCCAAATATATTTCTTGGTTTTCAAAGTACCGATCTATGCATAGAAAAAGAAGAACTACATAGGTACAGAAAAAGCACTGCATAGAAGAGTTTGAATAGAAGAAATCTAAGATTTCTGCATCTTGGCATCATCTCGTTAGTTTGACTCATGTGGTTGCTCAGGGACCTGACTTCCTACCTCCCCCGGCCAGACTGAGGCTGCCAAGTAGGAGGACAGACACCCAGGGATGGTCTCATGCCAGGTGACCAAGGGGCAAAGCCTCCTGTCTCAATGTCATTCTGGCCTTCTTAGTTCTGTGAGAATGGGGGGATTTCGTTCTCCTCGACATAGACACGCACTTTTCTTGTGACGTTCTAGTGCAGATAGAATTTGTAACAAGAATTCCATAAGAGAATCTAGAGTTATTAATTGCCAATTACAGTTTGGTCTTCATTTCACTCCAGCATGGGAGTAAGAGAGATAGGTCTGAGGATCCGGCTTGTTCAATTTAAAAAGGGGAAGAAATTTAATTTGTTTAAATCACATTTCTCCCAGAGAAAAGCTGCAGACAACCTCATCAATGAGAGTTCATTTTTTAAAAAGTGCATTTGTTCAGTGGCGAATGACTTCACTCAGGATACAAGAGGATCCTCAATATAGAACTTTGGCAGCTCCCAATCCATCTTCGAGTTTCCTTCAAGTTTACTTCCAACTGTGCTGTGTTTAGAACATCAGGGAGTGTTATTACAATGTACTAAACTAATTCATTTATTCCACAGGAATCATGCTTTACAGTGAATTTTGTAAACTGACTTCTTTAGAGTTATATCTTATAACAGTAATCACAATTACAACAAAGAATTTTATAACAAAAAGTAACCATAGACCTGAACTCACCTCACTATCTCAGTTTTACCAAAATGAAAGATCCAAGGAAGTATATTGAGAAGCCACTGATTACACGGCTGTCTTGCCTCATGCAGAAGGTACTGTGGTATGTTCATCTATGTAACCTAAAAGCCTAAATGCCACTTGTCACCTACTTAGAAAGAGCTATTAAATGTCTATCTGATACAAGACTTTCTAGAAGTCAAGTCTAATATCCTAAGAAATATCAATATTCCAAAAGCAATTACTGATAAAAATCGGAGAAGCAAATTATGTTTAATATGCCATTTCATTCTTTTCAGGTGATGTTTGACTTGAAAGATAAACTGTAGAACAAAATGAAAAGAAAGTTATTAATAATTGAGGGATTAAAGCATCATAGGAAATGTAGTGTAGTTTCTCATGTTGTGTCTGGAGGATTTGAAAGCCATTCTTTATCAATGAGTATATGTACAAACTTATTTATTCAATTTATGTTAAGTGAGCATCTAATATATGCCACTGACTGGATATGATGTTGGAGACACAGAGGTGGGTAAAACACCCTGAGTAACCTCCAGAAGGTCAGTGTATGGTGGCCACAGGTGCGAGTAACTTCACAGTGTCTAGTATGTGCTGAAATCACAAAAAATAGTTGGTTTTAAGGCAACCTCTAGTATGGCTCCAAGATATCAGTAATAACTTCTCTGACAATGTGCAGTCTTGAATGAGTAAAATGATCGCTTATTAAACCATAAATGGATGTGCTTAGTATACTCATCCCCAAGAGACAGTGTGATTTAGTAGCAAAATGGTAACAAAATATTTCATTGCAACCGGATTAAGATGTCGGATTGTATCCAAGATTTTGTTTTCTTTTTGTCACTGCATCTCACTATGTAGTTCGGGTTGGCTGTGAACTCACTATGTAGCCCCCACCTGGCCTCAAAGTCATGGTGATCCTCACTCCTCAGCCTCCTAGCTGCTGAGATTACAGCCTTGAGCCATGAGTCTTGAGACTGTATTCAAATGATAGTTCTAGAACTGGCTTTTAGATCTGGGGTAAGTCACATACATTCTCTGAGTCTCTCTCTTGAATTGGCAAATGTAGACAATAGTATATATCTCACAAGATCATTGTGAAACTTTAAAAACAAAGGCCAAATACTAAAGAACTAAGAGAGTTACTTCTTTTGGAAACATGTTACCAACTGAGTAAAACAAAAATTAAACTAATGTGGGTAAAAAGCAAGCTAGGATAGTGCCATAAGGCATGAACTCTTTTTCTTAAGAACATAGAGTTTAAGTCAGGAGATACAGACTATGAAATACATGATTCACAAGTACAACATAGTCATATTTAACTTGTAACATGTGTAATATAATTTGACACTGGATATCTACTACTATTCGTTCAATAGAAAAAGTTATGTAACAGAGAAAACAATTAGTAAATAATACAATAATAACATCAAATACAAGGAAATCAATAACTAATATTTATTTAGACTTGGTATGTACTAAAAACTGAGCCTGAGAGCTTTATATGCATTTAACATCACTTGATAACCACAAAATGGTCCCATGAAATAGGTATTCTTATTCTGCTCATTTTAGACATGGGGGTATTAAAAGTGCAATAATTAAAAAGACAACTCTAAAAATCTATTAAATTACAAAGACTGGATTAAATGTTGAGTCACACCCTTAGCCATAATACGAAAATCATAACTGGCTGCTGGACGAGGAGTGATTCTGACATGCTTTGAAGAGAACGGTTTCTTCCTTCTGTCTTGTACCCCTTCTCTGCCTTCTCCATCGCACCGGTCTTCCCTTTCCAAGTACTTTGCCAACATGCACATTCTAGGGATATGGCCTGGAGTGTCTTGAGCATATACACAGTTCCAGATTTAATCTAGGACCCAAATATCAGAAATCCAGATTAGTATGGGGCAAGTGGAGTCCTCCAAAAAACTCTGCATACTAATCCAAAAAATACTAAAGCAATTTTAAAAAATAAAAATATAGTGAAGAAAATTTATAATCCATGATGAACCAAATACTGAAACTTTAAATAGTGACTTCACCCAGGCCTTTATCGATACAACTTCACATCTCTTACCCACTATTGCTGGCCACGGTTCTAATAAAGTGTTAGTTACTAAATACATGACCAGTATGAGACCATAGTATGCCTATTTGTTTTCTTAAATGTTCCTTCAAATATTATTTAGGCAATTACTGAGTTATCGCACCCTTCAATTTCTGTCACTATCCCTCATCTCCTCCTAGCTAGTAATCTTAAGAGAGAGACCAAGGTCAAATGGCTCTAGGAGCAGCTGTTGTTTTTAGGGTGAGCTCAGGGAGTCCTTATAGGTTTCCCAAGTAGAACAGAGCTGGTATCTCCACCTCCCTTCCTACCTCGTCACCCAACCACCACTGGGGCCTTCAAACTACAGGGCTGCAGGCTTCAGGGAAATCTCCAAGGTGACATAGGGCTTAAGCCAGAGAAAACTCTACTAATTGAGATTTCTAATTAGGAAAGCAAGCACATCCAAGTAGTTCAATTCCCACGTGAGTATTCTGTAGCATAGCAAAGATAAAATTTAAATGGTGCTGAAATAACCACTTGTCATATACATCTTGAACCTCGATTGCAGTTATTTTTGTCTCTGTGGCATTATTTTTTTTTTGTTTTCTACCTTCATTTCAAAGTCAGTAGCTGATATATACATTTGTGTGCACAAACTCACAAATTTAGAGTGAGTATGAGCTGACAATAAGATTTGTTGGATCTCTGCTCCAGGACAGGCTCTACTTAATTGTAATAGAAGGGAATATCAGAACTATGAATGTATTTTCTCCTTGAAAATCCCTTCTTGGGAAGACAGAAATGGTGGGTTCAATTGTGGACCAGAGGTGGGCATGCTGCGCATCTGGGGATCTGACACCGTTCCAAGGACAAATCTTTATTTCATCTCTCTGGGACTGGTTTATATTCACCTTCCTTTTGTTTAATAGATGTTTTCACACATATCCTGGGAGGTTCTTTGTGTGTGGAGGCACACTCGCCTAACTCCCATCATGAATGCTTCCATGCTTTGCCCTCTTTCTCACCCACATAGGCACCCAGAGACAGCTACAAAGATAAGACCTTCATTAAAAAGGCCCTCAAGGTATTTTCTTGGTCTAAATGCAGTTTGCTCTACCAAAAATTACTCATCACTGGTCCTAAAACCTCTAAAATCTCAATCCTGGGGACATTGGCAACACAACAGCCATAATTAAGACAAGTTTCCTCCATTCATCTTTTTAAGGGTCTTGTCACACACACACACAGAAATGATACCCAGCATTCTTAAATAGAACCAAAATAACTTGAGGGACTTTCTTTGCCAATATAACACAAACCAAAAATTATTTCATTTTCATGAGCAATTTGGGAACCTTTTCTTCTTTGAATTAAAATCTGACTGCTATATCCCTAACTTCCTGAAAAAAAATGTGGATTTCAGCCGAGGATTTAGCTCAGTGGTTTCTCCCCTGCTGCATAAGCGCAAGGAGCTGAGTTCGATCCCTGGTACAAAAAAAAAAAAATGTGAATTTATCCAATAGCAGGAGGAGAACAGATACTACTACAGTTCCCATTTCCTAGTATTTAGAAGGACACAATCTGTACTCTGGCTTACGTCTTAGCAGCTGGGAAAATAAGAATGAGTTACCTAAACTCTCCGTTTTCTCAGGGGAAAAAATGCTAAAAGTGTTAATTATATTTCCCACAAAGGGTCTAAATTCAGATCATTTATAGGATCCAAGAACTGAGTCTGTGTTCATCTTAGTCTGTGACCTTACCGTCAAAGAACACAATGGGAGAGGACACTGAGTGGGTATGCTACATGATCCTGAAATGACAGGGTCAAGGTCCATGTATTTTTCTCCACTGGGAAGGTTTAGGGCACTTAATGTTGAATGTGCAGTGCCAACAGAAGTAGAAGCCTAAGAAGAAAGTAGAATTTGCAAAAAACAGGAATAATCCCTAATCTACAAGTCCTATGATTCTTCAGACTATTTTAATCTGCACATTTTAAGTAGTGGATGAAATCATTATGGGCATAAGCACAAACACCACACATGTGAGCACGGAAATGTATGGGGTTAGTAGAAACTGCTGCAAGCATTGGTTTTCTGGGTGTGCAAACAATGTTCCTGAACCCAATCTGATGTTTAATCTGTAAAACATTCGCATCTCACAGCGAAAGTGTCCCTTTTGCTTTCCAATGGGGAGTTGGAAGAAACATTCTTATTTAGCCATCTATCTATTTAATGAACATTTTCTGAAGCTCTCTATGTGTCAGGCTATTAAATTAGTAGTGGGAATATTTTATTAGCTGTGTTTCTTGTCCTCCCTGAACTAATAATGCAATAATTATAAGTGACCTGTAAAGGAGTAAGTTCAATTGAGATTTGACCAAGACGGGGAACAGTGATAAATAATGCAGTTTGTCTTTTACCATAGCTTTTCCCATTGGTTAACTTGATTGTGACAATAACCCTGTGACGTAGATCATGCACACATTTTATTCTCTCTGGTGAACATGTCTTGCATTTTCTAGTTGCCCCACAACCTTAAAAATCTTTGCATTATTAGGAGAGTTTTCCATGGGTGGAGCTGCCATCCAATCTTTTCCTTGCTGCTTTTTCAACTCAAACATGAGCAGGTGACCGAGAGACCAATAGTCACCCAGGTTGGAATTCAGTTTGGAGCAAAAGTGGCAGGAGTTTCTTATTCAGAATAAAAGTTCCTGGGAACTACACTGAGGTTCACTGGGGGAAGCTGTTTCCTCACCATGTGACATTTGGGACCCAGCTTTGGACTTTGATCACAGAAATGTCATTTGTGCTAGTTGGCCCAGCTTTCCCAGTGTGAGCCCTGAAATCATTTTAATAAGTTAATTTTAGGAAATGCTTACATGGCAAAGTGGATTCCTTTAATTATAAAGAGCTCTGACCATCATACATGTTGCAGATAAAGGAGCTCAATTTCAAAATGTGGAGACATTTATCTAAGGCAACAATTCAGGAATTGATGGAAAGGTCACCCAGTACCTGGCCTCCCAAAGCCCTCTTTTATTTTTATCATACCATGCATTTTATATCATAACATATACAAGTCTCATTGTATGACAGTCTATAAAAACAAGCCTATAAGGAAATTGATATCTCCACACTCAGGGTCTAGTTTAGTTAGGGTGAAATCTGTGCCACACTTCCTGAGACTGTTCTAGGATAAATGTCCACCCTTCTTCCCAAAGCTTTAAGTTAGATTCCATAGAAAACCTAAAATATTGATTTATTTCTTCATTTAATTGTCAGAAATTGGTTGAACACTTAACTCTGCAAGAAATACTGTCCTAAGGTAAGTCCTAGGGAAGATGATTGAAATAACCCTAGGCTTGGCACCTTCCCTTTTATGCCAGTGTGACCCTGAAGAGAGTGACTGAGTCACCTTATCCAAAACATAGGGATTGATTATGAGTTAATAATCACTGCTTTCAAAAGTGTTATGGTTTTACAGTCTACATGGTAAATTATAGTATAACTTTAAGGCTGTTGTGTCTAAGATGAGTGTTCAACAATTTGTGTTCAATTAATAATGAACTAGAGAAATATGAGCATATGATAACATTTAATTCACCATTTGCAGGACTGAATTAGAGTGGAAGGCAAATAAATGAACAAAGAACCCCTCGACTGGGAAGCAGTATATTAGCGAACCTATTTTCTGTAAGAGAGATAGTTCTTTTCTTTTCACGGAGCAGGTTTTCTCTAGTGATTATTCAATTGACAAATCTCAATACAAGTGCAGTTTCTAAAACTATCACAAATACATACACACATACCTGCATACAAGGATACACACTCATACATGTAGACTTGAAAAATAAAAGGATCCTTTTGAAATCTTCACTTCAATATCAGAAACCCAATGTTTTTACTATTTATGTGTGAAGAGAGAAATCTTTACTAACATTCTTGATTTGGACACTTATAACAACTTCAAAACGTAAAGAGATATTTCCTACCAAGCCATCAAAATATATCAGTCCAAAGTAATGACAATTTGTATACAGTGCAATTATGCTTTGGCAAGTAAATTATTCTTGCATCATCTGAGTTTCTTATTAACAGAACTTTCTTACGTTTTTCTATTTGTAACCAAAGGTCAGTTTCAGTGTGCCAGTCAGATGCAACAGGAGCTCCCACAAAGGAGTGGCTTTTTATTTAGGTCTGAGAATAAATAAACTGAGTAAAATAAATGAGATCTAAATAAAATTATGGTAAAAAGTGAAGCTCACTTAGATCTGTGTCTTTATGCAGGTTAATATGCTTTAAAAGTTTGGCTTTTCCCAAAGATTCTCTCTGGATTTGCAAGTTGCTCAATAGCAAGTAGTTCAGTAGACATGATTTATGTCCTACCTGCTCCCAATGTAGACTAAAAGAGGCTTCCCACAAAGATGCAAGTGTAAATATAGTTTTGAGAACAGGTAGAGGTGTAACTATCAATGTAACAATAAAATACCCACAGGAAGTTACAATGACAGTAAAAAGAAAGAAAAAAATTTAGAAAGAAATGAGGTGATAACTATGCCAGGAAGTAATTTAAAATTTATTCAGGACTCCCGAGCAGCCAAGATAAAAAGGGAAAGAGAGTTGATTATGTAGTAACTAGGTCTGTGGAGTATTAATCATAATCAGTTTAACAGGCTGCAAATCACATACTGCACGCTCTTTTCCAAAGGAGGACAACTGGAAGTGTCAATCTTGGCTCTGTCTTCTCTTTTGAGGGTGACAAGACAAGCCCATATGTTGTCTCTCAGTAAAATTGAAAGAGAAATGGAAATTTAAATTCCCAAAGTGATAAAGTCTGCCCTTACCACCTGAAAGTTCTTAAGAAAATCATCTGGTTTCTCAAAGTAGCATTTTGTTCATTTCAAAAATACTGGCTAATAATAAAAATCTGATGGACTCTTATCAGGTTCCTCTAGGATAATGTACTAGACTATACTTTATCAAATGTAAAATGTTATATAGATTTTATTATTTTTATTGTTTTTGCCACTTTTATAAAACTGCATGGATGGAGACTGGCACAAAGGTCAAAAATAGTATTGGTCAATGGACCCAACTTTTCTCAAAAACTTAATTCAGTCTTCCCTCTCAGCATATTTGAGAAAGCCCAAACAGCATGAAATCCCAAGGTTAAATACATGCCTTAAATACATTCCTAAGCTCCCCATTGCTTTCTTCTGCCTTTGCCAGAGGTGTTTCTTCAGTAAGCTCCAGAGCTCTGGTCAGCATGGAAAAAATGCAGAGGCCAAGGGAGAGGAAGTGAGGCTCCGAACCAAAGAGCCACACAGTGCCTGCCCCGCTCTTCCCCTGAGCTCTGTCTCCTTCCGTGTCTGCCTCTCTCACCAGGCTCCTGCACTCAAATGAGCTATTACAAGTTAAGTTGCCATTTTTAAAGAAGCAGTGGACAATTTCTTAATTTGATTTCAGTATCCTAATGCTCTGGATAGAAGGAGATTTTGAAACTCTATACTGTGTTTCACAGTATGGATATGCTTTTTAAGTTCCATCAGTCTCTATTAGAGAAAAGGCATGGGGGTATATTCTATAGTCAACTATTTTAATCATCACATTTATTAAGTACTAACTTTCTGACACTATACACAGCTTTTTCCATTCATGATTTCTTGTGATGTTTTCAAGAGCCCTATCAGATGGTATAGTTATAATCTTCATTCTACATATCTGTAAGCTCACTCATAAAGACAGCCAGAATTCAAGTCTTAGCTTCAAGATCACCTGTTGTGTCTGGATTTCCTTATGCCCTAACTTATGTGGCATTCTTTAGTTATCCCGCATCAAATAATCCCATTTACTCATTCCATAGCATTTATCAGAATCTAAATTTATTGATGGCTTATTTATTGTTATTTCCTTCACAAGAATGTATTCTACAGAGACAGGAATCATACGTGTCTCATTTACCTGCGTCTTTAATGTCTTAAACTGCAACAATATAACCACACAACAAATTTTTAATAGATAAATTTATGGTCTTCAATAATCCATGCCCTTAATAATGCTCTTTCCACCACAATGTATTAAATTTTTATTTTGCTTTTCAGCTGCACATAGCAAACATTAGACAAATTGTAAATGTCTCTAGTATACTAAAAAGATTTTATTTCAAATTGAAAGCATGAGAATAAAATCATTTTCTATAGGTCACGAAAGACACTCTTAATATATTTGAAAATGAAAGATAGCATTGGAATTTATGTGGCCACTTCATAATATTTAGCCTTTTGATCCTTGAAATCTTTTAGCTCTGTTTGATCCAAAGTGTGACTGAAAGCTTAAGATAAATGAATTGTGCCAATAAATATTTACTTTCATCTCTTTTCTGTGTGCCTCCAGAGCCACTTTTAAAATGTTTTAGAGATGAAAATTAGGTGATCATCTGAATGGCTTTGTGAATAGGTAAGCAAAAGAAAACCTTTCTAAGGCAAAATGCTCATTTTTCTACTATATGTTACCACGTATAAAATGCTTTGAGTTACTTTAAATGTAGAAATATGATCTTAAGAAATCCAAATGTTTAAGTTAAAAACACTAACAAACTCATTTAATGCCTATTTATGCAGGTGACAACACACCTCTCCCTCCCACTATCTTTTGGTGCAGAAAGTCCTGGGCTTTTACCCCAAAACTTGTGCTACTTTTCCTCTTGACTAGAACATCCCTTACATAAAACACACACACACACACACACACACACACACACACACACACACACACACACACACAGCATTTTCCTCTAGATAAATCCCACTCCAGTTCATGATAAAATTTACGTTTCTCTCCCAAGAAAGTCTTCACCTCTACTCCTTCCCAGATTGTAGATGGTCTTTGCTCTGAGCTGCGTCTCTAGCCCTTATGATCACTTTTTAAAATTCTGAGACAGAGTCTCACTAAATTGCCAAGTTGCCCAGCTGGGCTCACACTCGTGACTCTCCTGGTTTCCCCTCCAAGTGCTGGGATTACAGGCTTGTCTCACCTTGCCTGGATATTTTTACCTTCCTCTTCCTCCCTGTCTTCATAAACGACTCTTCTTTCAGTGCATGAATCACACTCTATTGCCTCTATCCATTTAACTGTTTTACTTATTTAAGATGCTTACAGCAACAACTGTGTTCACTCATATGTGTGTCCCCAGGTACTAGCTAAATGCCTGGTGAATAATAGGTTTTAATAAATATTTGTTGAATAATTAATGAATGAGAAAACAGAATCGAGTTCCTTTCTTGGAGAATTATGGGTGACCATGAGTCTAGATAGAGTATTTCTCACAAGATGCCCCCTAGCAAAGTCTCTGGTGCGATTCTGACTTCTACTCTCCACCACTACCTGGATCCCGAGTTTGAAACCAAGTGATCAAACAGTATCAGGGAGGCCTGGGTCAGTAAAGGTAAGAGATTGGAGCTTTGAGGGGGAAGCTTCCTTGGCAGACTAAGATGGGGAGCAAAGGGTCAATTGCTTCTGAACAGTTAGGTAAATCTTCAAGGAGCTCTTAACCTAGGAAAACTTTTGGAAAAACTATAGAGGAATTTACATGGCTGTTGCCATGGCTACCACAGTGGAGCATTCTGTGGCTTTGAAGAATGTGCATTTTTTATTTGTATCTATTTGCAATACATAATTGATTACACTCATTTTAGAGATGTATGTATCTCTTTTTCCCACATCCTTTACTTCATCTCTAAAGTGTCTGCCTCTGTGTCCTACCATCTCTAGGGAGGAATGTGCATTTCAAACAGAGTAACCTCCCTGACTTCAACTTTTACCAAGTACTCTGTGAATAATTACAGAAAAAATAACGAAGGCTGACCCAAAATGAAAATATTCAGAAACCCATGAAAACAAAGAAAGTAGATTATTGACAGTAATTTTTCAGTTTTCTACAAAAAGGACAAATTCCCTAAGATTAACACAAGGCATGGACCAGAACCAGTCCCAGAGTTGAAGTAGCATTATGGCTTATATCTACACTCCCCCATCCCCAAAGCTTCCTGTGCTCATAGGAGGGCCTTTAGGGAGATGACTGGATCACGGGTGTGTGGTGGATTAGTCCACTCATGGGATTAGCACAGTTGTGGGTTATGGCATTACTGAAGAGGGAAGCTCCGCCCTGGGTGTGGGTGGCACCAACCAATAGGCTTGTAACCTAGATGGAATAAAAAGGGAAAGGAAGGCTCATTACTTCCTGCCTGCCCTACTGCGATCTGTTTCTCCTCTGCAATGGCCCTCTGCCATGCCACTCTGCTTTGGAGCCAGCTGACTGTGGACTGAAACCTCTGGTAACTGTGAGCTAAAATAAACCTTTCCTCCTGTAACTTTTGGGTGCTAGGTATCTTGTCCCAATAATGAGAAATTAACTAAGACAAGTAGTAATATGAAATAACTAAGAAAGTAAAAGAAAGGGTGATTTTTGAATAGCCTTACTTGGCTAATAATTTAGCCAGTTTTTCTAGGAATGGGAAATGAAAATTAGCAGTAAATACATGCACACATATATATTTTAGTACGTATGTAAACTGATATAACACCCTACAATGCCCTTTACTTCACAGTATTGGATCTATCTTATTTGGTCTATGATTATCAAGTTCTGAATTCATAATTTTTCCAGGTAGTTTTAAAAGCTAGTTTAACTGCAGCACACTTCAGGTTTTAGTAAGTGTTTGGTAATTATTTGTTGAATGGATGCCTAACCGAGTGAAGGGCGATTTGGGAAATTAGCCATTCCAAGCAACCCTCCTAGTTTCCTCTTCCATTCTTTTGTCCATATGTGGCTAACCACCCACATACAGGATTTGTAATCAGCCTTACTGGACTATGGCTATGCAACTTACACGTGCTACTCACTTGCTCAGATGCCTACCTTAAATCTTTCTTTATGGGAGTAGTAACACCTAACAATCAACACCCAGCTCATGCACAACTGTGTCACTTTCTTTGGGGAACTTTGCTTTGTGTCCCACTTCGAATAATGTCTCAACTTCCTGGCCCTCACTGCACCCAGTATGTAGTAAATCTTACTTTATTTCATTTATGCTTCTTCAAAGGTCATCCATGAATTTTTTTCCAATTTTTCTATCATAAATAATTCTGCAATGAACCTGATTATAACACTTTTGCATATTTACATAAAATTCTCCAGGATGGCTTAAATGTCATTAAAATCATGAGTGCTTGAAATAATTCACATGTGATGATATCTGAGACTATTTATATGTATATTGGCTTCTTTATCTCAGAAAGTATAGTTTAAAATCTTTCATGTTATTCTATTTTATAGAAAATTATGTATTTCAAATAGGCTTTACACTTTCCCTGAGATTCTTCATGTCTGATTATTTTCTCATTGAATTCTTAATTTTACGTATTTTCTCTGTTCCCTTATAATAGTAGTTTCTATTTTTATTACTTTCTGTCTTTGATTTGCATATTTTGTTTCCATACATAGACCTTTCTACTCTACTCTAACATTCTTGTTGGATGGTCAATTAACTTTATTATTACTTGTCCTAAATTTACATTTTTAAGTTACACATTAAGCTCTGAATCTAATTTCAAATCTGAGCAATAGTTACAGTAATGTTTTTATAATTGTTATTATCTACATATTGATATACAACACCTTTGCCTTTTTGATATTAAAGTTCACTACAGTCTTTTTAGTTTTCAACATTCTAAAGTATATACATTTGCATTTATTTCTTCTATTCAGCTTTAGTTTGGAATATCTGTTATGTCTACATTTAAGTAAGATCTTTATCTGCATTACTGGTTCACTTATATTTTACCTGTAATTTATAGGATTAAAGTCATTTTAACATCCTATTTCTTCTATGCACATATATGCATGTTTGTGTAAATTATTATGTGTGTGTTAGTAAAAGCAGGTCAAACACTGTTGTGACTTAGTACTGATTATGTCTGAGTGAAGTGCTTCCTTATTGTCACGTACACATTATGGAATGATTTATTTAATTGATGGTTATACTATACTCTTGTATATTTAAGTTACTTTTGAACCAAAAGAATCATTGCTTGTGTATGATTACTGATGCCATTTCACATTAAATGTCTTCCCTTCTGTGTTAACTCATTCTCCAAGTAGTTGTTAGTTCCCTTCTATGCTAAGCAGAAAGCTCTGTGGATCCAGTGTTCTTGCTAACCCTTGAATGCCAGGGATTCCATGTCAATAGGGGCTACTTAGCTTCCCTGGTTTCTTTGTCTTCCATTCTACTGCCTGCATGTATTCATTTTCCCACAACTCTTTGCCAAAGGTTTTTATTTTTGTTCATGACTTTTTTCATTTTCTACATGCTTGTGCAATTTTTCATCCTTCATGAATTTCAATAGCCTTACAAAATTTAGTTTCAGTCTTGATTATTTTAAATTATTATTATAAAAAGCCAAAACCTGCCTTACTCACAGATCCTTATTGTAACCTGAATTTGTGGGTGGATGCTTTAGTTTCTCACAGGAAAGATGTAGCTTTTCCTGTTCTCTTCCCTAAGGTGTGATCTGGGGCCGGAGGGTGAGGCCGCTGGCCATCACCACTGCACTGTGGTAAGTCACACCCCGAGTGTCCTGCCTGCTGTTGCAAGGGAAAGGTACTCAGACTGACTGCACACTGGACCTCCAAGACCCAGGGATCCCACAGGGAAACCAGCTCACCACCTGCCCCTTCGAGCGGATTCCCCTCCCTCTTCCCACATGTCTTTTGTTTCCCCTTCGTTTCCTGAGATCAATTCTCTGAAAACCTTCCTGTTCTCAAGCTTTGTCTCAAACCAAGGCGAACCTTGCACACAATTATGAGCTTGTATCTTCCTCTATGACAGAAAACAAATCTGGCTTTTATACTATATTTTCTGTTCTACAATCACTTTCATTATCTTATCTAATAATCATAATCTTCATACAAATGTCTTCCTTTGACATGGTTCATTTTATCTCAAGTTGCTCTCTTCTTGGCCCAGACCAGGTGCATACTGGAGGATTTCTTACAACTTCTCCTTCATATACCTGATTCTATTTACTCCAAGTCCATTCTATCCATTAGTACTTCTGATGTGATTGTAAATATTGTGGCATAATTTCTTTCCTTAGCGCTGCCATTTTCCACTTCTTCAGACACTCTTCAGTTCAAATTTCCTAGTGAATGTCTTGGGTTTTGTTTCAGACTGGATTCTTTGGGAAACAGAGTCTGAGATGGAGTTGAGTGCCATGAGTTTATTAGCGAGTGATCTTAGGAACAGTGCCTGTGAAATGTAGAGAAATAAGTCAAAATGGGGTGGCAGGAAAGTCAAGCTCCAGTGTAGTTTCAAATGATGAAGCCAGCCAATCTCAAGGACCCAAAATGACTCATTGATGATGTCCTCTGTCTGCACTAAAGTGGCCAGGACTTTGTGTTTCTACCTCAGTGGATAAATGGATGTAGGTCCCAATGTGAAGAACTTAAGTTTGGGCTATGGGACACCTTGTGAGGAGATAATCCCTGACTGGTGGCTCTTTGCACCATCATGCAGCAGCAAGACCACTCAATGTGAGATCTGGTGGCTACATCTCCAAGTCCATCATGATTCATTCTGCATTTTTACTTTCATTGCTTTAAGCTTTTCTATGTTTTAGATTTAAAATGATCCTTTAAAGCTTCCCATGTTTGGAAGGAGTGTGGATCATTGAGTGTTATACCCATTAGTGGATTCATCCTGGATGAGTTTCCAGCAGAATGTGCAGTAGGAGATGGGGCCTGGTAGGAGGAGGTCACTGGGGTGTGACCTGGAAGGATATGCTCTTGTCCCAGATCCTCCCTCCTCTCTCTGCTTCCTGGCTGCCATGGATGAGCCACTTTCCTCCACCACACTCTTCTGTCATGATGTTCCTGCCTTAAAGCAGCCAACCATGGACTGAACCCCTGGAAACTGGGAGCCTAATAAAGCTCTACTCCTTTAAGTTGCAGGTGTCTGGTATTGTGTCTCAATGATGGAAAACTAACTAAGACAGGCTAAAAGTAAGTATCTCCTTAATATTTTCCTTTTCCTTAAAGTATTTCCTTAAATAAGTTCCTTTTCATGCTCATTATGATTTTATTTTCCTTTTTGTGGAAAGCAGAATTGGTACACTCTTCCATGCTGATTATTTCTACCTGGTATTCACTACTGAACAGGCAGTTTTACCTGAGTCATCTCGTTCCCCAAGAACATTGTGAATGTTATTTTCTTGGCATTGGTCTCCATTTGCCTGCCTTATCTTCTAGTTATTCCCTTCTTTACATTTCTACCAAAGGACTGGATGTTGACAGTCTCACACGTGTGTGTAGCCATGGATTCCATGGACCTACAGTGTTTCCTCGGTGGCACATTAGAGCCAGTTGCATCAGCAAGTAGCTGCCACAAGCTAGTGTTGTTGACACAAAACATTCCCTCTCCCTGAAGCACCCTTCTTTCTGCTATGTATGTGGACACACAGGTTCATGCTTCTGATCTCAGCCCAGAAGTTACACCTCAGAGAATTCTTCCTCATCATTGGAACTAAGTTAACCACCAAATTATGAATACTGCTGGTAAAGCTTTTTGAGAAGTGAAAATAGTTAAACTGACCCTTAATAAAGGTCTGTTTGACAGTCACTTGGATGTCTTTAGGAGTACAGTGCTACCTCAGTTCACACACTTAATTTTTTGCATAATTTTGTCACAATTCCTTCCATGATTCTGGTCACAACAAAATTGAAAGCATATGCAACCAGAATCGTGGGTGAATTCTGCAACCAGAATTGTGGAAAGAATTAACTTCATGAACCAGGGTAGCACTGTATAAGGCAGTCTACAACATATAACATGGGTTTAATAGTCTCTCTGTGTCTTATAGATGTTTCCAAGACTTATTACAATTCCTATTTTAATTCTTGCATAATTTTTAGTAATATAAATCTCGCTAGACATGAGCTCAAAGGTCCAATCTATTTATTCGCTACCATTATTTCTTTACACCTAATGCAGCATCCAGTATCCAGAAGATGATAAATTTCAGTCAAATATATTTTTGATTAAGTGGGTAAATAAAAAACAAAACAACGAAGTCATTCTGATCATCCAGTGTTGGTTGGTTAGCTTTCCAGAGTCATGTGAGTTGTTGCAGATGGTTGCATCACAAGCTTTTAAAGGCAATCATTTGTAAATGTACACCAAGGATATCATCACATAAATGATGAGTAGATGTGGTGCTCAGAGTCAATACTAAAAACATACAAAAAGTGTACTCTGTGGCTCTTTGAAGGACTTTCAACTTGAGATAAAACACAGTCCAGACCAGCAACACATCTGTTGAAGCACTTGTCAATCAAAATACCAGAAAATTCATCATTCTGTTGAATGTTTAAGGTGGGAAAATAGGGAAATGAACTCAATTCTCGCAGATATTTTCAGGCTAGTGAGGGAGAATTTGGGCATTTTCACACTAAGCCTGATCATCACCAAAATACCAGAGTGATTTTTGAGGTGATTGGAAAAGTGCCTGTTGGTTTTTTCCTCTGGTACATCTTGAGATAGAACACCGTAAAACCACTCAAAAGGAATTAAATTTTTAAATTTCTTGTTGTTATAAGAAAAGAACATTCAATTTATTCCAGCTTTGTAAAAGTGTTTTTTTTTTTAAATTGGTAAAACCTGCACAAATAAATCTGCTTCTTCTAAGTTTACTTGTTTTCAAAACAAATTTAACACACTGTAAAATCAATCTGTGTCCCAGTTTAAGAAGGATCAACTATCTTCACTGGCAAATGTTTGAAATATATTTATGTTCTAGTAACCTGGAAAAATATTTCACATTGCCCATAAAGATCTGTGAATGTCAAATACTTTGAAATATTTTCCAGAAAGAAATGGATGGCCAGAAAAAGTCTTTATTTTGTTCTCAAAAAAGTTTTCATTCTCCCTCCCCTGGAAAATAATTGAATGTTCAGTTTATATGTTCTGACTCTCAAGCCTTTCCCCCTGGAGCTCTTTTCCTTTCCAGTCAACATTTCCAACCCCTTTTATTATCTCTTCTGTCTGAGCGTTGCAATTCCCATAAAGAGTGTTATTTTGTCCACAATGCCAAATTGCATGCCTCTTTAAAAGATCACTTCTCATTAGTATTTTATTTTAACACTTCTAGAAAATTAATTGTCTTCTTTATGAGATTAATATGCTTCAGTCAAAAAGAGGGATTTTCTAAAGGGAAGAAGTTGTTCACTTCTCATATCATTAATCATTTTGTTATTAGAAAATAATTAATGAGTGTGAAACACAATCAGAAAAATCAAAAAGGGCCAATTCTATGGACTATGACCTCCACTTCAAAGAACTCTTACTCTCATTTCTTTAATTTCTTTACAAAAAGTATTTGATGAATTTATGAACGATACTAGATTGACTTAGTAAAATATACAGATCAAACTAATTTCAGAGAGCAGGAAACTGAGTCCCAGTGACACATAGTGATTTACCTAGTGTATTAATTAAGATTTCTAGATACAGAGCCAAACAGGGCAAACTTATGCGAATGGATAGTGAGTAGCAATTTAAAGACTGGGAGGTCAAATTGTGGTAAACCGTCAGGATTCATCGCCAAATCACACCGCAGAACCAGTCCACTGGAAATAGTGCTTTCTCCCCTGTTGGCCCATGTGGTGTATCTCACCCTCCCAACTCAGCCACTGGACTGAGGCAGTTGTCACTGGAATCACTGCCATTGCCAGCCCAGAAAAGCGAGAGATGGCAGATGCTCCCATCCTAACCAAAATGATTTTCTCTGGTCTCTAATTCTCTGTATCTTTAGCAGGGGTGCAAAATCTGGATGGGCTGAAACTGTATCGCAGTTTGGCTCATGTATTAGGATTATAAGCAAAACTACTTAAAAGGCTAGAAGGTATTCATGTAGCATTTTCATGTTCTACCATGAGGGTAAGTTTTGTCTGACAGCTTAGGAGAATCAGAAACGTCTGTTAGGGTTTAAGCCTAGAATGTGCCCCACTTGTCTCATAGGTTCACAGGTGAGGTTTTTTGGGAGGTGATTGGGTCATGGCTGCTGTACTCCTCAGTGGATTCCTCCATCTGTGAGTGCAGAGCTGAGTATGTTGATAGGAGGCAGGGCCTGGTCGAGGAGGCCGGCAGTGGTGAGTGACCCAGAAGTGTTTATCTCCCTTCCCAGCCCCTCCCTTCTCTCTGCTCTGAACAGCCCTCCTCCTCCACGCCCCTCTTCAGTGCTTTGCTACCTTGGAATCCACCAACTATGGACTGAAACATGAGCCAGAATAAATTTCTCCTTTCTTAAGCTGTGGGTGTCCTGTATTGTCTCAGTGAGGAGAAAGTGACTAGAACACTGTGCAGGGGAAAGAAAAGTCAGGAATTATGCAAAGACACAGGGAGGAAGACACATTCATGTAGGACAGTCCCCTTTTTAATGCACCAAAGTTAAAGATCTTTAGGAAGTGTCAAGATGAAGGAAGGCCGTGTGTACCAAAGAGCCGGAGACCTCTGTGGGAATCTCCAACTCCTCACAGCTTGCTCTGGTTGTTAAATTACAGAACTAGTTTCCTCATCAGTACCAGCGCTTGTGCTCATGAGCAAACGAGTGCAAATGAGTGCAAACTGGGCGCAGTAAGAGCTCTGTCACTCTGGTCCTCATCTCTTCTCCCTCTCACTGCTTTCTCCCCCAGCTCTTGTATGATTCTTCGAGCCTTTAACTTGACACATTACTGTCCTTGCTGCCATGCTGCTTTCCACGGAAGCTTTTCCCCTCCATCCTCTGTAACCCAGTTCACTCCTTCTTACCTGCTCCTGATGTACTCCGCTCCCACTCTGAGTGAGCTTCCCCAGAACTCACAAAGCTGAGCATGCCCAGGAAGGCCACTGCAGGGAAAAGGCAATGCAGTTTCCTGTTCTGTGCCTTCCAATTCTTCTAAACATGTCAGGATAATTTTTGCCAAAGACCTTCTGGAATTCCATCAAGGCTGTGATTTCAGGAGCCCAGGGACACTGGCTCATGGACTACGACTAAGATAGGGCACTCGTGCACTTGGCTGAGACGCCAAACCAGGATGTCGAAGTTCATCCTGCAGCTGGCCGCAGAGTGGGCCACCAACAGCTGTGGCAGTGGTACTACTGAGCCAACAGGACAAGGACAGGCATTCGGCCTTCTCCAGCTGCAAATGTTATATGCACACTGAAATGGCACAGAGGAAACACTGAGGAAAGCAAGCTGAATAATACGAATATTGATGGACATCTGACCTCAAATCTTTACACATTTCCTTCCCCCTCCAAATATATTCCACATAGGATTAAAACTAAAAACAGATGAACAAACATGGCACACATGCACTACTACTAGGAGACAGTCAGTTCTTTTTTTCTTCAGTACCTGAGATTGAGCCCAGGGCCTTCATGCTGAACTACACCCCCCTCTCCTTTTTAAAATTTATTGTTTTTTGAGGTGGGTCTTACTGAGACACTAAGTTGCCCAGGCTAGGCTTGAACTTGTGATTCTTCTGCCTCAGCCTCCCAGAATGCTGGCATCACATGTGTGTGCCACCATACCTGGCTGAGATACTGCATTTTTAATAGAAGATGTAAGATTGATAAGGATATTCCCACAGAAGCATGTACTGTGTTATCTATATACTAAAAAAGCAAAAAGATGGTAAGTTTAAAAACTGAACAGGAAAAACGAAAATAGGAGAAAGGAAAATAACAACATTGATTACTATATAAATTGTAAGTGCAATGAAAGAACACCGTTTAAAACTGACAAAGCAGATAGTAAAAGGTGAAAGAAGAATAAAGGTGATTGAAGGCCCTCGTAAAAAGCATAAATGTAAAGATGGCCACTAGAAAAAAATATAAATAGGAGAGAGAGACACAGAGAGAGAGAGAACAAAGTCATTGGACACAAAGAAACACCAAGTAGAGAGATTGTAAAGTAAAATACAATACATTGCACTGATATTGACAAGAGTGAATGACCTTATTTTAGCTAAAATAAAATGAATTTCAGATCCCGAAACAGGTAAACTATCATTATTTATAATTGAAAAATAGACATTAACTAAATGTCCAAATGTTAAAAAAATGAATGTTATACAGCTGTGATCTTCAGATTGGGGAAAATCCTCCAAATTACTAGTAGACATATTTCCAACGTATAATATTGTGAAAAAATGCAAAATAATATAGAAAGAATGCTTTCATTTCTGCAAAAATGAGTATAAAATGTAAAATATGAGTTTGTTTTTATATACAAAGCAACAGATAGCCACAAATTTGGTGGTTTAAGCAGGTTTTACACATCTGAGTTGCGCTGGGTTGGATGTCCAGGCTCAGCTGAGCTGGGGACTCTGCTCAGGGGTTTACAAAGCTTAATTAGAGATATCAGTGGCTCCTGTCGTCTCTGGAGCTTCCAAGTTCATGTGGTCACAGGCAGAGCTCCTTGTGGCTGGAAGACTCAGGTCCCCATTTCCCACTGCTTCTCGGTCAGGCCACATCCAGTACTATAGGACCCTGAAGTCTGGAGCCATGTGAGTCTTCTCTCAATATGGCTGGTCATACCTTCAAAGCTACTGGAATCTTTCTGACTCCCTGTATTTCTCTGTCCAGGTGTATACGATGTAATCACAGGAGTGACATTCCCCTCACCTATAAGGTGTTTATTGACTAGGACCAAGTCAAAACTTCTATCTGGAGCATTCCGCTCATGGTCACGGTGTTTCTGCCTTGGGACTGGATCAAGACAGAAGGTCATGGTGGGAGCGTGTGACTGAGGAAATCCATGGTGGTCAGGCAGGAAAGATACAGTCAGGACAGGGTAGGGTCTCAATGGCCCTTCAAGGAACCACTTCTGATGCCCCAGCTTCCTCCTGGGTGGCCACCACTTACGAGCTCTACTACCTCCTGACTGCACCACGGTCTGGGAACTCAGATTTTCACATCTGCCTTTTGCAGAGCAATTGGGATCCAAACTACATCAGAGATATTTTCTACACTAGAATTTGTGATCTCTGAAGGTTTAATAAAGTATTCTGAGCAAGATGCCCACAAAGGTTAGGAGGGAAATCTGATAAAATAGTGGCCAGCAAGTCAAGAATCACCAAAACTTTAAGGGACAGAATGTTTTGAGAAAAATATATGAAACTCTTGGCTAAGGATGTAGCTCAGAAATACAATGTTTGCCAAGCATTTATGAGATGTTCGATTCCACCGTCAGTAACCCCCTAAAAGAAAAAAAAATTATGGAATTCAATAAGAAGAAAATATAAAACTCTGGGCAGCTGATGTTTTAGAAAACAGTAAATATTAATATGACCTTAATAGAGCATTATGCCTAAAGGCATAATTCTTTCAAGAGAAAGAAAAATAAGATTCTCCTGAAACATAGCTTACTAAATTACAAGGGGAGTTAAGTGTACAATATGAATCCAGAAACTACAACACATGCCAATAGGATGGAGAGAGAGAAGGTGGGGGGGGGAGAAGAAAGGAAAGAAGGAAAAGAGAGGAGAGAAGGATGCAGAAAACAAGGGAGTGAGAAAAGGAGGGAGGAAGGAAAGGAGTTATGAGGGTATAATATTAGTAGGTCAAAAAGAAATTCCTGAAAGTGTCAAAGGACCTCAAATTTTCAGATGGAAAGGACACACCAAATGTCAAATAGGAAGAGCATTAAAAGCCAGTACTTTGCAACCTGCACCTGCTATTTAAGGACACTAATGATAATTGTAAATCCCTAATACTTGGCAGAATATTTTTTAAAAATGAATATAGTCAACGTGAACTTATTAGTGATATTGAATAACGGAAGTGTGTGAAGTAACTTCTATCATGTAAAAATATGATTTTGACCTAGAATCTCATCTTTATCAAATTATAAACTAATTGTGAGGAGAAAATAAAGAAACCATTGGACAATCAGTGACACAACAAATTTACCATTCAAGGCACAGTACTTGTAAAAGACCTTCTCAAAGGTTCACCACCCCTTAAAGTAGAGGGGAAGTAGATGAGAAAATGGAAGATTTAGAATAAAACAAACAGCATATTCATAGGCTAATCATTATTAAAGTTTATTTTCAATATAAGTCATGGTTGATGCATGATGTTAACATTTTAACAATAAATTTACTCATATTTTTAATGGAAATGGTACTCGGGAGACTCAACAGAGATGAGACAAATGTGCATTCATCTTTTAATTTTCATTTTATTATTATGTAAATTTTTGACACAAAATTTTAGAGATACCCAAGAAAACTGATGAAATATCATGTGAAACTTCCATAACATTAAAGGGAGGAAAAGAAACAAGTTATCTTGTTAAGAGACCAGGGACATTCCCTGAATTTGACACTCACAGATTCAATAAACCACAGTCCTCAACCTCAAGGGGGGAAACTGTTCCTTGTTTCTTTGGGACTCAGTTTCCCTCTGTGTGAAATTGGCTGTTTGGTCTTAATGCTTCACTAAATCAATCTAGCATTATATATAATTCATCAAAGACATTTTGTGCTGGAAATTAAAGTAGTGAGAATAAGAGTTGTTTGAAGGGAAGGTCACAGACTGGCTTGTTTTGATTTTTCAAAAATGATTTTGCACTCATACATTATTCTACAATATCAAAATGATTAATGCTATATGACAATAAACTTCTTTATCCACTTAGCAAATTCCCCTTTTCTGATGAAAGTATGTTAATCCTGCATTTTATGATTTCTTGTGGCATCCTTTTCTCTCTACCTAATTCCAGGCCCTCTGACCCGACCCTCTGACCAGTCAGGAACTCAGCAGGAACACACTCTGTATTTGCAGTCCCTCCCCAGAGCTCCCATCACCCGGAGATCGGCCTCTCTCAGATCCAGGGAGCACTAGATTCTCACAGGAGTGTGAGCCCTACTGTGAACTGTGCATGTGAGGAATGTAGGTTATCCAGGGGAAAATGGTCTTCTATAAAACCAGTCCCTACTGCCTAAAAGGTTGAAGACCACTGCCTGCAGACCAGCACTGTACCCCCATAGCTGCACAAGTAACCATCTTATTGTGGGCTTCATCCTGTGCGTGTACCCCCCCTACACACACACACCCACCTTGGGAGCTGCTCTTCTGCCCTGCTTGACCCCATTTCCCTAAAGACACCCATTTACCCTGGATTCCCACTCTTTACACTTCTGTAGGGTGTATTCACTTCTCAGTTTACTCTATAGACTACAGTCTCCATGAGGGAAAGAAGCACTTGTTCACTATTTCATTTCTTTAGTGCCTAGTGTTGGGTCTAGCGGAAATCTGCATCAGGGTAGTTTCACCTTTAATCTTTTCTATTCATATGTGTTTGCAATACATAATAATCATACTCATATTGGGGAACTGGTATGCGTACATATTGCATCTTAATCATTTTTATTTCCCTTTCTTTTCCCTGCCCTTCTGTCTCTCCCTATCCATAGATTCCTTTCCATCTCCACCAATCTACTTATAGAAATCTACATGGAGAAATAGAAGTCTGATCCTTTTGGGGAATCAGGCTGATGCGGATTGTAATCACAGTCCTGTTATTAACCAATTCTGACACACACTACCTCACAGAAGGGAGGCGAGAATACAAACTTCCTTTAAACTACAACTGCTGTGCTGCATTGGTCCTGTTTCTCTTTGTATGAGAGCTCTCTAATACCTACCTCGAAACCCTTATATCCTAATGGCTTTTACTCTCATGCTTTCCAGAAATCTATTCAAATACCACTTCACTGAGGTATTCTGTGACTACAAATAATATTTTCACCTGTTTTCTCCCTCAAACTACTTCATTTTTCCATTAATTACATCATGTGATATTATCAAAACTTATGATGAATATCTAAATTTAAAAAAATTTTTATTACAATGAAAGACACATTGTCATGAATCCCCTCAAAATACTACTCCTTGTTTTGAACATACTTACTGCATCTTTCTTGACACTTTCTGCAGTCATTCTGGGGTCCTCTTTCCTGAGTGTCTAGCTCCCCTGCCCTGGCTACCTCAATGTCCTGAATGTATTCACTGTCTCCCTTTCATGTTCATTGTGACTTTGGGGAAGAGCAGAATTGGGACGATGCCAGATTCCATCAATAGGTAGAGGAGAACACACTGGTAACTTGATAGAAATTGCCATAAATTTTTATCAATGAGGGATGATTTGTAAACATGTAGTGAATGCTTAAATGAAAAACTTTATTACAGTCAAAGATACATTGTCATTAATCCTCAAGATACTCAAAACATTCTCCCTTACTTCAAACTCCCTTATCCCATCTTTCATGGCAACATGTCTTTTACTATAATAAGTTTCTTAAAATTTAAACATATACTGTATTTTTCAATCACCCTTTGTATAGTCTGATATGGTGTGTCCCTCAGTGTGTGAATTTCTTACCTTTGGGATGTAAGCTTTATGAACCCAGATATTTGCTAATATTCTACGTTGTAGTTTTCCCATATGGTCAGATAATGAACATTATTTGAATGAATGAATCAAATATGTTCAATAGACACAAGTTCAACCAATTTAAGTGTAACCCTCATTCATCCACAAATGGGAACGAGCCAATAGCCTCAGGAGTCATCGTCTTATAGCCTATGGTATCTACATTTATTGTACAACCCCTGAGAAAAAAAATCCTAATAGTCTGGGCCTCCTCTGGAAGGTAAGACCGGATCTAACAAAAACATGGTGCAGACCCAGAGGAGTGACCCGGAAGGGAAGGAAAACAAGTAAGCAGAAAAGGTATACCTGCTTGCCTTCTGTATTCCTCTTACCTCAAAGCTAAGCTGTGTGTTTTAAGTTTCAGAAACCAGTGGAGAGAGGGCCAGCAGGTGGACAGAAGTGGGGAATGAAGCACCATGCTCACCGCCATGACTGCTGATGAGCCTCCTCGTCCCACACAACCGAGCATCCAGGGACCTGGATTGCTTGCGAGTTGGTTGTCCTAGTCACTTTTCTGGTTACTGGGAGACACATCTGACACCACCAATTTAAAAGAGAAGTTTATTTTAGTTCACAGTTTCAGAAGTCTCAGTCCTTTCATGTTTGGCTGGCTCCAAAGCAGGAAGGCACCGAGCAAGAGTCTGGTGGAGGAGAGCTGCTCAGGTCCTAGTGAGAAGGATGCAGACAGAGGTGGGAGAAGCCAGGAAGGGAGGTACAACCTTCCAGGTCAGGCCCCAGTGGCTGCCTCTTCCAACCAGTCCCCAGTTTCCAACAGCAAGTCAGATCTGACACATCTGATGCCCAGTCCTCTTTCAAAAGCCTCACCTATGTGACCACAAGCCTTGGGAGGCATCTCCACATAAATCATAACACTGGAGCTTCATCAGATTGCATTCTTCTGTCTTCACCTTTTAGCAGAGGACACTGGAATGCTGTCGGGAAAGCTTTGGAGTTCCTGAAGGAAGACGTGTGCTCTGCTTCTGACTTTTTCAACAGCTCCTGCGCTGCTCCTTTCTTGCTCTGGACTTAACTTCTGCATTCAAACCATGAATGCTAATAGTTGAAAGCATGTTCATTTCATCATTTTAATAATCATGTCAAAAATGGATATGACGCAGTACACATCTGTGGGAGATTATTCGAATCAGTCTGATGCAGAGTGCAGAGGATATGATGGAAGAGTATCTCATGACATAAAAATGCACAGGATTAATTAGTACATACTCATAAGTTGCCAAAGAATATGTTAGTATAAAGCTAATTCTGAAAGGAAAGAAAGAAAACACATATTTTAGACAGAATAACACGATAAAAATAAATCTTTAGTGTCTTACAAGTTATTTTTGGATAGAAAATAATGTTTTTTTCCCTTTTCACAATCTTTAACTTTCCAAAGTAACAAAGATTATAGTAATAATTATAAAAATGAATATAAAACAATTGTATAGTACTCTGCAACAAGATGCATTCAAACATTTTATACATATTGATTCATTTCATTCTTTCAGAGTAGGTATTAAGTTATTACTGTGCTCATTTTATAATTGCAAAAAAACCAAAAGTAAGATATAGACAATTTAAATATTTTGTATTTTCGCAATCAATGAGTGTTACTTTGAGGGCATGGAAAAGCCCATAAATTACTAAGAAATAAATCAGGAATTGATATGTAGAATCTCTTTTGTTTTAAGTATTTCACAATTTAATGTTGAAGTCATACAAAACTAGCTATGGGGCTAATTTTCTCTAACCTCTAGCAGAAAAATTCATCAGAAAATTTTCTGGTTGCTTTTTGGACTAAAATAATAATTTACTCCATGGAAATCTCAGAGATCAAGGGGGTTTGTGGAAGTAAAGCATTGAACCCCATGTAATATTTATCAGCCTACTAATACATCTTTAAGTTTGAAAAAGTCAAAAACTATGGATTTTTGCTTTAAACATATTCTATCTAATAGTCTCTGATAGCTTCAGAAACCTCAAAAATCAATAGCAAGCACTTCAAAGGCTGGGCTTTTCAAGTGTCTATGCAGAAACTCTTTAGGTCACTCCCTTACTGCAACACTGTTAGTAAACTTTGTCTATTCTCTATTTATAGGAGCTCAGATTGCCTCAATTGTTGATGTACAGATTCCTTTAAACTGCAGAAATCCACTGTACAACTCAGGATGTTGCTCATTCTCAGACTCATACCTGAAAGAAGAGACATCTCTTGGAGTTTTCCAGCGTATTTCCCTTCACGTGGTGAACTGGAGGGTGAACTGAAGAAGATGTGCTTCAGCCAAAGTATTTCTAATGATGTGAAGAAGTTTGATAAAGATTTTGATTTTATAGGATTTCTTCTAATGATTAGATACAGTACGATGATCAGTAATCAAATCTCATTTAACAATGGGACTACAAAAAATAATAATGAAATTAATTTGTCCAAGGTTGTGCAAATATTACTAAATGCAGCATTCTATGGAGAGATACTAGCCTAGTTCTATATACTATATACTAAATGCCGTTTCTACTATCATTTTAGTAAACGTGTTTGGTTGTTAGTAACACTCCTGTACTCTGATTCCCATTCTATTTCTTTCTATTTGAACATTTCTGGCACAGTCCCCCACTGTATGGGTTGTCATGATTATAACTGGGGAAGTCTAATTTCCACTGTTCTCAAAAGCCCATATTCAATCTCCCAAACCCAAGGACGAAGTAATCACAAAACAACAAGAAATGTCTTTATTTGTACAATATTTACACTGCATCAGGCAGACTTCAAAGGATTTCATATACACTGGCACTTAAGTTTTTCAAAAATTTTATTAAGACAGTTCTTAAAATACCATTATAATTTCAGATGAGGTACTTGAAGTGCAGAGAATTCAAGCAACCGGAAAAGTGGAAGCAGTTCAGGAAGTGGAGAACGCCATCTTGATTTATATGACAACAGCAACAAAATGTTTCTTGAAAAGTGTAAGGCACCTACTCAGATAGAGCTTATAATAGATGCTAAAGAAATGCTTGTGGAAATAATAAATGTTATAGGAAAACATTTCAAGGTGTCATAATTCATGTAGAGGAATAATAAAGGAAATGATGCTTTTGAAAAGAAATATTACCTTATGCTAAGGAAAACTTGGGGCTCCGCTAGGTTCCCCTAGCATCCCTGGAGCCCTATCTTGCCGCTAACTCTTGCCTGTGAAATAAGTACTCATTGGAAATGTTTTATGCTCTCCACCCATGTGGACTAGAACTTCCTGCTCCCAGCCCATTGTGGCTTCACATCTGGGGTGCCAACGCGTAGCCATCATATTTGCGTATTCGAAAGATTCAGAATCTCATGAGACCCTAAAGGCATCTCTGGTGTTCTACTTAGACACAGAACTCTCTCAGTTTCCCTTTCCAGCACCCAACACCAAGTCCTGAAAATTACATGGTTATTTAAAGGCATTTTTAAAAAACAAAAAGGTAGGAAAAACTTTCAAAATGAAAGAAAATAGAAAAATGAAATAAATTGTAGCAATGAAGATGAAAAACACTCATCCTATTATATTTCAAAAGAAAAGAAAGAGAAGAAAATGTTTTTGACCTACCAGATGGCCAGAGGCACTTCACAGTCAAGCCAGCTCCAATTGCTTTTTTTTTTTTTTTAAATTCTTTTATTGGTACATTGTCGGTACACAACACAATTACATTTCTCACTGGGAACTGTACCTTTACATCATGCATCTTGGTTCTTATTTTTCCCCATTCCTAGCCCTCCCTTCACCCCCTCCACCCTTCCCTATTTACAAAGACTTTATTTCCATTTTGTCCATTTCTCAGCATTTTTTCCTTTCCCTTCTTTCCTTTCCCCTGTCTCTCCCACTACCCCTACCCCTTTGGACCTTTTCTTACTATTTGGCATTATCGATTACTCATTCTAATCACTGGTACATTTTAGGTATACAGTATAATGACATTCATCATTGGAAATTTGCACCTTTACATAGTCTCTCTTGCTTCTTATTTTTCCCCCTTCCCCTGCCCTCCCTTCAACCCCTCCATTCCTCTCTATTTACAAAGATTTTGTTCCTATTTTTCCATTTTCTCATATTAATCCCATTCCCTTCTATCCTTTCCCCTAGCCCTCCCACTTCGTTCCCCTTTACCCCTTTTCTTCCTATTTCACAAGACCTATTATACATTTAGTCTTTATTTACACTTTCAATTTCTCACACCAGAGAAACTATTTGGTATTTATACATCTGTGTCCTATTTATTTCACTTAAGAGTATCACCTCAATGTGCATCCACTTAGCTATAAATGTCTCTAATTTCTCATTTTTTATGGCTGAGTAGTACTCCATTTTATAAAAAAAAACACATTTTCTTTATCCAGTCTCCAGTTGATGGGCATTTGGGCTGTTTCCAAGTTTTAGTTATTACAAACTGTGCTGCTATGAACATGGGTGCACATATATCACTGTGGTATGATTCTTTTAATTCTTTGGGGAAGATCCCCAGCAGGGGAATAGCGGGGTCAAATGGGACTTCCAGTCCTAGTTCTTTGAGGTAGCTCCATACTGATTTCCACAGTGGTTGCACCAGTCTACACTCCCACCAGCAGTGGAGCAGGGTTCCTCTTTCCCCACAGCCCCACCAGCATTTGTTATTGGTTGATTTCATGATAGCAGCCATTCTTTCTGGAGTGAAGTGGAATCTCAGCATTGTTTTCATTTGCATCTCTCGAATGACCAGTGATGTTGAACATTTTTTCATGTATTTATTTGCTATTTCTACTTCTTTGTCTGAGAAATGTCTGTTCATTTCAGATGCCCATTTTTCGATTGGGTCTTTAAATTTGGGAGGTCTGATCTTTTTAAGTTCTTTGTAGATTTGAGATAGTAGACCTTTGTCTGCGGAAGAGCAGGTGAAGATTTTTTCCCACATTGTGGGTTGTCTCTTCACACTGCTGGTGGTTTCTCTTGCTGTGCAGAAGCCTTTTAATAAGAAGAGATCCCACTTGTTGATTGTTTGTGCTAGTTCACGGGCAACTAAGGTTTTGTTCATAAAACCTTTTCCTACACCGATGTCTTCAAGGGTTCTACCTAACCTCTGTTCCATCTGGTTCAGAGTTTCTATTTTAATATTTAGATCTTTAATCCATTTTGATTTTAATTTAGTGCATGGTGAGAGATACAGGTCTAGATTTAATCTTTGCCAAGTTGAAGCCCAATTTTTTTCGGCACCATTTATTCAAGAGGCTATCTTTCCTCCAGTGAGAGTGTTTGGCTCCTTTATTGAAGATGAGATGGCTGAGTGTGTCTGGGGTTGTTTCTGCATCTTCTAATCTGTTCCACTGGTCCTCAAGTCTGTTTCTTTGCCAGTAACATGCTGTTTTTATCACAGTACCTTTGTAGTAGAGTTGCAGGTTGGGGATTGTGAAACCCCCTGCCTTGTCTCTGTTACCTAGAATTCTTTGTGCTATTCTGGGTCTCTTCTTGTTCCAAATGAATTTTTGGATTGTTTTCTCAAGGTTCATGAAGTATGCTGCTGGGATCTCAATTGGAATTACATTAAATCTATATTTCAGTTTTGGAAGTATGGCCATTTTCACTATATTAATCCTTCCTACCCAGGAGCAGGGGATGTCTGTCCATTTTCTGATATCATCTTCAATCTCTCTTTTCAGAGTGCCATAGTTTTCAGAGAAGAGTTCTTTGATTTCTTTTGTTAGATTGATTCCTAGGTATTTCAGTTTTTTGGATGCTATTGTGAAAGGAATTAGTTGCCCTATTTCTCTCTCAATGAGTCTGTCATTTGTGTAGAGGAAAGCTATTGATTTTTGTGTGTTGACCTAGTAACTAGCTACTTGACTGAATTTGGTTCTTAAGTCTAGGAGACTTTTGGTGGAGTTCTTGGGGTCTTCTACATAGAGTATCATGTCATCTGCAAATAATGACAATTTGACTTCTTCATTACCTATCTTTATTCCTTTTATTTCTTTCTCTTGTCTAATTGCCATGGCTAATGTTTCCAGAACCGTATTGAACAAGAGTGGTGATAGTGGACATCCTTGTCTTGTTCCTGATTTTAGTGGGAAGGATTTCAGTTTTTGACCATATAGTATGATATTGGCTGTTGGTTTTTCGTAGATGGCTTCAATCAGTTTGAGGTAGAGACTATCTATTCCAATTTTTTGTAGGGTTTTTATCATAAATGCATGTTGGATTTTGTCAAATGCTTTTTCTGCATCTATGGAGATAATCATATGGTTTTTGTCCTTGGCTCTATTGATATAGTGTATTACATTGATTGATTTTCATATATTGAACCATCCCTGCATCCCTGGGATGAATCCCACTTGATCAGGGTGTATGATCTTCTTGATAATCTTCTGCATTCTATTTGCCAGTATCTTATTAAGGATGTTTCCTCTATGTTCATTAGTGAGATTTGCCTATAGTTCTCCTTTTCAGTTGGGTCTTTCTCTGCTTTGGGGATCAAGGTGATGCTTGCTTCCAGGAATGAATTTGGGAGTATTGCTTCCCTTTCAATTTCATTGAAGAGTTTAAACAGTAGTGGCAGCAGTTCCTCTCTAAATGTCCTGTAGAATTCAGCAGTGAAGCCATCAGGGCCTGGGTTTTTCTTAGTTGATAAGTTTTTAATCACATTTTCAATTTCATTGGTTGATATTGGGTTGTTCCAAATTTTTAGGTCTTCTTTGTTCAACTTTAGTAATTCATATGTATCTAGGAATCTGTCCATTTCTTCCGTGTTGTCCATCTTATTGGCATATAGGTTCTGGAAGTAGGTATTGATGATCCTCCAGATTTCTGCTGGGTCTGTTGTAATTTCACCCTTTTCATTCCTAATTGTATGGATTTGGGCCTTTTCTTTCCTTTTTCTCACAAGGTTGGCCAAAGGTTTGTCAGTTTTGTTGATTCTTTCGAAGAACCAACTCTTGGCTTCATTGATTTTTTTGTATCGTTCTCTTAGTCTCCATTGCATTGATTTCTCCTCTGATCTTTATAATTTCCTCCCTTGTATGAGTTTTGGGGTTGTCCTGCTTTTCCTTTTCTAGAAGCTTGAGGTTCAGCATCAGGTTGTTTAATTGGGCTTATTCTGTTTTCCTAATATGCATATTCACTGCTATGAATTTCCCTCATAAGACAGCTTTCATTGTGTCCCATAGATTCTGATATGTTGTATTGTCATTGTCATTTAATTGAAGGAACTGTCTGATTTCTTCTTTAATTTCCTCTGTGACCCATTGGTTGTTCAGAAGTGTGTTGTTCAATTTCCACATGTTTATGAAGTTTTTTGTGTTTCTTTTGCTATGGACCTCCAATTTCATTGCACTATGGTCTGATAATCTACAGGGGATAACTTCAATTCCTTTGCACTTACTTAAACATGTTCTGTGTGTGAGTATGTGGTCTATTTTGGAGAATGACCCATGTGCAGCTGAGAAGAATGTGTATTCTGATTTTGTGGGGTGGAACACTCTGTAAACATCTGTTAAGTTCATTTGTTCAAGAGTTCAATTGAGTTCTAGATTTCATTATTTATTTTTAGTCTAGTCGATCTATCTATTTGTGACAGTGGGGTATTGAGGTCCCCCACTACAGTTGTATTAGTGAATATATGATTTTTCATGTCCGTTAGTATTTGTTTTATATAGTTGGGTGCACTAAAGTTTGGTGCATAGATATTTATGATTGTCATCTCTTCCTCTTGGATTCTTCCCTTTACAAGGATGTAGTGTCCTTCTTCATCTCTCTTAATCAGTGTTGGTTTGAAATATACTTGATCTGCAAAGAGGATAGCTACTCCTGCTTTTTTTCAGGTTCCTGTCACATGGAATATTGTTTTCCACCCTTTAACTTTCAGTCTATGAGTTTCCTTTTGAATTAAGTGTGTTTCTTGTATGCAGCATATTGTTGGATTTTGCTTCTTGACCCATTCTGCCAATCTATTTCTTTTGATTGGTGAAGTGAGACCATTAACATTGATGGTTATAACTGAAACATATTGACTTGCCATTGCCATGACTTTTTCTTTTTGTTGGGTTCTCTCCCTTTCCATTTAATTTCTCGTCATGCTAGATGGGCTCATTCTGCTTTGCTTCCTGGGGTTGAGATCCTCAATGTCTATTCCTAGGATATTGTGTAAAATGCTTTGGAGTGTTGGTTTGGTATTTACGAAGTTCCTAAGGTGCTCTTTGTCATGAAAGTATCTTATTTCTCTATCAATTTTGAAAGATAGTTTTTCAGGGTACATCAATCTGGGTTGGAGGCTGTTTTCTTTTAGGACTTGGAATATGTCACTCCAAGCTCTTCTTGCCTTGATGGTTTGTGTTGAGAAGTCTGCTGTGATTCTGATGGGCTTTCTTTTGTATGTGATTTGTTTCTTTTCTCTTACTGCTTGGAGAACTTTGTTCTTCTGTTATGTTTCTGGAATCTTAACAATTTTATGCCTATGTGTAGATTTTTTTTCATCAAGGATACTAGGAGTTCTATATGCCTCACTTATCTCTATGTCAAGCTCTTTTCCCTTGCCTGGAAAGTTTTCTGCCATTATTTCTGTGAAGAGATTTTTTATGTCCTCTGCACTCTCTCCTGTTTCTTCATTGACTCCAATCAGTCTTATGTTATTCTTCTTTGCATCATCTAGCAGCTGCTGGATTGATTTCTCATGTTCCCTTATAATTTTGAAGCAATTTTTCTTTTCTTGGTCACTAATTGCAATCTTATCTTCTATATCTGAAATTCTGTCCTCACATTGGCTCATTCTGCTGTGTAGACTTTCAATGGAGTTTTTCATGTCCTGGAAATCTATTTGCATCTGTTTTATGGATTCCATTTGTTTCTTATGTTGGGATTCCATCATGTTCCTCAGCTCCTCTCTAGATTTATTAATCATGTCTTGCACTAGGGGCACAATTTCTCCTGTTATCTGAGAAATTATTTCTGATTTCATTTTTTCCAGATCCCCTTTTGTTGCCAGTTCAGTGGGTCCGGGTGGTTGAGTATCAGAGTGTTCCATCTCATTTCCCTTTGCAGTTGGTGTAGATGATCTGGAAGTCTGGTTTTGAGACTTATTTATGTGTTTTCTCATTTTGACTGGGATGGGGGGCTGTTAGCGCCTGCATGGATTACCTCCTCTGAGCTGGGTGAGGTGGGACAGGGGCCGGGAGCAGTGCTAGGGATGGTGACCCAAAATCCCTTTCCTGTGGGCTGGGTGCAACCGGAAGGATGGTGGCCAGGAAACCCTTTCCTCTGGACCAGGAGCAGTGGGATGGTGGCCCAGAAGCCCCTCCCTCTGGACCGGGAGCAGTGGGAGGGATGGTGGCCCAGAAGCCCCTTCCTCTGGGCCAGGAGCAGTGGGATGGTGGCTCAGAAGCCTCTACCTCTGGGCCAGGAGCACTGGGACTCAGTACCTTGGTCTGGTGGTCTGGTGTCCTCTGCGTCTTTGTAGTGTGGAACCAGGTTGCTGCCTGTCTGCAGTGGGGTGATTCGGCATGTTCTGTGCCACTCGGGACCTTGGTAGGGTGTGGTTAGACCTGCCTGTCTGCAGGGGTCTGATCTCCAATTGCTTTTCCATAGAGTAAATCCCAGCCATCCTCCAGCAAGCTTCACTCTTTTTTTTTTAATACCAGGGATCAAACTTGGGTCTTTGGGCTTGTGCAGCAGACAGCAAAACCACTGAGCTAAATCCCCATCCCATTCTCATTTCTATTCAATCAAAATTGATTTCTGTTTACATTGCATAGTGTTTGCACTTTGCTTATTTTTAGTATTAATGTAATCTTTCTTACCTTTTATTTCCATATATATATTTGTTTCTTTAACATCTGAGAAGTAGAAACCCTATCATATTAATATGAGAAATTACGGACCTTCCTCCACTGTCCATTGCAAATTACAAGTGTTCCATAAATGTACGATGAAATATATTCTTAGAGGAACTTGGAAAACTTGGTGTATTTTACAACCCCCCAGCCCCGAAAAAAAATTAGAGACTTTCTTCTGCAAAGGAAAAGAAAGACCACATTTCTGCTTCATAGTTTTAAGTTATATACTGTTATCTGCTTCCACAAGTTGATACTACAAATATTAGCTCTGAGCAATAGAAGAAAATGGAGGAGGAAGAGAAGAGAAGGAAGGGAGCAGCGATCAAAGCGTACAAATGGAACAAGAGGAAGCTGTGACATTTAAGACACATGACAGACATACCGTGAGCTCTTTTTAGGGTGTGAAGTCCTACTTAAAATGAAGATTTGGCTTCACTACAAGCTCATCATGTCCCTGTAGGAGTTGAAAAATAGATAGCAGAGATAAAAAGAAAAACACAAGAACAACACCTTGAAGGATGTATATCAACACAAGAATTATGGTGCATTGGAAAATCACAGAATTTGATCTGGGTCACTTGAATTCTCTTGTTCAAATTCTTTCTAAAAAAATTGTCTTCAAAATATTCATCTTTCAGGACTCTTGAGAAGATAAAATAGATAACATCTATGAAAAGAACAATCACAGTATCTTTCACCTAGCACATGTTCAAAACATGAGACTTTCTTCATCTTCCTGCTTCATCAGGAAGATGAAGTACATTTGTCCTTGAGGCACTGATTTATCAGAAGTTAGGTACTCTATTTCTTTCCTGTTATTTGTCACTTCTTCTTGGTACATACCTGCCAGGAATATCTTCTTCCATCAAAGCTAATAACGTTAAAATTAATGTCCAGTCACCTGAAGTGCAAACTTTTCTGGTACTGGGTACTGCAGGCTCTGTTTTCCTTTGGATAGTGATGCCCACTTCTGTATTGTGGCAAGAACCCTTCTTCAAGAGGGAGGGCTCTGCTCAGTGCCCTCTGTTCATTGACCACTGACTTCCAACCTTTAGATCATTGATAATAATCACTTTGGCTTTCCCAGGAAGTCTCTATTTTAATCTCCTTTCAAGAAACATCACCAGGACTCATTTGTAGCCTCTTCAGAAGGTAAACATAGCGTAGCTGCAAAATTTTCTTCCACATGTTTCCTAACGTGTTGTGTTTCCCGCTTGACCTGGGATGCAGCGACTCATTAAGAACTGTGGCAGCCAGAGGCACAGGAGGGAGGCACCACTGGTTGTGGGATGCAGACAGAGCCCTTGAGCCCCCTGTGGGTCCTCCGCCACCCACCTTCCCAATCAAATGTGCTATTCTTTGGCCTCCCTGCTAGTGTTTATATTTCACTGTTTGAATTGTGAGTCTGCTGCACAGATTGGTAATGCTGTAATTCTGCGTGCGTGTGTGTGTCCATGTCCAGGAGCTTTGATTAATAAAAAGAAATGTTCCTCCATTTTCTAAAACAAATAAAATCACAAAAGGCCAGATTCCCACATAGGCTATATTTATTAAAAATACTTACTTGGGGGACGCTGGATGTATAGCATCCTATTTACACAAAGTACTTTAAAGAATGATGTGTTTCACCAGAGGTAGGTGACTACTTTGTGTTTGTTGGCACATCATTATATTTCATAAACTTGCACTTAAAGCAGCATGGAGAATTGCCACCATCAAGACTACACTTTTATACTGCTATAGATACCCACATGTAAGGACACACACACACACACACACACACACACACACACACACAGAGTAAAGCACTGTATTCAAAAAGACATCCATGTCAGTAAGTGTCCCATTTTATCATCAGCTACACACCATCTGTCCAGACATCCTTTTGCTTTGTGAAATTTACACACAGTAGAAATCTTATTTGGCATCCTCATTGTTTTTCTTCCAAGACTCCGCCCGCAATGTGGAGCACTGTTTAGTCATGAGAGCAAGAAATCAGGCCACAATGGTGCAGGAAACAATTACCTATGATTTCCTTCCTGTGGGAGGTGCTTCTGTAAGAACACATTGTCAAGTTGGTCTTAAAACCAAACCAACGTGATTTAAGCTGTGCTTGGAGATCTAGCAGTATGAATGCTGTTCACAAGATGAACTCACTCTTTTCTCAGTTTTCTAGTCTGAGCAATGGGATGATTTTCATTGTTACCAAGGATAGAATGATACAACCAATCTAAAAACATTTTTCATCTTCAAATTGCTTAACTCACTATCTTTATGTTAAGCTCATTTATCATCTCATTGTGATACAGATATTCACAATATAAAAATGTTTCTTGTATCAAAATATTGGTGTTTATTTATAGACCATTCTTTCCTTTTTCTTACCACCAGCTGTTACTAGATAGAGTAAGTATATGATAATGTAACTTTTAGTTTTCCTGAAGAAAAACTAAAATATAGGATGCAATCTCAACCTGTCACCAATGGCTGGGTCTAATAAACAGGCTTCATTTATTTTTTCTTTTGCTCTTAATACTTTGATACCAGTGGAATAAATTTCATGTTCTCTCTGATATAAACCAGATGGGGCTGCAGACTTATTTGGGTTAAAGGACACAGGCTTCAGGACGTATTATTAGAGAAGAATTGAGCTGTAGTTATTCAGAGCCTTGTTTATTTTCTGTAAACTGTAGATGTTCCTTGGCCCATTCTTTAGGGAGATAGCATAATAGAATACACCCAAGGGCCTCCCATCTGAAAGTAGTGTACCCTGGAATCAATTTCTTACTTAACGATGGAAGAAAATGCCATCATCCAAGCTTGACATGTGACAAGACTCTTTTCCCCATTAGCCATTGCCAAAAAGGTGGAAAAATATAGAGCTCCTATCTCCAGAGTAGAAATAAAGATTGATCTGGCCTCTTGTAATGATCCAGTATAAGTCAACGATCACCTTCACCATCCATTACACCTCACATTCCATTAACCACTTCAAGGTAACCTGACTCATTAATTTCCATAGAAAGAGAATCAGAGACTGTCTTTCTAATGAGAATACCTACAACCCAGAGTTTATAACTGCAGAGATTTTCTCTTCTAGAATCTGCAAGGACAAAAATAAGTACTTATTCAGCCAAACCCAAGCCATAATTTTCTGTCTAACAATTTCAGAGATATCTTTTGAGAAACTTAAGGCGGCTGGAACCACTCACTGAGAAAAAAAAAAGGCCACTTTTTTTCCCAAGAAATTCACCAGGGGGAATCATTTAAGTCTTGGATGAGAGAGTTGTGAAACAAAAGAACTGAAAATACATGTAAAGAATTTGGAGAACTAATGGAATGAGTTTCAAAGAAAATGTTTTTGTTTTAAGATATGAAAGAAAATATGAGAAGAGATCAAATAAGGAAGTACATTGATTATTTTATTTTCATTTTGAATTTTGTTAACACTGTAGATTACTTCAGGACAATTTTTACTCTTTTGCCCATATCTGCCATCTGGCTGAGTCCATTACCTAAGCTGTGAATTAACGTTGATTTTCAAAAAAGTCATAGTACCTTTTAACCTGCTTCCATAATGGTCTGAGTCTTTTGAAAAGTGAATATTTAATTTGATCACACACTGAGGATAACTGTTTCAGTATTTCTGGGAATAACAGTGTTTCCATACACATAATAATAATGTGAGGATAAACAGTATTGTTAAGGGATCAGAGTTCTGAATCTAGGCTGAGATTATCTGGATTCCTTCATAGATCCTCCATCAAGAATATGAGAAAATCCCAGAGAACAGAAAAGCAAGCTTATTCATGATTTGGCTGAATTGGGAGGACAACTAATCCAGCTCCTGAAAAACATAATAGAACTCCAATTTATAGAAGGAGTAGAATAAAAGCTAGGAAATTAGCCAGACTTTGGCCCATCAGAAGGCCCAGAAATAAGGTAGAAAATCTGATTCTGTTGAAAATGCTTCAGTCTTAGGTTGGGCTGAAGTTTTGCTCTAAGCACAACGACACTGCAGACATACTTCAACATCTTAACTTCCAAACATCCACTTTACTCACTTAGAGTATGAATTAATATTTGTAGACTAAGTAGCTTTTATAAAATAGTTCCCCAAGCATTAACTTATTTAATCTTAAAACTATGAGAGAGGTATTCTAAAGTTCAGAAATGTCAAAGAACTTAGTCACACAGAGGGAAATTGAACTCATACACACAGATGGTAACAGCCTTGTTCTTTTGAGCACAAATGTAGTGGAGGAGGACCGGGTGAAGGGAGAAGGAATGGAGGAATGATGTCACATCTGAAGCTTGGGGTCCTCAATCTGAAAATGCTTATCCACTACGGTATTTGCTACTGTTCTGTGCCATCTGCAATGTCCTCAGACCGAAGCAAAGTTTGCCTCCTTTAAATTCTCATGTCCTTCATTAGTTCTTTATTGAGTCTTTTGTATCATCCCTATACAAATTGCTTTTACTAATGAAGATTTACCCAGCACTTGCTGTGACCAAGACACTGTCCTCAGTACACACAAACTGTGGTAAACTGAACAACGCCTTAAGGATCACTTCATGCTAACACTAAAGCCTGTAAATGTTACCTTATGTGGGAAAGGGATTTATCAGCTCTGAATATGCTAAGGAAGTTGACACGGGGAGAGTATTTTGTATTATATAAGTGAGCACTTAATGTAGGTTACAAGCACCCTTATAACAAGAAGCCAGGGGTTAGTTAACAAAAGAAGCTGAAGGCAAGGTGCAATTTACTAAGGAAACAAGGTCCAGTTGACTGGCTTTAAAGATGGAGAATAGGTCAGGACCCAAGATACGCAAGAAATGCATTGCCAGAATCTGGAAAAGACAAGGACTCTGCTCCTCCCCTGAAGACTCCAGAAGGAGCACCACGCTGCCTGTCTTTGTCTTTGACCCACGGACACTGATTTCTGACTTCCAAACTCCACAGCTGCAAGAGAAGAAAAGGGGATAAATGGATTTTGGTTCCAGTCTCCTTGTTTGTGGTTGTCATAGCAACCATCGAACAGTTCTGTATTTACACTTATGAATATGTCTTCATGGATTGTGAACTCTGATAATCTGGCTCCAGAGTCAATATTGGGAACCACTACCCAATGTAAATGCTTTGAGAAATTGTCGATTCTGTTTGTAAATATGTTAACCATCTCTTTTTATCTTCTACTCTTACAATACTTAAAATAACACTTCATGTAAATTAATTGTTTTATGGACTTTTTACTGTCATTAAAAGTTATATATTCTGGCTCATTATGCAACATTTGGGAAATACAGGAAAAATACCCATAATTTTCTTCTCTTAGAACCCAAAAATAATCACCTTTAACACTTAGCATTTAATCTCTGTAATTTTTATGCTGATACTGTAGTTTTATTTTTTAGTTTTACATAGTTGCAGACTAAACACAATGTACAATTATGCATTCTATATGTTATACTTTTACATTTTTCTGCCTTATACTGAACAATGTAAGTATCAATTATAATGTGATAATTTTCTCCTTGAAATATCATGCTCTTTCCTTATTATTTTTATTATATGTTGAAAATATAAAATCAGAATAAGAAATAAAGAATTATAATGTGAAAACCTTAATTTGTTACTCTTTCTGATTCTTTGTGCACGTTTCCAGATTTCCAGCTAGGAATAGATGGATGGGGCCGGGGATTTAGCTCAGTAACACCACGCCTGCCTTGCAAGCACAGGGTCCTGAGTTCGATCTCTGGTATCAAAAAAAAGAGTGGAATAGATGGATAGACAGACAGATAGACAAATGTGTAGACAGAGAATAAACACACATATAGGATAGCACTATGTGTATTGACTTGAAATTTATTTTTTAATTCAATAGCATAAATTGAACATCTATTTCAGAACATAAACCAAGTTTATTCTATTCAATGACTATATTAGTCTTCAATACACTTCTATTATAATTGATATACTAATTGGAATTTAAATTTTTTATAATGTTTTGATCCTTCAAAGTGGTAATAAACATTCCTTTCCAACACTTTGAGTGTTTCTATGTAACACTTAATTTAAAAGTAGAATTTTTTGGTCAGTGATTTTATATATCTTTTATTTGATTGTTACTGACAAGTTGCTCTCTAAAAATTTTATACCAATTTATACTTCCATCCACAGGAATACTGTATTCCCCATAGCCTTAATAACACTGGGTAATATGCTGCTTTTTTTCATATGTTGCTTTTTAGTCTTTGAAAACATGAGAGATTAAAATAGCACTCTATATTCTTATTTCACTGAACAATACACCATCAGAGCATAGTTTCATATATCTTACTCATTTTTTTGTAAATTGTTCAAATCTTTTGGCCACTTTTCCATTTATCATTTATTTTTTAAAACCACTGTATAACTTTATAAGCAATGGCTAAACTAATGAATCCTATCATTTACCAATATTGAAAAAAAACCATATGGGACAAGCATTTTTCATGGAAAAGCTTTTATGCTCTTCTAGATTACATGGTTAGGATAAAAAAGTTTCATCCAATTTGAGCATAATGAAGATATACATTTTAAAAGTTCTTTCTCTTTTCCAAATAACTTTGCCCAACAAAGGACAATGTGTAGGTTGCCACCTTCAGCTCTATGTTCTTTGCACTGAGGCCCTGTGCCAGGAGTCTCCTGCCACCTCGATACTCTAGTCCTAATGGAGAGCATATCCCAAGGTCAGACCTGTGGCCCACACCCTGCTCCCCATGAGTAGGTGGCATCCTGAATGTGAGCTGAGATCCTGGTGGCCTTATTAACAACAGGATGTAACTGACATGAGCAGAAAATTGGCTGACCATTTTGGGCAGCTCCAGTAGGAGGCTCTGAGATGCCTCTGCACAGGACAGATGTCTACAACAGCAGGACCGAGCTGGCTGCAGTCCAAGGCCATGAGGCAAGTTCCCAGGTAGCTGCAGTTGAGCACCTGAACACCAGTACCCAGGTGCCTGCAGCTGAGCTGTGGAACACGAGTACCCAGGTACCTGAAGTTATGATCAGTGAATCTACTACCCAGGTGCCTGAGGTTGAATACTATGGAAATCAGACTGTCAGTACCGGTTCATGAAATTATGAAGGTATTTCCTCTCCAGGAGTGAAAGCCTGGCAGGGGATCAAGTAGGCATCTCTGAAAACTCATCTTTCTGGTCTACTCCCGCTGTAGAAGCTGGGGGAAGAATGTGTGAATTGTTTGTCTTTTTCATTACTGTTATGTTAAGCCTGTAAATAAAAATTTACAAAGTAAAAAAAGAGACAATGCATAGTAGTGCCCCCCGCCACTGCAAAAAAGAAAACATGGCATTATTTTTTTTTTCTCAAAACTATTCTTAATTAGGCAGGTCGGTGAAAATACCTCTCATTTTTGGAGTGTGATCAAATATCTTCCTTTTTGTGTGTTTACCTCTTTTTCCTCAGGACCTTTTCTTCATATTTTCACTCGAACTCTATAAGCTTCTCACTTTCTTAGCGGTCCTGGATTTTTGGGTACAAGGTCATCAAAATGAAGGATTAGTTATTCTGATATAATTTGGTGTATGGTTTAGATCTAAAACGCTCTAAATTCTCAGGTGTTTGGAAGGCAAATGGATCATAGGGACACTATATTTCCCAGTTCCTAGCTGAGTGTGCTATTGGAAGGTGGGGATTGCTCAGAAGATGTGGGTCGCTGCGTGAGTGACCTGGAAAGGTGTGTTTCTGCCCTGGCTCCTCCTCAATCTGTTTCCTGACAGCTTTCCTTGGTCAGACCCTTCCACCATGATGTTCTTGCCTTGGAGCCAACCAACCAGGGACTGTATCCTTGAAAACTGTGAGTCAAAATCAACCTCCCCTCCTTTAAATTGTGAATGACAGGTATTTCGTCCCAGTGACTGGAAAGTAGCTAAGAATTTGGTTTAAAAGATTTTCATGCAAATGTTCAGTAGGGTTTCAACTGGGTTTCCTCTTACCATACATGCATAGGTAAAGTGTGCCTGACTATTAATAGAGTTGGTTCCTTGAAGAGGAATTTAGTAAGCAACTAAGGTTTACATAGTTAGTGATTAAGAACACCACAAAAATCCAGAGCCAGTGTGCAAGGGTCTAACGGTCTAGCCTTCCTGAGTTAGCCCCTCTGAAGAGGCTGTCAGATATCTGTCTAAAGACAAGTTTCTAAAGCCATCAGTTTTCTTTCCAGTTCTTTTAAAAAACTGTTTAAGACAAAGTAATCTTTTCGTGATTTTGCTGCCTGACATGATTTTTTTTAATTTGTGGCATTGATAAATATTAATTCTTTGTTTCTTCTCTTGACTGTGACAATTTAGCCAATTTCTTATTAACTTTATATTTTTAAAGCATCAAGGAGTCTTTATTCACCTAGTAAAATTTGTTGTTTCTCTTTTTCATTTATTTTCTATTATCTTTTACACAAACAAAACCTTTCCACACTAATATAAACTCCTGTGTGACTGCCAGATTTGACATGCAGTCATTCCAATTTTCTTAAATTGTTTGTTTGATTTTCCTTTATGTTTAACCCTTTAAGCTTTCTAGAATTTGCTTTGTCATTTGTTGTTATGTGAGGATCTAAATTTGTTTAATTTCCATGAAACGGATAGAAATTTAACGAGTAGAATTAATACCGTAGTCATTGAATCTTTTATTTATTAAATGATCAAAATTTTCCACATTATGCTGAGCTATTGAACTATACAAAGTCTTTATGCTAGCCTCTGATTCTATTGATTTTTCTTTTTTTTAATATCAATGTTCATTGTAAAAAATTATTATAGTTATATATCTTAATCTTGCTCGAACTGGTGTCCTTCTTTAAATTTTTCTCAAAATGCTATTTTTAGCTTCAAATAGTCAATGAACACCTCATGAGGGGATGAAGAGAGGAGTGGAGAGCATGTGCCAGTGGGGATCAGCCATCAAGTGGCCCTTTCATTTAAGAGGCAGCAGTTATGGGAGAGAAAGCTAAGCTGCCCTGAAGTCCCAGGAACAGACGCACCAGGCCACCAAGCATCTGTCTAAACCAGATGATAATCTAGCATCTAGGAAGTACATAGATAATTCAAGAAAAAGTCACAAACCACACACACTGGAATTAGAACATACAACCCCACAGAGTGACAAAGCACATCCCCACCTCACCTCCTTCCTACAAACACCTGCACAGTAACTCATTTGGTTTTGTGAGTAAGAGTCTGCTGAAGGAATGGAAAACATCAAATGAAACCGCTAACCAAACTAACTTAACTCACAGTGACTCTTTCACATGACAAATATATCTATCTTCTTAACACCAAAGAGACAACTAACTGAATCTTCAAAATACTACTATAGGGATGTATTTCCTATGACCCCTGTTATTTGCACAGTGTGTGGAATATGCATAAACTTCACTTGCAATTTCCAAAACTTAAACAAGGTTGTCTTATTTTATTTGAATGTATGTTTCTCAAATGGCATACAGATTTATGCAATTGCCAAAAACTATAGCAATGTAGATATTGTAAATAAAGTTATAATTATCACATAAATATAATTGGTAAACAAGAACAGAAATTTTAAGCCAAAACTAAGGAAGTGTATACAAGTTACAGGGAGAAAGCATCTTCCTTTCATTAAATTTACTTTAATTTCCCCCTAAAATTGTCTATATTTATGGGATACTTTGTGATGTTTTCATGCCTGCATACATTATATAATGTAGAAATCAAGGTAAGCATATCTAACTCCTCATTTAGTATTTCTTAGTGGTAAAAACATTCAACATCTTTTTTGGAGCTATTTTGAAATATACAAAGGATTATTGTTATCTGTAGTCACCCTGTAGTGCAATAAAACACTAGGACTTATTTCTCTTATCTAAATATAATTCAGCACCAATTGATCAACCTTTTCCAGCCTCCTTTGTACTTTATTGTCCTCAGCATATAGTAACTGCCACTCTGTGTTCCCAACTTTTAGGAGATCAGCTCTTTTTTAGATTCCACATATAGGTGGGACAAAGTAGTATTTGTCTTTCTGTGTCTGATTTGCTTGATTTATCATAATAACCTCCAGTTCCAGCCATGTTATTGAAATGACATTCTTTTGTATGGTGGAAAAGTACTTCCTTGTGTCTATTATGAGGTGTGATCAAGATATGCAGTAAATATTTATATTTTTAAACTTATTACAGTAAAAGACACATTGCAATGAGTCCCCCTCAAAATACTCTTCATAATTTTGGATGATCTCATCTTATTCTTGCCACCTTCTGAAGCAGTGCTGGAAGTCCTCTTTCTTCGCTTGCTGAACTATGATCAAAAATACAGTGAATGCTGGGGCCTAGTGCTATGAAATGGAAACACAGGCTGTGAAAACATATCAGTGTGTCCTTGTCCACTTAGTCACTGGATCTGTGTGACTTCTGGCTCTTCCCCAAAGTCAAAATGACTGTGAAAGGGAAACATTTTAAATTCATTCAGGACATCAAGGCAGCCAGGACAGCATAGCTAAACCCACTCAGGAAAGAGGACTCCAGAGCTGCTGCAGAAAATAGCAAGGATGATGGGATGAGTGTGTTTATAATGAGGGGAAGGATTTTGAGATGGATTCATGCCAACCTGTCTTACTCTATTTTTTTTTTGTTTAAACATTCATTCACTCACCATATTTTTTATCACACCACATCCACATTTTCTTCATCATTTAATTCCATATCTGGCATATATAGTTGAATAATGCTGCAATAAACAGTAGAATTCAGATGTCTGTCTCTTCACCATATTCATGTCATTTCCTTAGGTGAGATATCTGTGGATCGCTGGACCAAGTGAGAATTCTATTTCTAACTGTTGAAGATCTTCCACACTATTCTCCACCAACAGTGTACAAGAGTTCCTTTTTTCCACAGCCTCCAGCCCTTGTGCTGGTATTCTGATATAACCATTCTTGATGGAGTGCAATGATCAGTCTTTGTGGTTTTGATTTGTATTTCCCTGAGGATGAGGGCACTTTTTATTGGCTTAGTTGCTATTTTAATGCTTTCTCTTTAGGTCTATTGCCAATTCTTAAAACAGATCATTTGGGTTTTTTGTTATTAAAGTATTTATTCCTTATGTATTCTGGGTATTAATCTCTTTTTATGTGCATAGATTCTAAACATTTTCTCCCAATCTGTAGATAGTCTTCTCAATCTGTGGATTGTTTCCTTTGCTATGCAAAAGAAACTAGAATGTATAATAGAGTTTGTTAAAGTCCAAAGCACTGAAGTTAGGTCATTTATAATAAGAGATGCATCTTTCTATTCTAATAGTTTGGCATTTATGTATATATGCATACACACATATATGTATATATACACACATATATATATACATACATATATATTCCATTTCTCCATTTTAAGAATATCAAACTTGTAATATTGAAATAATTTACAACAGTGATGAGCCCTTCACCAATATTTTTATATGCTTCAATTTTTAGCATTTTACCACATAGCATTTGTATATTCCTCTCTACCTCTATGTGTGCTTATATATGTAAAAATTTATAAAAGTAAGTTCTAGATTTCATTCCACTGTATTCCTAAATATATATCCTGAGAGTAGATTTTGGTGTGTGGGGTGTAACCATAATGCTATAATCCTAATCCAGAAACCTAAAATTAACGCAGTGATTCAATTCATAAACAATCTATGTCAAATTTTTTTTTCTGAAATCTAATCAAGGATCACAAACAGTCTTTTGGTGTCTTTTTTATTTTCTTTTAATCTACCATCTCCCCTACATTTTTGCACACCATTAATATTCTTAAAGAGATAGGTCATGGGTAACTATAGATGTCCTAGTACACGGACTTCTTTGACATTTTTAATATTTTAGGTCTTAAGGGTTCCCAGTCATGATGCCTCACAGCAGACGCTGTGCACTTCTCAGTCCTTCGGTGGCAGCAATACCAGTTCCCCCCCTGTATGTTATTATGGCATTTCAGCCCCTGTTTACATAGTATCTCAGAGCCACCAGACCTTCCCATTGTATAAGTATCCTTTCCTCTTCAGCATTAATATTTGGGGGATGATTCTTTGAGATTATATGAGTTATTTCCCTATATACTTTATTGTTGTTTAGTTTTGTTTCTTGATTGCTTAACACACACAGATGTATTTGCTACTTGGAGTTTGCTGACTGAGAAACCAAACTAATTTTGATATTTTAAATTATTTTATAAATTTTGTGAAATAATAAAAGTTTTTGAAGTGCTGAAATAGACTGAGTATGCTTTGAAATTTTTTATGAATGTATACTTTTTAAATGAAAAAAAAATCTTGAAGACCCTCATTATGACCAAGGGACTCAGAAGGACACAGAGGACAGTTTGCAAACAGAAGCATTCTATCTTCGAACATACAAAAATAGGGAGAAACGCAAAGACATTTCTTCTTTTTATCTTACTACATTTTTCAAGAAAAATTGTCTTAAGAGTGACCTTATCTTCAAAATATATGAGATGTTTCAAGTAATCGAAGGGGGGTGGTAATCATTTTATATAACTCTGATTGACCGCCCAAGCCGCAGAGCGGAAAAGTATGCAAATGAACCTGTAGTACCCATAAAAGTTAGCAATCGACTGCAAATGTTTCTGAAAATTCTCTCAGCTGCATATCTACAGACTTATTATGTTTAAAACCTTTGCTTCCAAAGCATTCATGTAGGCTGACTTTTCAATTTCAAGGGATTTCAGCACAGTTCCCTGCAATTTATCATGTGAAAGGAATTAACAGGAGAGAAAACGGAAGCACATTCATGCTGGCCAAGACATTTCCCTTCAGATGGAGAAAAAGCTACTGAATGAATAATATAAGAAAGATGACTTTGGTGCTTCAAAAACAGAAAAATTACTTAAAGTCCCACTTAGTGAAGCCAGCCTTCCCTTTCCTATAGAATATAAATAAGCACCAGTTACACAATAGCAACCTGCTAAAATCCAGCTCATTATCACATGGCTCAGGTCTGCTAAGGATCCTACCCCTTCATAAAACACTCTGGTAAGTTAGATATTACCATGTCTCCACAGACAAGACAAATCCAAATAAAGTCTATTCCCCACATTCTTGATTTCTCCTTTAAAAAATGCAAAACTAATTTTTCATGCCAATGTAAATGTATAAATTTATTGTCCATATTCATAATCTGATATACTCTTTTGGATAGAAGAGTACATTTTTAGCTATCTTCTCTGGCCTTACTCCTTTGTTGTTTCCTGTAAACACACTCCTTTGGTGTTTTCTTTGAATACCTATATGTCCCAAGGACTCCTAATTCAATCTGAAGTGTTCCCTGGTCTCTCACTTAGATATGTAATTTCCATTCAGCATTTCCAGTTGGATATCTGTGTTGGTGAGCTTCTTATTGCTGGGACAAAATAAATGAAATGCACAACTTAAAACAGGCTCACCATTTCAGAGACTTCAGTCCATGGTTGACTGGCTCCAAGGCTGCAGCATCATGGCACAGGGGCATAGCAGAGGAAAGCTGCTCACCTCGTGGCAACCAACAAACAGAGCAGGTGAAGAGGAAAGAGCTGGGGAAGGGTGTACCTTTCAAGAGCAGACCCCAAGTTCTCCATTTACACCAAACAGGCCCCTTCCCTTTACAGTCCATGCAGCTACGAACACATCCATGAATTCGTGCACTGATGAACACAGCACTGCCACAATCCAGTCACCTTCCGAAAGCCCCAGCTCTGAACATGTGAGCCTTCTAGGGACACTTTGGATGTGAACCATAACAATATTCAAGAGGCAGCTCAGGTATGGGCTGGCCTTTCCTCTCCATACTTAGGTAGGAGCTCGCGTCTGCTCGTGTAACAACAGTCTCTTCTCCCTTTCTCCCAATCGCTTTCCACAACTCAGGTGAGGACAACTCAGGAGTAAGCAGAGAGGGAAGGGCTTTCCAAACATACAGGATGTAATTAGAACATCATTTTCCTGACTGCGTTTAATACCATGGGATTGTTAAATTTGAAGCTCAAGGTGGAGAAACTTTCCATCATTTGAATATATTTGTAGAAATTTATACGAAGATTTGCACACAAGTAACTGCAAGCATAATCAAAGTGATTTAGAGTTCTTCAGAGGCAGAGCACCTCCACTTGCAAATTCCTGAACCCTAAGCAGTTACAGCAAGTCAAAGAAATCACAGCAATTAAGATTTAACATCAGCTACAGCAGCAGTTTGAACAAAAACCAAGACCATTATATGGAAAAGACTATACATAATGAAAAATGCAAGAAAATCTAGATCACATGAAACAAAAGGTATTGCTCTATCCATTGATATTTAGCCCCCAAGAGAGAAATAAAAATTGGAAACTACAACTCCATTCCTGTCATTGTATTATACTCATTTATTGTATAAGTCTCTGCTAAATACGTGCTTCAAAGTGTGGGTGCTGTTGTTCTACCATGGAATTTAGTTCCCTCACTTAATACTCTTTCATACACAAGACATCCAAATCCACGTTTAGATTATCCAGATAATATCACATGGTTTATCCCTTCAACCACTGTGACAAAACAAGCAAAAGACATTATACACAAAACAGGTCACACATGAACATAAAGACTGTTTTCAATTATTTCTAGGTGTTCTTATAATTTTCCAAGTAAAACAGATCCTCCTGGTATTGCTAAGAGAAGACATGTGTCCAAGGTATAGCAATCAGGACATGCATAACGCAGAAACACCAGAATTAAGCAAATAAGGTAGACTACGCCCCTAAGTAAATTCAACAGCTTCTATCATAGCCAAAATTAAATGCAGGAGTTTGGAAGAAATTCAAATTATCCAACCTAAAGTTCTTAAGAACTACCAAGACTCTACTGGGAAAAAATGTGTAAGCAGAAGAAAGGAGTAAAAATGGGATAAGTCAACCCTTGGCTGAGTTTCTGTTTCATATTTATGCACCCATCTGCCATAGCCTAAGGTTAAAATGTATTCATTTTAATATGAAAAACATATCCATCATAAGTTTGCCTGAAATAAATCACTCACCATAGGAAAAGCAATGTAGATATGGATAGTTATACAACAAAGTGAGAAAAAAAGAAAGAATAGTTTTGGGATTTTTCCCTAACCTGGGCAACTCTGCAATTTAATGAAGCTTAAATCTCAAGTAAGCATTCTCCAGCAACATTCTTCCCAGTTATTTGAAGAACAAAACAATTAAATTTGATATTCTCACATGGATTTTTAGAGCTATCAGACAGAGATAATATTGCAATAATATATAATTTGCAAGCAACACTTGAATTTGGTAAAGGAAGCCAAAGCATATCATCAACTCACTGAAATGTCTCCTTCAGCCTAACAATTTTTGTTAGTTTCTGAAATAGACCCAAAGATAACATAAACATTTTGACAGAAAATTTGTGGTGGTGACTACAGTGTAGAACTATCTGAGGACAAATGTACTGTGACTTGGAACATAAGATGCAATTTTCTTTGCATAGAGGCAAAATGAAGTGATGACAATTCACAAAACCTATTCTCCTCTTCAAATTGCATTCCGACTTCTCCTTTCACTGGGCATCTTTCAAAAAGAAAACCTCGACACTCCAAGCAATTCCATTGACATTGGATTGCAAGTAATCACAGTTCCAACAGAATTTACTGTTTTCTTTTTTATACTCTTTCCACCTACAAGAGTATTAAAAAGACATTCATACCTCTCCTGCATTTTATTAAGAAGTTTGCTCTAGGGGAAAATATTGAGTTAGTCCAACTACACCTTGCCTGTCTCCTCCATTTACCTTCTGGTACTGTAGGTTGTGCTTCCTTCTTGTCTATTACATATATGTTTCCAACAGGATATCAGGAAGGTGGGGATGAAATTTGCAGGCGGAGTTCATGCTGTTTCCTGAGTCCTACTTCCACCTACTTATCTTTTTTCCTAGAACTCTGTTCTCTACGCTAATAAAACTAAACTACACCCAGTTTTCAAATCATACACTCTATTTGTTTCCCTTTGTACTACTTCTTAAGCTATTCATTTTCCTCCAAGTGACCTCACCCTGAATTTTTGTACAATAAACAAATACAGTGAATGTTTACATTTTGTTTTTAAAAATAACTGCAGCAAATGATGCACTGCCATTCATCTTTCCCAGAATCCTCCCCTCCCTGTGACCACACTCATCCCATTGTCCTCGCCACTTCCTGCAGCTGCTCTGGAGTCCTCTTTCCTGAGTGTTTAGCTGCGCTGTCCTGGCTCCCTTGATGTCCTGAATGGAATCAAAAGTTTTCTTTTATGGTCATTTTGACTTTGGGGAAGAGCCGGAAGCCACACAGTGCTAGATCAGGTGACTAAGGTGGATGAGGACAGTGTTATGTTTTTGTGAGCTTGCCTTTTGTTGGAGGCCCTCACCAGCAGCATTCACCATGTTTTTTACAATGCTTAAAAAAGAGGACTTCCAAAACTGCTTCAGAAAGTGGCAATAACAATGGCACTATTGTGTTTGAAACAAAGGAAACTATTTTGAGGGGAATTAATGGCAATGTGACTTTTATTGTAATAATTTTTCTCTTTAAACATACATGTTATTTTTGATCAGCCTTTTGTATTTTCCAAGATCCATCACAGATATTTCCCTACTTGTAAAGCTTTTCCTGCTCTGCCACCTAGAAACACTTTTACTGTGCTTTCTGCTGAACAATCAGAAATACTTCATGATCCCCTCGCATCACGTGACACAGTCCCCAACTAATTCACATCCGGGTTTTCTCTGCCTTGCGGGATAACACCGGATTAGACACAAAATTGTTGCTGTCTCATCTGAATCCATCCTTCTCTGTCCTCCAGTGTCTCGTTTTATTCAACTATCCTGTACATGGAACATGATACCAATGATACTTTGTTAAAAATTACATTTTTCACAAAATGCAATCAACATCTCAGAAGCTCTATTGTTGACTAGGCTTCACTTCATATAAATAAAGAACAAAATGAGCACTGAAATTTTCCATTAAACATCACGTGCAACTTATGGAAGATAATTAACCGTGGTTTAAACTTGGAGCAGGAAGATTTCTCAGAAGAAAACTCAAGTTTAAGCACACACTGAAGAGCAGATTTTTAGACTAGTTACTAATTTCTGAAGAATAAAACAATAGACTAGTTGCATTAATATGTCATAAACAGTCTGCTTCTTTTTGGATCTTGGTATTATTTCTTTGATTGCAGTTTCAAATTAATACAACTTAAAAACATGCAGCCTGAGACAAGAAAAAGGACTTCATATTCTGACTATCTTGTGCAGGGCTTTTTAATCTTCATATTAAAATGTGTAGCATATAGTGAAGAAGTTCTAAGCACTTCTATTCTTCCTGAGGTCTTGAGAATAACTTTCCATATAAAAGCAATCAAAATAAAACTGGTACTTTGCTTCTTCTGTCTTTCAGTATTACACAGGAAAATTAACAGGGCAAGTTAAGAGACTTATATCTGCGTGCTTCAGCTTTTGGCCAACAAGGTTAATGCAAGGGCATCTGAGGCTCCGTAGAGTGCTTGGATTTTTGATCAAGCAACCAGAGAAAGCCTCAATATGCACACTGCAATATGAAATCAGGCAAATGACAATCAGTGCAGTGAAAAACACATTTAAACCTAGACCTTTCAGTGAAAATATTATATAATTCATGAAAAATATGAATATTTAGCACTGTACCAAGTACAAATTAATTATTAGTTGATTGATTTCCCAATGCCTGATCTAAAAGCTCATACTAATGGGAAATTTAATAATCAAGCATTTCAGAATATAATAAAACTATTAATCATTAAAGGCTATTAGAATTTCTCTAAGCCAATTCCCTCATTTTTGTGATTATGGAAACAGAAGACAGGTAAAAGAAAATGGCTCATCTAATTAGTAATTGCTTCCAGTGATGGCCCCAATACTAGGCTTTTGCCAGAGTATGAAGAGTTGGTCTTGCTACTTTCCTCAAAGGGGTTTCTGACGTGGAACTCTTCAAGTGGGATAGTTCATGAGTAGTCAAGAATACACACACTGCTTACAGAAGCAGGACTGCTAACAGGTGCTGTGCTCCTGGAGATGAAGGGTTCCTGCTTCCTCTCCTTGGAAGGAGAGTACCAGTCAGTTATGTCTTCACTTGAAACCTGTGGATACACTACATTAGTACAGCAGGATCTGCTCCTTAGGTTTTAAAGTAACAATCACTTGCAGGAGGTGGTGGATATAAGGGAAATAGGCACTGTAATTCATAATGTGCTACCTTAGAAAATTATTTAAATACTCTGAGTCTCTTTTCTCCAATCAGTAAAGTCAAGGTATAATTAAATAAAATTTATATTTATTGGCAGTCATAAATTTAAATTCCTCCATTACAAAATCATAGGTACCTATAATATTGATAGGATAACTATTTCCAATTTACAGATGAGAAAACGGTGGTTAAGAGTTTTAGGGATACAGCATAACACAGTGCTCATGAACTTGGGTACAGATGGATTTAAATCCTGGCCTTGTTACTTTGTAACTGTGTGACTCAACGTCATTCTACAGTCATCTCACTTGTTTTTGTTTGATTGTTTTTGTTTGTTTGTTTGTTTGTTTTTTGAGATATTAGGTGTTGAACCCAGAGCTTTCAAACTGAGCTACAGCCCCAGACCTTTTTGGTCTTGCTAAGTTGCCCAGGTTGGCCTTGAACTCGCCATCCTTCTTCCTCAGCCTCCCAGAGTGCTGGGATGACAGGTGTGCTATACTATTCTAGGCTAGTTATCTCACTTCTAAGATGTGTACAAAATCAATGTTAAAAACATATTGTCCTTGAAAGTGCTGCATGAAATAGCATACTTATCGTCAAACAACATGGAGTGTATTGATTTTCAATAAATGTTGACCAATTGCCATCATTGTCATGTATTGTCCAAGATCTCAGTGATAGTAAGTGATGGAGCCCAGATCACCCCCAGATCTATTCTGGGAGGAACCCTGGTCCTTACCCATGGTTCTCTGCTCTTCAGAGATCTCCACCTTTGCCCCACCCGAGATTTCAAGACCTGATATGTAGGCCACTTTAGGGAGATGTTAACTCTCTCAGCTTTTCATATCATATATTTAGGACTGTGTACATATACTAATGGATATTTTACCATTTAAGCACAGAGAATTTGTACTTTTCATTTATTCTTTAGACTTATATGATACTGTAACATAATACAAAGAATGTTTATATGCCATTTATGTAAATTGCCTAAATAGGTAAGTTGACTGCATGTGCAGTGTGACACAATGTACTGGGAAGGACATGACCCTGCTTCTATGTGATGTAACCTTTAAATGTCATCATGAGAAGCAATCAGACTAACCCAGTCTGAGGGACATAGTACAAAACAACTGGGCAAAACCCCTTGTAAGTTCCAAACAATGGAAACATGAAAACTCTGAGGAATTGTTCCAAGATAAAGATGGCTCATGAGACATGAATACTGAATGCAATGTGTGTTCCCAAAATAGATTATGGCTTGGAAACAGCATGCAAGACTATCTGTGCAGAATAGTTTAGATTGCCTCATTATTGTACATTTAAGGGGTGAGAATCCAATTCAGGAATATATGAATTTTATCAGTAGTATTTTCCTGATTTGATAGTTTCTTCCTGTATATTTGAATACAATGTATGGGAGATTAAATGTAGGAATTTTTTTGTATTGGGGATTAAACCTAGGGGCTTCAAACGGAACTATATCCTCCTCTCCTCTTCTACCTTTTAATTCAATTTATTTTATTTTTAGACAAGTTCTTTTTTTTCCATTAAGTTTATTGGTACATTTTAAATATAAAATACAGTTACATTCATCATTGGGATCTTGTACCTTTACATGAGTATCTTGGTTCTTATTTTTTTTCCCCTTCCCCTGCCCTCCCTTCACCCCCTCCACCCTTCCCTATTTACAAAGACTTTGTTTCCATTTTTTTCCTTTTCTCATATTCTTATTTTCCCTTTTTTCCTTTCCCCTACCCCTCCCACTTCCCCTGCTCCTTTAGACCTTTTCTTCCTGTTACACAATATCAATTATACATTTTTTTGTATTAAATTCTTTTATTGGTACATTGTAGGTATACAACACAATTACATTTCTCATTGGGAATTGTACCTTTACATAATGCATCTTGGTTCTTATTTTTTCCCCATTCCTAGCCCTCCCTTCATGCCCTCCACCCTTCCCTATTTACAAAGACTTTATTTCCATTTTTTCCATTTCTCATCATTATACATTTTTTAAATTACAATATCAAGATCTAGGAGACATTACCACAGATTTTACATAATTTAAAAGGATATAGAAAGCATATTTCAAAAATTTGTTTTGAAATAAATTTGACAACTTCTAAGAAGTATCTTGGAAGACAAATTAATGAAACTAACTCTAGAGGAAATATAAAATTTGAATAGCACCTATTAAAGAAAGTATATTCCTAGCTTGAAAAACCTACCTATATGACAACAGCAGGCTCATATACATTTTAACTGATAAATTATATCAAACAATTAAAGCAGAAAAAAGAAGGAACAATTCTCCCCTCATTTTAGGAAATCAACATTGTGCTAATCCTAAAACTGGATAAAGATAATAGAAGAAAAATGTATGAACATAGAAATTTGTTGAACAAAACAAACTATTAGAAGTCAGATCTGGCAGGATGTAGAAAGTGGTTTTTTCATAGGGATGGCAGGGTTGGTTCCGCATTAGAACATCCACCCCCAAAAGTCATCATTTTAACAGAGGAAAGGAAAAAGCCGTATGAAAAAGTATTGGACTAAATTGGAGAAAAGGACTAAGTGTTGGAGAAAAAGTATTGGACTAAATTCCACAGCTGTTCATGGTAAAAGCTATCAGGAGACTAGAAGTAGAACAGAACCTTCTCAATAGATTAAAGACATGTACTCCATACTTCCAGTGAGAACTCCTTATATGAATGGAGAAGATACAATGCTTTCTCCTTAAGGTGGGGAACAAGGGCAGATATGCTTACTCTTTATCTGTTTAGACAAGTTTTTGCTGAATTACTGAATTTCCCAAGCTGGCTTCAAATTTAGGGTTTTCCAGCCTCGGAGATTACAGATGTGTGCCATCACACTCAGCTAGGAATTTATTTCAGATAGATAACATGAAAGAAAGTTCTGCTTAATTCAAATGCTGCATAGAGATAATCTGAGTTTCAGAAGAACACGTTCCATTTCAGCTCTATATATAATCAGCTCCCTATAATTTCACAGAACAGTGCTCTCTGCTCCAGTCCCTTCCAGAATGGTTTCATCTCAGTCCTAAGAACACAGTATTACTTTGCTACAACTCTTTTAATAACAAAAGCTAGGTATTATAGAATAATATAGTTTTTTCTTTTCCAGCTCTGAAGGCCAAAAATCCAAGATCAGTTTCAGTGGGTTAAAGTGAAGGTGTCAGAAGCTGTGTTTCCTCCACTGGCTGGTGGGGAGAACCTCTTTCCTACCCTGACCACCTTCTGATGCTGCATTTCTCACATCCCTTGGTTTCTGACCCATTCCTCTACCATCAGAACCAGCAGCCCTAACATCTTCAAATCTTTCCAACATTGTTTCACTGTCCCTTCATCTCCTTCAAATCCCCTTCTGTCTTACTCCCTGTAAAGCTGCTGTGATTCGATTTAGTCACTCTGCACATAATTCAGGATGATCTCAACATTTAAAAATTCTTAATTGAACCATAGCTAAAAAGTCCCCATTGTCATATAGAAGAGCATTCATGGGATCCAGGGATTAGGACCTGTGAACCTGTGGGTGATTATCCAACTTATCACAGGCATAGAAAAGCATCCATGTGTTAACTGGACTTTAATTTTTAATTAATGTATTCAAGTATGCATTGAACTGAAATTAACAACTGGTAAGCAAATAATTCTAAATCACTTTAGGCAGGAATATATTATGCCCTCAGACTGACTGTGTGAGGGCCCATACTTTCTGTTTACAGGCCTTGTGAGTTTCTTTGAAGGCAGATACATGTTAGATGTTTTGTATATTTCCAGGGTAGCAGGCTGAACACTGGTTCCTAAAGATATCCAGACCTTAATTCCTGTAATTTATGCATGTTACCATCTACAGCAAAAGAGACTTTATGGATTTGATTAAGGATCTTGTTATGTGAAAATTAGTATAGATTTATCTGAGTGAGCCCCAAGTAGAGTCATAGTGTCCTAATAAGAGAAAGACAAAGGGACAATTGACATAAAAGGGGAGAAGCATTAAGACAGCAGGAGTAGAAAATGGTACTGTATGGCCACAGCCAAATGGAATTGGCAGCCACCAGAAACTGGAAATGGAAAGAGGGAAGGGATTCAGAGGCTCCTGGGGAGCACAGCTTGCTGACAGCTTGATATCAATGTGGAAGACTCTGAAAGTGCAAGATAATAAATATTTGTTGTTTTAAGTGAAAAATATGTGGTAATTAGTTACAGCAATAATAGAAATCCAATATAGCTGTTTATTAGTAAGCTTTCTCATCACTGGGACAGTATACTGGTAACTTAAAGGAGGAAAGGTTGAATTTGTTCACGGTTTCAGGGGACTCAGTCCATAGCTGGCTGCTCCAAGGCAGGAACATCATGGGGAAAAGGTGTGGGTGAGTAAAGCTGCTCAGTTCATGGAGACCAGGAAGCAGAGCAGAGGATCAGACCCAGACAGGAAGGGGCAGGGACCGGATATGGACCCCAAGGTCCCCCTCCACGACCCACCAGACACATGCAGAAGCATGCTCCACCAGTCTGCTGTTTTATAATGCAATCAGGTTGACATATCAAGATTAATGATCACAAGCAATAATATGAAACAAGCTCTACAGGAACTCAACAAATGCTTGGTAAGTGTTACAAAGGAAAAAAGGAAGAGAAGAAAGAGAAGAAGGGAGAAATAGGGCGGCAGGGCAGATTTAAATTTGCAAGGCAAACTGACATTTTGAATATTAAGATAGTATTTACTCTGTTTTACTCAACTGAGGCTGTATTACTGAACTCCCAAATAAGAAGATATAAGAGATTTTTGGTTTTTTCCCCCCAAATCTAAAGTACTGTCTTTTAAAAATCTGTATCTGGGACTGGAAGAAAACATACCTCGCTTAACGTCAAGACAGTTTTTGCAGCTGAGTTAAGAACTTTGGAAGTAAGAGCTTCATTTTCTGAGGGAGCATTTGCAACCCTGTTTCAAACATTGGAAAGTAGGAGTGGAGGAGGTGGAGATGGAGACAGATCCCCTCACTACCTTAAGAGACCCATTCATTTCTGCAGGAAAATTTTAGGCCAAAAGTCACAACACCATAGGCAGTATCACTTTAACAATGTTCTCATGTTCATTAGTTCTAGGAAAACCATTATTACTTGACAGATTTAGGGAGACACAAAATATCAGAATCCACATATAAACTTCAGAAATAAAATATGCTGAGCCACCCTGAACTCCCTAACTTGGGGTGTTTAGTGAAAACTTGTAAATGACCTGAAAGGGTGAGATGTGTCTAATGCAGTACGTTTCTGCTGCATAGTTCACTCAAGTGTTAAATTAAACAAAACTGTGGATGGAAAGTTGATGCTATTAAGTTCTTATCCCATAGATCTCTTTCTTCATGTCCTATGTTAAGATTCAATTAAAAGAAAGACTTTTTTTTCATGCCTGAAATTACCATTGACTTATTGAGTTTGACAATGCTCAACAGTGCCTTAATGTTTGTCCAGGGGAAGAAACTACTGATGTATCAAAGAGATAAATGAGGTAAATTCATCAACGACTCTACTCAATAAGAATATTGATGATGTTCTGCTTGGATACATAAACCCTTCAGTCATGAGTAACTTCTCAGATATTCAAAGTGAGTTTTTTCTGTTATTGCTTATAAAAAAATAACTGTGAAAATGTATCTGAAGTTCCCATCCTGTAATTTCCTCAATTATTTTTCAGGCTATGCTACATTTTTCTTTGCAAGTTGCATTAAATCAGAGCTGAAATAAGCAAGCAAATACATTATTCAACTGAATCCAGCTTTATTATTTTATCTTTTCTTACCCAAATAATATCTATTGTCTAGATTTCAAAAGTAGGATAATAAAGTGTGTATATAATACCTTTCCCAACTGTCAGAAAAATCTTACACATTTTTCTTTACCTATATATTATTATATATACCCTGTAATTATGGAACTTTATGATACATCCTATTTCTTAACACAGGGCTTGCATTTATTTTGCTTTTTAAATTGTCTATGTTCTTCTTCTTTCCTCTGTTCCTACCCTTTTAGGTAAAGCATGTTAACATCTTCCATACTTGACTTCATACTTAAATATACCAGCACATGTATTATACTTACATACGTACATAGACAAACACATAAACCTAAAATTAAAATTCATGTACATGTTGGAATGATGAATCAAAAAAATTAAAACATGTTACACAGAATTTTATCTTACTTTTTTCAGCACCTGGTATATTCCTCCCAATAAACAGATATAATTCTAATCCATTCTTTCTAATGGCTTTGTTCCAGAGTGTTGATGCACCTTAATTTGTATAATTAATTATTCGTTGACGTTTTCTATTATATTTCTGTATGGATAATGACACAAGACAGTCCCTTGTACATAAATATTCACTTATTGATTGCTTTGTCTCTGCAACATACATGTCCAGGAATTATTCCTGGGCCAGAGTATGAGCACTTTAATTTTTAACACTATCTTTAAGATCGTTTAATAATAAAAAATGTAATGATACATATCCACATCGGCAGAGGTTAGAGTACAATTTCTCTACATTCTCCAACAAAAATTGATATTGTATTTCCTGTACGTGTTTCCATTTTGATGGTTATGAGTGATATCTCATTATTAGCATAACTTGCATTTCATTATTACATAACTACATTTTTACCTGACTGATGCATTGCATTTCTGAACATTTACAATAGGACACAATTATAAAGAAGAAATTGAGGGAGAAACACCTATGTAGAAGGCACAAGTGTGTAGATATGAATGGAAAGGACACTACTATCTTTGTATCTACTATTTCCTAAATTGGAAGGAGGCATGTGGAGAATGGGAAGAATTACTTATGAATTTTGTGCTAGTTAATCTTGTCATTTGTTTGGTTTTTTGCTGTTTGAACATCTTTGGGAATTTGGAACTTGGTTTATTTGAGGCAGCCCGGGCGAAACACATCTACTGTTTGAAATCTAGGCATATGATAATTACTCATTACTTCTATTACTCATTTCTTCTACTCATTACTTCTATTCAGTGATCTTCAATGAGTTGATCTTCCTCAAAGTTATACAGAGGAAAAAGTCTGATCTGTCTTTAATAAAAGTTCATTTATACTGAGTAATTGACATTTAGTATATATCCAGAATTTAATCTTCAAACTTTAAGGCAAAGCATGTTAACATCTTACTTAGCTAGTTATTTTATTTCAACTGTTCCTCCAGGGAAAAAATTCTTCACCAAGAAACTTTCATTCCCCATCATAACTCTCTTTCCTGAGAAGATCTTAAAGTTATTATAAGACATTAGTAGCAAAAACTGAAAACATATCCTTCCACTGAAAGGAATACTAGCCACCTTTGAAATAACTTGGCAGCCATCTGTTTCCTGACGTGGGGGAACATGGGAGTCTCCGTGCACGTGGCAAACTCAGACTCCACAGGAGAAGCTGGAACTTGCAGAGGTTGGGCCCAGATTTGCGCCGAGACACAGCTTCTCCGGATATTCACAGGCTCAGGGCAGAGTGATGCTTCCGCAGCCTTTCTGCTCTTAGCACCTGGGCTGATTTAGGAATTCAGTCGGCTGTCAGTTACCAAGAAAGGTGCTGACCACCTCTCAGATGCCTGCGGGTGACCCTCTAAGAGCGACTTTTCTTCTTTTCAGTAGGAGAAGGCTGCGCAATGTAAGAACTGCCTTGCAGGAAGCTCAGCTCCTTGAGTGCTTTATTCCTGCTGAGAGACTCAAATTAAGGTAGAGGTTTCTTGAAACTTAATTGACTTGCTCCCACTCTTTGTTCCAAACATTTCGTTCATTCTGCAATGAGTGTTTTAAAAACATCACACACTTTTGCTAGAGAAAACTTGATGCACAAGAATCAAATGATTTGGAAAGCAAACAAAATCATATAGAGATGCCAAGGAGATTCTTTTTTTTTTTCTATTTTATTTTTTTTTTATGAGTACATGTTTGCAGTACATAATGATCACATTCGTCGTGGGGGATTTGTGTACATAATCTATCTTAATTCCTTTTTCTGTTGTTCCCTTCCCCTCCTCTCCCTCCCACCCTTCTTCCCCTACCAATTTACAAAAGCTCTATTTCCATCTTTTCTTTTAATTCTTTTGCTTTAAATCTCATTTCTTTCCTTCCTTCCCCTCTTTAATTCCCACCTCTTATTACCCTTCCAACCTGAACAAGTTCTTCCTAATAATCTGTCTTCCATTTTGCTTCATTTTTTATACTTTGGGTTTCACACACAAGAGAAACAATGTGAAATTTAAACTTGTGTGTCTGATTGATTTCACTTCAGAGTATGTCTCAAGGTTCATCCATCTACCTAAAACATCTCAAGTTTATCTTCTTTTATGGCAGAGTAGTGCTTCTTTGTATATAAGCACCACATTTTCTTTATCCATTCATCTGTTGATCGGTATATGTGCTATTTCCAAGATTTAACTATTATAAATTATGCTGCTAGGAACATAGCTACACATGTATCACTGTGGTATTATCATTTTAACTCTTTTGAGAAGATACTTGGAAGAGCAAAATCTGGGTCAAATGGAACCTCTAGTTTTAGTTTTTTTAAAGAAGCTCCATACAGATTTTCATTGTGGTTATACCTGTTTACACTCCCACCAGCAGTGGAGCAGGGTTCCTTTTTCCCACACAACCTCACCACCATTTGTTATTGGTTGATTTCTTGATAATAGCCATTCTTTCTGGAGTGAGAGGGAATCGCAATGTTGATTAATTTGCATTTTTTGATTGGTCAGCGATGTTGAACATTTTTCATGTACTTATTAGCTATTTGTACTTCCTCATCTGAGAAGTGTCTATTCATTTCAGATGCTCATTTTTGGATTGGTTCTTTAAATTTTGGGGATTTTTTTTAGGTTCATTATACCTCCTGATTACTAGTCTTCTGCCTGAGGAATAACTGGCAATTTTTTCCCATTCTGTGGGTTGTAGCTACACTTTGCTGGGCAGAAAGTTTTCAATTTGATGTGATCTCATTTGTTGATTCCTTGTAAATATTTCCTGTGGGCTAGGGGTTTTGTTCATAAGGTCTTTGCCTGTACCTACGTCTTCAAAAATTTTACCTGTTTCATTTTCTGGAAGATTGCTTCTCTTTTAATATTTAGATCTTTGATCCATTTTGATTTTAGTTTAGTGAGTCATATAAGTCTAGGCTCAATCTTCAGCATGTGGAAAGCTAGTTTTACCAACATCATTTGTTAAAGAGGCTAAAAGGAGGATGGATGAGCCCAGACTGGGGACACATGCCAGTAATCCAGCATTCTGAAAGACAGAGGCAAGAGGATCACAAGTTTGAGGTCATCTGGGTAATTCAGTAACTTCATTTGTGTCCAAAAATTTTTTTAAAAGGGACAGAGGCGTATAGTGTAGCACTCTTCAAAGATCCTGAGTTCAATTCCCAGTACTGACAAAAGGAGGAGGAGGGGGAGGGGAGGGGAGAGGAAGCTGAAGAGGGAGAAGAAGAAGGAGGAGAAGGAGAAGGAGGAGGAGAAGAGGAGGAGGAGGAGGAGGAGGAGGAAGAAGAAGAAGAGAGAATGAATGAATCTCAATGCAAATACAAAGGTAAGTTAAGCTATGATCCCCATATTTTCCACACTGTCCGAATGGAATAATTTGGAACTTGAGCAAAGATCTTCTGTATCATTTCAGCTTTGATTCATCTGAATATTGACGCTTAAAATATTGCAAAGCCCTGCATTATTTATCTATGATACCCAAGTCACTAACAGATAATATCTTAGCTAACATTTCTCAGATATTAAACACGGCATTAAAACTCTCGTGGTAGCAGTGCAGGCAAATGAGGGAAAAGGGTGAGAGGGCCTCAGGAGGTTTCAGGAAAATGCTTCCCCCCAGGCTTGCCTACTGGCTAAAGGGCTCTGAGTCTGGAGCTGGAAGACGTGGGCTGCCGGTGCACTGAGAGTCTCTAGGTGTACATGAGTGACGGGTCCTCCCTGAATTCTACTTCCATATCTGTGAAACGCAATCACAGCCATGCACAGTGATGCACATCTGTTATCTGAGCTACGCAGAAGGCTGAGGTAGGACCATCTGCAACCCAAGGCTGGCTTTGGAAGTGGAAGAAAAACCCATTTTATGGGCCGGGGATTTAGCTCAGTGGTTCTGCCACCTGCCTCTCAAGCGCAAGGTCCCAAGTTCGATCCCCGGTACCAAAAAAGAAACAAAAGAAAAACCCATTTTAAAATTAAAGGGGGAAAAAAATTAAAGGGGGGCAGGAGTGGATGTGACTCGGTAGTAGAACGCTTGCCTAGCATATATCCCCAGTGGCATAGAAAATAAAATAAGATCCAATAACAATCCCTCCTCACCTCAAGTTACTGGTATGATGAAAGCAGTAAATATTCTAAGGTGAAATCAACATTTTTTCACTTGAATCTAGACCACAAGATGCCAATTCTCACTAACGCAGGTTCATAGACTGAAGACTTCTTGATGTCTCATCATGAGAATTCACTTAGGCAATCATTCAAGAACTATAAGAAATATTAAAATAATAAGAATTCCATGCAAATTGAATATCTAGTTAACTTTAAACAGCTGGATAAAGAAGGTGGGCAGCATTCTGCAGAAGCTGACACTGAGATGAGGGTTTGTGTGCCAGTTATTCTTAAGAAAGTGCACCCAGGAAAAGAAAGAGATGGGGGGAGAGAGGAGGGAGGGAAGAAAAAGAGATGGAAAGGAAAAAAGATTTGAAGGTAACAAAAAACCAGAAATAGAGGCTTTCAAACAGGAGGGAACCAAGAGCAGGAAGGAGCAGGGAGGGGTAGCAGACAAAAGCTATCAAGCTGTATTATGTGCATTCAACCACCTCCCCGTGAAAAATGGAATCATTGTGTACTGCAAACATGCACTAACGAGAATGAACATTTTAAATGTGTTAGGGGAAGCAAGTGTGGGCCTCAGAAAGAAGACAGGAGTAGGAGAAGCCCAGAAAAGATGAGCTTTCAAATGTGTTCCCAGTAATTACTTCTTTTATGCCTCTAGAATTTGTTTTATGTGAATACAAGGAATGGTTTGCATGGGATGTTTGTTCTTGTTTGCTTTACTGGGGATTGAACCCAGGCCCTTTACACTGAGTTACATCCCTAGTTTTTTTATTTTTTATTTTAAGGCAGGGTCTTGCTAAGTTGCTAAGTTGCCCAGTCTGAGTTCTAACTTGTGATCCTCTGCTTCAGCCTCCCAGAGGACTGGGATGACAGGTGTGTAACATCGTGCCTGGCTTAGGTTTTATACTCCTGTATTATCCTGCCACTGGGTAAAAGCTAGCAGTGCCTAATAGGAGATATAACAACTCCCTAGCACCCTGTTTCTGTGGGTATAGGTGACAAGGAGACTTGGGGCATTCCCAGGAAGAACTTCACAGGCACTGTGCAGTAGGAGCAAAACACATGGGAGAGGGCACTGGTACCCGGAGGAGTGGAAGGCATTTGAGGGGTCTGAGCTGAGCACCGTCAGTACCACTTTTAGTCTGGCAGCCCCAGAACTGAGGCTTGGGGACATGCAGTGACCTGCCTAAGGTCATGGCTTATGAAGGGCAAACTTGATTTTCCAGCCCAAGTCTCCCAGCTCAGCCTTCCTTCCCCATCCTCAGGATGCGGCTGTGTCTCTCCTGTACCAGTGCTGATATGACAGGCATGCTCTCCGTCCTTCAACATTTTGTGTTCATATCTTTTTTAAAAACCCAGCTCAGTACAAATTGATGAAGCACCCACTACACCCCACTGATCTGCTCATAAGGTTACAAATAATCTAGGAGACAGCAGCTGACAGGAGCAGCTCCCTGAAAGCCCTGCACTGAGTGGAATCACTATCCTTATTATTACAGGATAAAAGGAAGAGCGAGCGAGACGTGTTCCCTGGGATGTAAGAATTTTAGAGAAATCAGTGTTCCTGACACACTTCCAGGTTTCGTATGTGTCAGGCATTTCTTCTCCACTCATTAAGACGGGCTGAAATGATTACACGGAAAACAAGAAAGTCCCAGCGGGGTGCTCAGGAGCACACAGCCTAAGGATCTTGCTGCTTGGAGGAGCCAAACCCTCTGGTTTCATATTAAAACAGGATACAGGGGGCTGGGGATTTAGCTCAGTGGCACCATACCTGCCTTGGACGCACAAGGTCCTGAGTTTGATTCCTGGTACCCACATCTGATCTAGTTGTAAAAAATGTAAGGTCTTTCTCTTTCTTTTCTTTTTCTTTCTTTCTTTTTCTCTCTTTTTCTTTCCTTTATCTTTCTCTTTCCTTCTTTCCTTTCTTTTTTCCTTTTTCTTTCTGTTTCTTTCTTCCTTTTCTTCCTTTTCTTCCTTCCCTCTCTCCCTCCCTCCTCCTTCTCTTCCTTCCTTGCTTGCTTCCATACTGAAGACGAAACCCTAGCCTTCACACTGAGCTACATCCCCAGACATTTTATTTTTAATTCTGAGAGAGGTCATCACCAAGGCCGTGAGCTGCTGAGGCTGGGCTCAAACTTGACATGGTCCTTCCTCAGCCTCCCAGAGTGCAGGGGTCGCAGTCGCTCACCTACCACGCCCAGCCAAGATCTCACCTTTTATGATAAAAGAGTTATTTACACTGATCTGAAATGAGTCAAGCACATTTTCAAACGTTCTGAATTTTAAAAAATATATATCCATGAGGACCTGTGTGTGCACCTGTGTATCTCAAGGCTGGGAGAAGCTGCTTTCTGCATGATGCTGATTTTATTGGCTGCTTCCCTCCTCCGTGCCTAACAAATGTTTGGGGTTTCCTAGTTTCAGGTCAAATGATATTCATTCAATGACAAACAACAGATCTCTATGGAGACTATGCCCCAGGGCTCACAGAAGACTCAGAATCGAAAGAAACCCATTTTGGAATCACGGGCCATTTTTCCATCCAGGTGTGGCGACTTTGTTCTCCCTAACTTTGCCCTCATTTTCCACGCTCCTGTGATGTTCCAAAGTAGAAGAGATTGACAAGCAGCTAAACTTTAAGATTCAAAAGTTTCTACAACAAAGAGGAATTAGATAATTACTGAAAGTGCCAGAACCAATAAATCAAGGCATAAGAGGAAAGTGAGAGGCTGGCGTACGCGCTCTATTATTCCACTTTTCCCTTATGAGCCACTAAGTCACAAAGTGAGATCTCTGTGGCCCACACTGCCTCGTGTATTCTGTAGGACAGGCCTGACTTACTATTGGGATTTGTATAATTGTGGCCCTTTTAAAGAACAGGTAAAAAATACAGCTTGTAAAAATCACAACCCAACTTTTCTAGACGTGAATGTCCCAAAGCTCACCTCCCCAGTCTCCTCCATGCACACATCCAGGTCTTGAGACCATCTTCCCTGGTATGGGACCACCTCACTAGGAAGAGACTGATGGAGCCCGTAGTGGTGGTGAAAGTCTGTCATCCCAGAACTCTGGGAGGCTGAGGTGGGAAGATCACAGGTTCAAGGCCAGCCTGGGCCATTTAGCAATTTAGTGAGACCCTGTCTCAAAATATTTTTTTTAAAGTGTTAAAATGGCTGGGGATATAGCTCAGTGAAAGGGCCCTGGACCCAATATCCTCAGTCCCACAAAGAGAAAGAAAGGGAGGGTGGGAAACAGAGAGGATTAAAAAAAAAAAAAAAAACCCAGAGAGAGTGATAATACAAGGACAAAGCATTCCCGAGACAGATTCAGGTAGCAGAAAACCAGGCAAACATTGTCCACATCTGGGCAGGGAAGTGCAAAAGGTTCTAAACAGCCAACTGAAGGTGGAGATGGCCATCAGGAGAAGGACCGAGGTAAACTTCTTCACGGATTGTCCCCTTAGGAGCGGTGTTCATACCTTAGAGTATTCAGAAACAGGTCTAGTGTTTCGGATGAGCTCCATGCCAGCTCTGAAGCACACAGCAGAGCTCAGTTTCCCTAATTTTTCCTGCCTGATCCGGCAAACACACTGCTGCTATGGCCAACCATTCCTTCCTGGTTCTACCTCCTAGTGGTCGTCCATAGAAAGGCTCATCCCGTCAAAGTCCCTCTGACATAACACACACTCCAGAGTTAGTTAAACTACCCTAAGAATTTGTAAGCACTGAGACACGCCCATGGTGACATTAGCCCATTTGCAACATGAAACCGGCCTTCAGTTGCTGTTGTTTTCCTCCAAATTCCAATAATTTTCTTTGCCATTGTCCAAAATCAGCCTTCAAAGAAGTCCTTATTTCACAGCAGGAGAAACTGGTGCTAAAAAGGTGGGAACTTTCTCCACTTGGAACAGAGGGAAGGTGAGAGGGACGGAACCTTGACCCTGAAGAGAGAGAAGCGTCTCTCCAGGACCCACAGGTGCGAGCACTGGGCAGTGCTGTGATGGAGGGTTTGAGCGCAGCACGTGTGCATGCCTGTGCCTCCTCCATTCGGTCACTTCCCCGGGCTGTGTTGGGGACCGGGGACCAGAAACCTCAGCAGTTCCTGATAATACTGCATTTCTCCAACAGATTAAAACTCGACAATTTTTAGTAAAAAGTACTATGAAATCATTACCCACTTATTTTAAGACAATCTTATCTTTGACACAAATAGGTTCACTTTGATTGTTGTGTAATTTTGAGGGATTTAAGAAGACTTGTAGAGGTAAATAGAACAAACATATAGGTTGGTTTTTTTATGTGCCTTGATGCTTTGAAACAAGACTTACAAAATTATTGAAACACAAGTAAATGAACTCTAGAGTTAAGTAAAATTGTATTTTTAAAACATTTTATATATTTCTATTATGGCAAAATATATGAAGATATGTAAAGACTTAATTCTGTCTTTATCTACCATCTTCATTGATCTTTAATCCTGCTTTTTGCATTGCAGTGGTTTCCCCAAACTTAAAGAAGTGCAGCACTTTGAACACATTTTAAATTTTACCTTAAAGTCAGATATTTATAAGATAAAACTTCCACTTTGGGCCAAGGAGGTTTTGAAAATGAAATAATTACCATGGCCACTCTCTAATAATAATGATAAATTTTAGTTATTTATTCATTGTATATATAATCTTTTTTATTTTTTGCCATGAATCAAGAGAAAGAAGGGCTAAATTCAAAGCAATAGACAGCTATATTAGAAAAGACAAAGTTCTGCAATGATGACCTGAACTTCCATCTTCAGAAACTGAATAAAGAAAAGCAAACACAAAGTTAGCAAAGAATGGAAGTGAAAAGATCAAAGAAAAATAAATAAAATAGAAAACGAAAGTAAATGTAACAAAAAGCTCAATTTTCAAAAGCAATAAAATTGATAAACTTCTCAGATTGATCAAGAAAAGAAAAAAGAAGATATACCAGTCTCTGAAATACGAAAACTGATATCACAACCTGACGTACATATATGAAAAGTATAAGATAATGTTCTGAACAAAGTAAAGTGACAGCATTTCACATGGCCAAGGAAATGAACCAATTACCAATGAACAAAGTACCAAAGCTCATTCAAGAAAGTAACACAGAGGCCTGGGGCTGGGGGTAGAAAGACAGCACTGGCTTAGCATGCAGAAAGCCAAGTGTCAATCCTCACCACTTGAGTGGAGACACAGATAACCTGAGTAGCTTTGTATTTATTAAGTAACTTGAATTTATACTTTAAAGCCTTTCAATGAAATTAGCTCTGTACTCTGATTATATCACTGGTGAACTATACCAAACAGGAAGAAACCTGACCAAATCTACACAAACTCTTCCAGGAAATTGAAGCAGAAGCTATACTTCAAAACTCATCCTGTGAAGCTAGTATCAGCCTAATAAAACAAAATAGACAAAGACATTCCTAGAAAAGGAAGCTTCAGATCAATATCCCTTGTGATCAAAGATGCAAAAATTCTTAACAAAATAGTAACAAATTAAAACAAAAATATGGCCATGTGTGCTCATACCTGCACTCTAGGAGCCTGAAGCAGGAGGATCGGACGTTCGAGCCCCACCTGGGAAACTTGGCGACTTAGCAACACCCTGTCTCAAAATAAAAAAAACTAAAATGTATGAAGGGCTTGGGTTCAATCCCCAGTACTACAGAAGTAAGAAATTAGAAGACAACAAATATATGTTAAAAGCATAATGTATCATAGCTAATTCAGGCTTAACCCAGAATGCAAGGTTGATTTAATATAATCAACTTATATATTCACTATAAAGAAAAAGTAAAAATAAATGAAAATTTCTTCAATAGATTAAAAAAGAGCCATTGACAACATTTTATATCTGTTCTTGGTAAAAATTCTCGGGAAACTAGAATCAGAAGAAAACTTCAAGATGCTAAAGGACAGGGAACACTTGCAGCTAATAATATACTTAACGATAAATGACAGAAGACTTTTCCCTGAAGGAAGTGAACAAGACAAATGATGTACTCACCATTTCTACTCACATTACACTAAAGTTCTAAGCCACTGAAATAAAACCAAAAAGAATTTAAAATATGCACATCGAAAAGAAAGAACTAAAACAGCCTTTGGTGATCATTTCTTTAAGAAGTAGAGGGCACAGCTATCATAATCTGGTCATCTCATTGCTAGTTAGCTACCCACATCAAATGGAAGCTCACATCCTTACAGAAATGAGCACACAAGTGTTCATAGCTGTTTTATTTGCAATTGTCCCAAACTAGAAATGACTGAACTATCCAAGAGCTGACTGATGAGAAAAATCGCAGCTCAGCACTATGCAAATCTTTGTAACGGCAGAGTTACACATTCAAAATCAAAATGAAGTCTTAATGTACACAAAAACATAGGCAGATCTTGAATGTCACATGAAAAAGCTACACAAAATATAATACATTTAACAATTCATTTGTAAAAAATTTTAGAAAATTCAAAGTTATCTATAGTACCAGCAAGCACATCACTCGCTCCTGTTAAGAGGGAAAATTTAAAAACAAGAGGGAAAGTTGTGTGTGTGTTAACTATCTCCATTGTGGTGATGGTTTCATGGGCATATACATTTGTCAGAACTTACCAAATTGCACGTGAAATACACACACACACACATACACACACTAACATTTTCAGAGTAGAAAAGATATTTTCATCTGAAAATACTATAATTATTTTCTCTCCAGCAACTCAATTTGAGAGTAGTGTATGTGCAATTGTGTAATAAAATATGTGTAGTTGACTGTAGGTCACTTGTGTGTGTGTGTTTGTGAGTGCACAAACAAGAGAAATCAAGGGAAAGATGAACGGTGAGTATAAATAGAGGAATATAACAGAGCATCCCTTGAATATCCTTCATTCTCTTTCCCCACCACAGAAAATATAAAATTTCACTTCAGGTCAACAAATGCAGTTTTAATATTTTAAGCAAAGCTGTCTATTGGCTTGCAAAGTTATATAGCACCCTCCCTTAATATCACAAACAGTAAGTGTTCCTGGAATTAAGCTCTAACTGAGGACATTCGTTTTTCTACCAAACAGCATTCAGAAGAGTTTATGGCTATCAGCAGGAACATACAGTTAATTTTGCAATACACCAAAAAGCAAACAAGTCGTTAGAGAATGTGACACTGAAGTTTAGTGAATGTCTTAGGTATCTGTGAGCTGCGGAATGTTGGGCATGTTCTAAACACAGAAAGTTCTCTGATGCTTTGTCACAAAAATATGGGTTTTTTTTTTTATTTTTGGTACCAGGAATCGAACTCAGTACCTCGCGGTTCCAAGGCAAGCGCCAGCACCACTGAGCTAAATCCCTGGCCCACAAAAATATGTTTTAATATGCTTAGCTATTTTAGACTTAGGTTGAATACAAACATTTTCTCCACATCAAACTGTTTTCTGGACTAGAGATTCCAATGAGATTGGTGATAACCAAAACATCTTGATATGTGTTTAAAATGCAATTTAGGAATGCAGAAATACACTGGAATATCTAAATCAGTTTGCTTTCTGTGCATGGATTCTACTTATTCCTACTCTTGCCTAATCCCTGAGTGCAGTCTCAGGACCTTGAGATTAGAAGGAACCATAGGGATCAACCTGTCCAAGTCCTTGACTTTAGCGATAAGGTAGATGTTCAGAGAGAGAAAAGATTATTTCAAGTCACAGGGTAAGTTAGGGGACAAATCAAGATTCAGAATTCAGGGCTCAATTTTCAAACCAAAACACAGTTTCTTTCACCATTGGTCCTCTCCTCTCCTCTCCTCTTCTTTCCCTGCCCCCCGTCCCTTTCTCATCTTCAGTGTAGGAAAAGAAATCTTGATCTGAAAACAGTATAATTATTTCCTACCTAACAACTCAATTTGATTGAGACAGCAGCCTAGTTCTTTTGTTCTTCTTTCACAAATGCTCCAAAAAGACAAATTAGCTTCAGGCCTCATGCAGAGCCTGCCTGATCTGAACGTTTTTAATGGTCTTGTCTTCCCAGGATGGTCTCTTGGCATTTTGTTCCTGTGTAGAATTAGACCCCTGACAACCACCATGTCTGACATCTGACTTCGGCCTACAGTGGAACACTGTGCGTGAAATCATAGAAAATATTAGGAAGCCCTGCCACCTCTTGTACCTGACTTAACTGAACTGACCCATGCAAGGTGATTAGTGTCTCAAGACTGCTCTCAGTGTGCTCACAATTTATTTTAAAACACACTTTGATGAGGTCAGTGAAATTTCACGGAAGGCCAAACCTGACATATCATCTCATCAATAAAATTCTATTTTGGACATTCAATTTGCTTTGAAAACCTACCTTTTTGAAGGAGCTGAAGTAAACATTGGAAAACTGCCCATGACTTTAACCCCAAACCCATAAACAAAGCTGAGTTATTTCCATGTTCCCCAGTAGTCCACTGGCCAAGTGACAGAGCATAGTACTTTTAAACAATTTTCTTGGACCTCCCAATTTCCCCTGATTCCAAACCTTGTCTTATATAAAGGCTTCCATACAAAAAGAATCCTTGGATTTTTTCCTGTAATCCCCAAATCTCCTCACTGCCTTTGCAAATAATAGATCCGATTTTCTTAGATTCAGTTCCATGTGTTTCCAAGCCCTGGGTGCGTATATCACATCAGGTCCCCAACTTTGGCAGGTGGGGAAATTCAGATCCAATACCAGTTCCAAGTCCCAACTCCATTATCTCCAGCCCTGCAGAGACACTGCGGTACCATCCAGGAAGGTTTCTGTGTGCAATCAGCTCCTGACTTTACACATTTTATATTGTTTCTATATTAGCTCAGTAGACCTTGGTATGAAAACCATATATCAGAATGACACAGAGTATTCAGGTAATAGAGGAATTTTATCCTGCACAAAGGACGATTAGGCTTGTGCAGCCTAGCAGGACGACTCCTAAACTAGACATCCAAGGTGACCAGTGATATAGGCCCAGCTTTTCCATTAACTGGCATGGATCTCAGAAAGTCATCTTCCAGGATAAGCCAGGCGACATTCTATCAACAGGCAGGAGAAATCAGTGCAGACATGACATTACCTGAGAGAAAATACAAGGGAAGATGGAGAGGAAGCCGGCTCAGTTTTGGGGGGCAAAGTTTTGTGAGTTAGACCTGGATTCAAATGGTACCTGCCTAGTTTGTCTCTTTGTGCAATTTATTTTCCCATATGGTGGGAAAAGGTGCTACATCAGAGTTTATTATAAGATGAAAGGAGAAAACATACAGTTTCAGGAGTTGCACTTTTTATAGGTGCTCTGTACCACAATCTGAGGAGAGGCCATCACAAAAGATGGCCAAAGGCTTTGGAGAAATATCAGAGTTTTCATTCTTCCTTGTCACCTACTTTCAATCTCTAAAAGACATAAAAAGAGGCCAAGGAAAGGAAAATTGTCCTTTAGGGGATTAGCAATGGAAGGGGGATGGGATAAATTCTTCTTATTACTGTTTTACATCTCATTAATACAGTTAATATTGAAAATTATTGATAATAGAAGTTGGCTTTAGATATATTTTTAAAACACTGTTAAATAATAAACATTGTACAATCTCTAATGTCTCTAATATCTTGCTCCCTACACATTAAAGTGGGAATTAGAAAGGCTGTGAAAGTATATAATTTCCCTTAGGGCAATGACAAGTATCAAAAAGATAATGGAAATGAAAATATTTAATAATTGTGTAACAATTCTACAAATTAAAAACACATATTTAGTCTAGTTCTAATCAGTAATGATTAGACTTGTGACCAACATATGTATTTAACCAGGAGCAATCACCATATAAAAAATGTGTTTTCTCTGCAACAGAATGTTTATGCTGTTTCATTAAGAGAAGGTAAACAATTAAATTGTGTGACTAACTTGTTCAAGCACAGTAAGACAGTACTATATGATTTCCCCAAGAGGTGTTTATAATATTTTAAAAGCCACATCTTAAAACAAAATGGCACACAATTATGCTAAATCATATTATGAATACTTACATAATATCTATCAGAAAGCCTGATGACTCACATCCAACACGATGCTAAGGAATAATGATGGACATAATGAGATAAGAAAGAACCATTAAGCTTTCTAAAATAAATAATATGTATCTGAAATTTCAGAAATTGACAGAATAGAATTAACAGCAGATTAAATATTTCAAAGGAAAACACCACTTAACTTGACACAGTGATGATAATTGAAAATGAAGTATTCGAAATATAACAAAGAACAAAAGACCATGACAACCTGGGTGTTGAAGCCCATCCCTATAATGCCAGCACTCTGAAGAGCCAAGGCCATAAGATCACAACTTCAAGTCCTACTTGAACTACCTAGCAATTTAGCAAGAGTCTGTCTCAGAAAAAAATAAAATAATTTCAAAATCTGACATGTACTTCAGTGTGAAGGCCCTGGGTTCAATGTTCAGTTGCCAATAACACAGGGGGGAAAAAAACAAAAAAAAAAGAAAGAAAAAGTAAACACACCCTAATTATGTTATAGTAAAACATCAGTCTGAAACTCAATAAAAGAGAGATGGCAAAAAATAGACAATGAAACAATAGTTGAGAGTTATCAAAAACTGTAAAAGTATCGGTCCAAGAGGTTCAATAAACTGCAGGTAAGAAACCTAGACAAAAGCACATCATAACCAGACTGCTGAAAATAATAATAACAATAAATCCTGCATATCTGTGTCTCAGTATAAACAAACAAAAAAAGAATGAGCAAAATCTTTTATACAAAAAAATGGAGTGATCTTTAAAGTTCTGAAATTTGAAAATCGTTTCAACCATAATTCTTTATCTAATCAACAAATCTCTGAAAAATGGAGGTAAACCAAAAATATTTTTCAGATTAAACAAACAAAAACCAAAGGCTGTGTGATTTCATTGATGACAAATCAATGAGCAACAAAAAACATTGAATGAACTTCCTCAAAACAAAGGAATGCAGAAACTGGGATACAAAACATAGTAAATATAAGATATTTTTCTCATTTAAAAATCTCTGTAAGGGGGCCAGGGATTTAGCTCAGTGGTTTCGCTGCCTGCTGAGCAAATGCAAGGACTTGAGTTCTATCACCAGTACCCAAAAAAAAAAAAAAAAAAATTCTCTGTAAGGGCCAGGGATTTAGCTCATTGGCACCATGTTTGCCTCGCAAGCACAAGGCCCTAAGTTCAATCCCCAGTACTGGAAAAAAAAAAAAATCTCTGTAAAAGCATAGATATTTAAAAGCAATTACAATAATAATTTATAGTAGAGTTTATAACCTGTGGAGAAGTTAAAAACAATGAAAACAGTAGCACAAAAACTGGAGTTAGAATTGAAAGTCCATTTTTGGCAAAGAAGTATAAATAGCATTTGAAAGTAAAATCTTACATATTAAAGATGAATATATTTGAACTTACATCAGTTTGAAAAGAAAAAAGTGAAGTGTAATGAAGAGATGTAAGTTTATAAAAAGAGGGCCGGGGATTTAGCTCAGTGGTTCCGCCACCTGCCTCGCAAGCGCAAGGTCCAAAGTTTGATCCCCAGTACCAAAAAAAATTTTAAAAATCAAAAAAAAGAAAAAGAAAGGCAATGTAGATATAAAACATAAAAATATTAAGTAAATTTTTGTATCAGGAAAATAAAGAAAAAATGAGACAATAGAAAATATACACCATGATTACTAGTTATAAATAAAATCATATCAATAATTGTATGAAATAAAATTGTCTAAACATGCCAATTAAAAGACATATTACCAAATTGGATACAAAAGTTAGAGTCGACCAGTTAATTTCATGAAAGCTAGTTTGAATCATAACTTTAAACTTTTATGTTAGAAAATGAAAAAGATTCTAAAAGAAGGGATTTAAACAAAGCACCCAGAAGGAAACTCCCCCCCTGCCATCCCAGGCTCCTAGGGCAGAGAACGTGAGCCCTGCGGGTGCCAGAAGCACCCCACCCCCCACCCCGTGGAAATGAGAAGACCATAAACAAGCCTCAAAAACAGACTTCCAGATCACCTACAGCAACCCCAAAGGGAAAGGAGATGGAACAGTCTGATACTCAAACACCTGGACTCTGAACTGGCAACAAAAGAGGATCTGGGAAAAATGAAATCAGAAATAATTACTCAGCTAACAGTAAAGATTTTGCTCATGGTGCAAGACATGATTAATAAATCTACAGAGGACACAGATAAAAAAATAGAGGATCTGAGGAACATGATAGAATCCCAACACAGGAAACAAATGGAATCCATAAAACAGATGCAAACAGATTTCCAAGAGATTAAAAACTCCATCAAAAGTCTGCACAGCAGAATGAACCAATGTGAGGATAGAATTTCACATATAGAAGATAAGATTGCAATTAGTGACCAGGAAAAGAAAAATTGCTTTAAAATTGTAAGGGAACACGAGAAAGCAATCCAGCAGCTGCTAGACGATGCAAACAAGAATAACATAAGACTGATTGGAGTCAATGAAGAAACAAGAGAGAGTGCAGATGACATAAAAAAAAAAAAAAAACTGTTCACAGAAGTGATGGCAGAAAACTTCCCAAGCAGGGGGAAAGAACTTGACATACAGATAAGTGAGGCATATAGGACTCTAGCTAGCCTTAATAAAAAAAAAATCTACACATAGGCATATAATAGTTAGGATTCCAGAAATCCAACAGAAGAACAAAATTCTACAAGCAGTGAGAGAAAAGAAACAAATCACATACAAAGGAAAGTCCATCAGAATCACAGCAGACTTCTCAATGCAAACCCTCAAGGCAAGAAGACCTTGGAGTGATGTATTTCAAGCCCTAAAGGAAAACAGACTCCAACCCTGATTGATGTACCCTGAAAAACTATCTTTCAAAATTGATGGAGAAATAAGATACTTTCATGATAAAGAGCACCTCAGGAACTTCATGAATACCAAACAGGCACTCCAAAACATTTTAGACAATACCCTAGGAAAAGATAATGAGGATCACAACCCCAGGAAACCCAGCAGAATGAATCCACTGGGGGTGACAAATTAAATGCAAAGGGGGAGAATCCAGAAAAAAGAAAAAGCCATGACAAGGCTTTTAAAACTTTTAACTTCATCTCCCTAATGAGTGTATAATTCAATCTTATTATTGTACTGATTAGTATTTTTCTGATTCTAGAGTTGCACACCTTTCCTTGTGCTATACTGGCTATTTATCATCTTCTTTTGTCTACATTTTAATTGGGTTGTCTATTAATGAGCTCTAAGAATTCTTTATATATTCTGGGCATAGGTTATATGCATTGTAAATAGGGTCTGTTTAAGGACTATTTTTCATTTTAATGATGTCATTTAAAGTTCTAAATTTGGATGGAATCTCATTTATCAATTTTTTTCTTTTAGACATCATGTTTTTTGTACCCTAGGTAGTTCTTGCCTACCCTAAATTCATAAACGTTTTCCCTTATAATTTCTTCTTAAAGTTTTATATGTTTAGACTTTCATATTTAGGTTCATAGACCCCTTCAAGTTATTTTCATGTATGGAATTAAAGGATTGAGATTAATTTTTTATATACGGATACCAGGTGTTCTAGTGCCATTTGCTGAAAACACTGTCTCTTCCTCGGCTCTTGAATTGAGTTTATATTCTATAAAATGCTAATGTTAAATAATCTTTCAAAGCTCAGTGGACCATGTATGTGTGGTTCTATTTCTAGATTCTCTATTTTATTCCAATGATCTATATGTCTTTCCTTACACCACCACTGCCTTGATTAGTGTAGCTTTAGAAGAAGTCTTAAAATTAGGTACTAAACGTCTTTCAACACTGTTTTTGTTTTTGTTTTTAACTTTTTTAGGTCCTTTGTACTCCTACATAACTTTTAAATTTCAATATCCAATTCTTCATTTATAGCAAGTATACACAGACCTGAATTTTTATATATACCTTGTGTTTTCTAATCCTGCTAAATTCAAGTACAAGTTCTAGGAGCTCCTAGAGATTTCTTAGTATTTTCTCTGTAGATGATCATTTCATCTATATATAAAGATTTTGCTTCTGCTGTGCCAATCCTATCCTAGTTGTGTCATTTTATTGCCAGACTATTTTGGTGGGGATTAGGTTTCAAAGTTTAATGGACAGATAAAGAGTAAGCATATCTGCCCTTGTTCTCCATTTTAAGGAGAAAGCACTGTATCTTCTCCATTCATATAAGGCATTCTCGCTGGAAGTATGGAGTACATGTGTTTAATCTGTTGAGAAGGTTCTGTTCTGCTTCTAGTCTCCTGATAGCTTTTACCATGAACAGCTGTAGAATTTAGTCCAATACTTTTTCTCCAACTAGTGACAGGATCATATGGCTTTTTCCTTTCCTCTGTTTAAATGATGACTTTTGGGGGTGGATCTTCCAATGCTGAACCAACACTGCCATCCCTATAACAAAACCACTTTCTACATCCTACCAGATCTGACTTCTAATAGTTTATTTTGTTAAACAAATTTCTATCTATGTTCATACATTTTTCTTCTATTATCTTTATCCAGTTTTAGGATTAGCACAATGTTGATTTCCTAAAGTGAGGGGAGAAGTGTTCTTTCTTTTTTCTGCTTTAATTTTTTGATATAATTTATCAGTTAAAATGTTTATGAGCCTGCTGTTGTCATATAAGTAGGTTTTCAAGCTAGGAATATACTTTCTTTAATAGGTGCTATTCAAATTTTATATTTCCTCCAGAGTTAGTTTCATTAATTTGTCTTCCAAGGTACTTCTTAGAAGTTGTCAAATTTATTTCAAAAAATATTTTTGTAATATGCTTTCTATATCCTTTTAAATTCTGTAAATTCTGTGGTAATGTCTCCTAGATCTTAATATTGTAATTTTTAAAATGTATAACTGATATTGTGTAACAGGAAGAAAAGGTCTAAAGGAGCAGGGGAATTGGGAGGGGTAGATGAAGGGAAAAAAAGGAAAGGAAAAAATACGAGAAGTGGGAAAAAAAGGGAAACAAAATCTTTGCAAATAGGGAAGGGTAGAGGGGGTGAAGGCAGGGCAAGGGAAGGGGAAAAAAAATAAGAACCAAGAGACTCATGTAAAAGTACAAGATCCCAATGATGAATGTAACTGTACTTTATACCTAAAATGTACCAATAAAGTTAATGAGGAAAAAATAAATAAAATAAAAGGAGGGATTTAAGCTTTCAACTTAAGAAATGAGGAACTGGAAAGCAAAGTACATAAGTTAAACATGTGTTTGTGTGTGTGTAACAGGAATCAATGAATTAGAACAAATAAATAATAACACAAAGAAAAAAGCAATAAAACATTAATCTAATCCAAATGAAAAGAGAAAATAAAGCAATTTTTGGAATGAAATCTATCACCAAGACTGCATACAATAAGAGGATTACATAAAAATTTTTATGTCAATAAATTTGACAACTTAAAATGGGCAAATTCTGTGAAGCAAATGATTTTCAAAAGTTGACTTAAAATTACAATCTTAATAGCTCTGCATATATTTAAAAAATATAAATAATAACTCAGTACCCTCCAGACATATGCAGGCAAAAGAACAAAAGTTAATGGAATATGAATGCTGTCCCTAGATTGCTTCCCTGGTGAATTCTATCAGAATTTTAAGAAAAGCTGAATCCACTAAACTTCCTGAAAATACAGTAGGAGGAAATCATTCACAATACTTCATGAAGCCATCACCTTCTCTTAAGATCAGACAAAAAGCATTGTAAGAACACTACAAAGAAGCATGCTTTCTGAGCACAGAGCAAAGATTCTTATCAAAATATTATGGACTGAATCTATCAATATGAAAAAAGATTAATGAACCATGGCCAGATGGTATTTCTTCCAGGAATACAAGGCTGAATCAACATTCAAAACCAATCAATGGATGCACTTGTTAGCAGGCTGATCCAAAACTCTAAGATTCTAAAAGATGCATGAAAAGCATTGACAAAATTCAAGCACTGGTTTTATTTTTTTAAAAAATCAGAGCAAACAGAAGGGGAAGCAAACCCTCTCAACCTGATAAAGGGCAAGTTCCAAAACCAAACAAAATGTCCAAATAACCCAAAACTATAGTTAGCATTGATTTATTTCAAAAGACCAAATACTTTCCCACTAAGATTATAAAAAAGAGAACACGGGTCACTCACTTCTTTCAATTGTCATATTTGAAATCGTAATCAGTGTAATAAAACCAAGTAAAAATCTAACCTATTGCATAGTAAGAAACAAAATTATCATTGTTTGCAGACAAGATGCTTGTCTGTGGATAAAATCCTAATAAACCTAAAAGTAAATAAATAAAATGCCATTAGAATTCAAAAATATATTTAGTGTATTTAGGATACCAGGTTTAAAAAAATCAGTGTTTGTCTAGGCTCAACACTGAGAAAATGGAATTTCCAATTAAAATATCAGTCAGACTTACAATTAAATCAAGAACATATAAATACTTGTGGGTGAAATTTACTCTACTTGTGTAACATCTTTACAGTAAAATCTTTAAACCATTCTTGAGAGAATGAGAAATTAAGCAGATAAGGATAAATGGAGAGAAATGCTGTGTTCCAGGGTAGGAGCACGAAGTATTTTTAAAATGGCATATTTCCTCAGAATGATCTGTTGATTTATAGAAACCCAACAAATACCCTAGCAGCCTATTTTTGAGACATGGACAAGCTATTATAAAATAAATCTAGAAGCCTGGTGAGGTGGTGAATGTAATTCCAGCACTCTGGGAGGCTGAGACAGGAGGATCTCAAGTTTAAGCCCAGCCTGTCTCAAAAAAAAAAAAAAAATCAATAAATAAAATAAAACAAAATAATAAAATAAAATAGGGATGGATATGTTTCTCAGTGTAATCTGAGCTTAATCCGTAGTACTACAAAAATAATAGAAATAGGACTTGTAGTGGTCAAGTCATTTGGAAAAAAAAAAGCAAAGGTAAAAGAATCACATTATTTTACTTCAAGACTAATTATAAAGATACAGTAATGAAAAAATCATACTATTTAGCAATTATTGACAAGATCAGAGGAAAATAAAAAGATTCCAGCAAGAGAGACGTGTATAGGCAACTGATTTTCTAAAAAGATGTCAAATTTATTCATTTAGAAATTTTATAGCCTTTTTTTTTACAAACAGCCTTGAAAGAAATGTAATCCACACAAGATAAAGAAATTCTAAACTTTAATGTCATATCTATTAATTCAGCATGGATCATATACACAAAAATCTACTTATTTATGGTCTTGGAGGAAGTAAAGAATTCTCAGAACATAAAAGCCATAAAAGAAATAAATCAGCCATAAAAGAAATAAATCAGTAAATTGAACTGCATCAGAATTAAAACATTTATACTTTGAATGATATTAATAAATAAAGAAGAGAAGATATAATCTTAGAGAAATATTTGAAATATTTTGTACATTTTGATATTTACTATATTAATGTATCTATATGCATATCATAAAATGTATTTTAAAAAGCATACCATGCAATAAGTCATATTTAAAAATATGAAAAAATATCTGAAAAGATATTTGACAACAGAAGATATGACCGGTAAGCATATGAAAAGATGTTCCCTATCATTAGTTGTCATAGAAATACAATTTACAATTACAATGTGATACTAATGCACACGTGCACACACACACAGAGAAAGCTCATTAAACTACTTACCCAAAATAAATGAAAATATACTTTCAAACACAGACTGATTCATAAATGGCTAGACCATGAATCATATTCAGAAAACTAGAAGAAATCTAAATATATTGAATGGTGGTAGTGATGAATTTAAAAAATTTTGTGATTAAATACATCCATTAAAAATTACTGAGCAAAAAAAATACTGAAGTTTATAGCAACAAATAGATAAATCTTTAAAACATGGAATTGAGTGACAGAGAAAGAAACCAGAGCATGTCCTGTAGGAGTCTATCTGTATGAAGTCTGGAAAAGATGGATGGGATCTCTCAAGACTAGAAAAAGGATGACTGAGGCAAAGGAAGTGTCTTCTATCTTGAAATGGTAATGGTTACACAAGTATATAAATCACATTGAAATGTTCCCTTAAGCAGCAACTTTTTGTTTGTAATTTGCAAATGAATCTGGTTGATGGGAAGCATCTTTTTAAAAGTGCAGATGTGATACCTAACTACAATGTCCAGTATCTTTCCTGATTTCCAAGAGCAGGATGACCTTCACTTGTCATCAGAAGAGCAAGTGAGCTGCTTTAACTTACTTCCACCTGGGTAGAGTTTGTCCTTCAATGTAATTTCCACTGATTAGAAACTAGCATCGCCCTCATCATGCTTCTTTATTATGATGTTTTTGTTTACCTTGGAAAGAGAGTAGACACTTGTGTTATAACTCAGCACTGGAAAACTTTCTGTTTCTTTAAGATACTGAAGTAAAGATGAAACATCCTAATATAGGAAAATACATCAAGAATCCACAACCAAAGGTCTGGCTGTGTAGTTTTCGTACACTACCAATGGACTAACAAACATAATTAAATATTTTTCCTCATTAGAGATGGATTTTTAAAATCTTGTTTCTTGTCTGCTTCCTTAAAAGCAGAAGTCTCTAGTAGTTTTATTGATACTTGCCTATTTTTCCTACTTTGGGTTTTATGATCTCTTACTCTTCAATATCCCACGGGCAGTGGGTTGTCAGTGAACGTTTGCTAAATTAATTAAGAATTATGTGAATTAATGAACCATAAGTTAATTACTGAGTAAGCACACTATTGACCTGTGATTATCTCTTTTCTTCCTTTTCTTTTCATGATCTTGCCTTCAGCATGAACATGCGGGCATCCTTACCTACGGAAATTTTTCAGATGATTGAATTTTGCAAAAAAGCATGTCACATTCTCACACTGGAGTTGCTTGTCACAGCTTCCTTGCCACACATGACCTCTGAGAGAGACCCCAAACAATATTCACTCCCGCTCAGCATGTACACCTCCTTTTCCTCTTCTAATATGGAAGAAAAATACTCATACTACTGAGAATGTGTTCCTACTCCCAATTCTGAGCAGTTCTGGAAGAAAATTTTCCATTGCTAATCCACTCCTTCTCTTCTGAAGGATGTCCCTTCTTTCCTTCTGCACTGTTGCCCCACCATGTAAGGCCTGTGAGTCAACATAACTTTTGTTTATTTCATACCTGCAGTTATCACATTCCTCAGAAAACTTCCAAGGTCTAATAGTCATGCTTATGAAATCGTCAAACTTTATAACTATGCTTTTACTTTTGTAAAATTCTATAACCTTTCAAACACACATTCTTTTTGGAAACAGCTTGATTACAACTCTATGGGGAGGCATTTGCTGCATTAGCAATATTTATCAGTGTAGGTGAGGTAGAACTAGCCTGGTGCTAAGCAATTCAAAGGATACAGAAAAGGGGGAAAAGAAAGACCGCCATTAAAATGGGAAAAGCTCAGAGCAGACACAAAGCGGATTTCCCAGGGTGGGCATAAGACATGAATGTCACTAGTCCAAGTAGCCCAGGGAAACGATTCTCATCTACATTCTGTTGAGGCAGATTACAAAAGTAGTCCCCCGTGCTTTCTGTCCCAGTATTCATGGCTCTTTAAGATGAGGTTGTGTTTCTTTTTCCAAGAGGTGGCTCCTGTTTCTTCACTCCTTGAATCTAGGTTTGACCATGTTTGCTTTGACTAACCTGATAGACAGACATATGATAAAGTAGATAATTAAAAGTGTGTATTGTGTCACACCCTCTCTTGATGATGTTGGAGCTGTGAACCAGGTGAAAATATTCAAAGTATTCGGCTAGATGATGAAAGAAATGTAGCAAGTCGTCCTCTCCCCTTGGCCCACAGTATGGTGTCAGCCTGATGTGTACATGAGGTCATGATACAACAGTCAGCCACATCTTGACCTGCCAGTTCATCACTGACACAAGAGCAAGACCAGCAGAGATTTTCCAGGCTGGCTCAGGCTAGAAGAACCATCCAGCCAAGGCTGAATCATCATCTAAATGTAAAAAAAAACTGTTTTAAACCTCTAAGTCACTACCAAAAGTCAACTGATACAAATGGACAAAGGTCAACAACCCCTATCAGCTATAGAGTTCAAGTTAAATACTTGACCAAAAGACATTTATAGAACCTACATTCTCATAAACTCAATTTAATAAAACACTTATTGAATGCTTATTGTTAGCTAATAAAACTGTACTAAAATCATAAAGATAGATAAGTCAGAAACATTCTGTTTACATTGATATTACATGAAGTATCAACTGTTTTCTGAATTAGTTTATATGTTATAAATTCTAAAATTATTTCAAAATATATATTCTAAAATTATTTCAAAGTCATTAAAGAGCTCTTTCACTCCCTTTTTATGTTAATTCCTAAGTATTTAATTTTTCTTGAAGCTATTGTGAGTGGTATTGCTTTCCTAATTTCTTTGTGAATTCATTATGGTTATAACTATTGTTTCTTGTGTGATGAGTTTGTATCCTGCTACATTGATGAATTTAGTTATTAATTCTAGTTGTCTTTTCATGGAACTTTTGGGTCTTCTATATAAAGGAACATGTCACCTGTGGATAAAGATAGTTTGTTTTCTTTCATTCCTATAGGTATCTCTTTAATTTTTTGTTGTTGTTGTTGTTTGGTTGTTTTTGGTAAAGCTTTGAGATTTTATTAAACAGGAGTAGTGAGAGTAGACATTCATATTTTTTTTTTTTTTGGTACCGGGGATCGAATGCAAGACCTTGCACTTGTGAGGCAGATGGCAGAACCACTGAGCTAAATTCCTGGCCCAGGGGGAGGACATTCTTGTCTTATTCCTGATATTAGAAGGAAAGCTTTCAGATTTTCTCCATTTAATATGGTATTGGCAATAGGCTTGTCATAAATGACTTTCATCACATTGATATAGGTTTCTTATATACTTTCATACTTTCTTTTGTTTTTTATCATGAGTGGATATTGGATTTTGTCAAAGGCTTGTTTTCTATGGCTATTAAGATGATCACATGATTTTTGTCCTTACATCTGTTTTTGTGGTGAATGACATTTATTGATTTGCATATGTTGAACCATCCTTGCATCCCTGGGATGAAGTCTACTTGGTTATAATGTATGACCTTTTTAATGATTTGTTGCATTCTGTTTTCCAGTAGCTTGTTAAGAAATTTTGCATCTATGTTCACTGAAGACACTCTCTGGTAAGTCTTTTTTGAGTTGAATTTTTGTCTCATTTTGAAAATAAGGTAAGCTAGATTTTAGGAATGAATTTGGCAGCACTCCTTCACTTTCAAATCCATTAAGAGTTCGAAGAATTATTGATGTTAAATCTTCCCTAAAGTTCTTGTAGAATTCAGTTATTAGTCCATCCGGCCCTAGGCAATCCTTAGTTGATAGGTTTTCTTATTACTGCTTCAATTTCATTGATTGTTATTGGATTATTCAGGGTTTTTATATTGCCTGGTTCACTTATGTTAATTCGTCTGTATCTAGGAATTTATCCATTTCTTCTGGATTGTCCAATTTATTTCAGTACAAGTTTTCTAAGTAGTTACTAATAACCTTCTGTGTTTATGTGGTGTCCACTGTGATATTGCCTTTTTCTTTTCTGATTGCACTAATGTGTGTTTTTTCTTTCTTTTTTTTTTGATAACGAAAATGGCCGAGTTTGCCTATTTTGGCTATTCTTTGGAAGAAATAGCTTTTCAATTCATTGATTGTGTTGTTTTTTCAGTCTCAATTTCTTTAACTTGTGATCTGATCTTTATAATTTCATTTTTTGTACTAGCTTTGCATTTGGATTGTTCTTGCTTTTCTAGGACTTTGGAAAAGGAGCTTGAAGAGGACATCCAAAAATGGAGATACAACCCTGTTCCAGGATAGGAAGAACTAATATTGCCAGAATGGTCATACTTTCAAAACTTATATATAAACTTAATGCAATCCCAATCAAAATACCAGAAGGATTCCTTACAGAACTAAGAAAAAAATCTTACAATTTATGGAATCAGAAGAGACCCAAAATAGTAAAAGCAATCCTGGACAATAAGAGCAAAGCACTATAGCAAATGAGGCTCACCAGTTTTATAATATTTTTTTACATGTCATCCATTTAAGCCTTAAAATCACCCAGTGAAGTAGTTATTACTGTAATCGTCATTTATCAGATGAGGAAATAGAGGCCCTTAAGAATTAATTGCTTAGGATTAGACAGTTAAACTTGGGATTTGAACCCAGATCATTATTGAAAATCTAGTGATTTTAAATTTTATGCCTCCTGTTTGCTGTTTTTAAAAATATGTCTTCCTGCACCAGTGATTTCTGGACTGCCTCTAAAAATACAGTTTCTTGATCCTTATTGCATCTTAGCCAATCATAATATCTGAGGAAAGGAAAAAATTCTCTTATATATTTCTTGTGCAAAACCTGAAAACTTAGGCTTCCTAAGTCTGTTTAAATTGCTGATAGAATCAAACATGTCTAGTTCATTACTATAAACCCAAATAATAAGTATCTCATGTTAGGTATTGAGAACAGTTATTTATTCTCTATTCAAATGTATCATAAGTTATCACTCAAGGTCAGATTGCTCAAAATGTGATAATAATATCATTGGTATTGTTTGAGATGAGTTTGGATGGTATGACTACGGACATATTTTAATAGGTTTTTTTTTTTGAGACAGTCTCACTCTGTAATTCAGGCTGGTCTTGAACACACTACATAGCCCAGGCTGTTTTTAAACTTGTGGCAGCCCTCCTGCCTCAGCCTCCTGAGTGCTAGGATGACAGGTGTGCACCATCACACTTGGCAATAGTTACCTAATTACTTTATTGTGAATTAGAAAACTAGCACATCAACCTTGTGATTTAATGGATGTCATTGCTTAGAGCAAAGTATACAAAAAAGTGAATTTTAAATTAGTATAAAGATAAATATTAATGTTAATACAAGTGATATGTAGATATAGCAAGCCAAACTTGTACAGGTAGTATTGTGCAATGACAGAAGTTTGGCAAACATTGTCCCACCTGAAAGAGTAGGGAGTTGTTATCTTGAATCGTGGGTCAACTAAATTAATAAATTGCTGTCTTTAATACCAAGTCATCCTGACAAATTGCCAGATAATCAAGACAACTAACTTCAGTGGGAAAAAAAGCCCAAACAGAGAGGAGGATGCAAAACAAACCAAGGCACATTCAGTCATTTGAACTTTGACAAAACACACACTGGGAGGAAAAAAAAACTAGCTCCTTTAACAAATGGTACTGGGAAAACTTCCTATACAGCAAGCAGAAAATCGAAGCAAGACTCATATCTCTCATGATGTACTAAACTAAAACCAACATGTATCAAAATCCAAATAATTAAAATAGAAAGATTTAATCTGCTGGAATATTAAATAGGTAAAACTCGAAGACAGGCATAGGTAAGGGATTTCTGAACAGAATCCCAGTTGCACAAGAAATAACATCAAGAAACAACAAATGTGATCATATCAAATTAAAAAGCTTCAAAAAAGCAAAGAAACAACCACAAGAGTGCAGAGACAACCTACAAAATAGGAAACATTTTTTTGCCAGTGAGTCCATGGAAAGAGGACCAATATCTTGAATATATTAAGAAGTCAAAACATTAGACTCCTCCTTAATAAAAGACCCAATCAAAAAATGGGCAACTGAAAGAGACACTCAGAAAAAGTACAAATGGCCAATAAATGCATAAAAAAATTCTTAGCATTTCTGGCCATTAGAGAAATGTGAATTAAAACAACACAGATTCCATCTTACTCCAGAAAGAATGGCTATCATCAAGAAATCAAATAAAAGCAATTATTGGTGAGGCTTCAGGGAAAAAGAAACCCTTCTACATTATTCATGAGAATGTAAATTATCACAACCACCATGGAAATCAATATGGAGATTCCTCAAAAAACTCTAGAAATTCCATTTGATCCAGTTATTCCCCATCTAGCTATCTTTCTGAAAAAACTATACATCATATTACATCATGACACATGCACCACAATTCACAAAAGCTACATCGGAAAATATGTGGTATTTACACACGATGGAATACTACTCTGCCATAGAGAAGAATAAACTCGAGTCATTTGTAGAATAATGGATGCATCTAGAGACCATAATATTAAATGAAATAAATTGGACAAACAAGCTTAAGTATCACATGGTTTCTCATATAAGAGAAACCCCAAGAATAAATAATTATAACAAAATAAAAGATAGATAATAGGAAACAGGGGGATAGAGCTTTTGCAAATGGGAAGGAGATCAAGAAATGGAGGGGGAGAAGTACGGGCAAAGTAAGAGGAAGAAAAATAATTGGGAGGTGTTATCCACATGTACCACCTCCCCACAATGAATGTCATTATTATGCACTACAAACATGTACTAATAAATTTTAAAAAATTTTTAATGACTTCAAAACCACCGTTTAAGATTTGTAAGAGGACCCCTGAAAATGTTTAAGTAGGCTTAAGTTTGGAAGAGAAAAAAAAATGCGTGCTGTTGCTTTTTCCCTAGTCGGATGACTCTTCTCTTTCATGTTTGTATTGCTTTACTATAGCGCTCATTATTGCTAGCCTTACTTCTCATTTCCAGGCAAAACTCTCTTCTAGAAGAGCTGTAAAAGATGCTCGGGGTCACGGTTATGCTATGGATGCCCCATCACCTTTCCTTTGTGTGTTCTTCTTGACATCTCAGGAAGAGAAGCCAGGGATGCCTTGTACTTTAGTTTCTGGGAGTCATTAGATGGCTATTTGGAAAGGAGCAAGAAAGCAAGCTCTGCTTCTCCCAGCCAAGCTTGCAGGAGGTAACAGTATCCGCACTGGGTTCCCAGACACGCCACAGTCTTCCCTGTGGGCTGGCAAGAGCGATCATTCCCGCAGCAAACAACAAGCTCAGTGCACAACATGTGTCCCAAGGCACCCCGAGACCCACAGCCTTGTTCCCCGGGACAGCGGGGATCACTGACTCCAAGAGCCTCCGAGCTCTGGCCTTCTGTCTAGGTTTCTTTTCTTTTCTTTTTCCTTTCCTTTCCTTCTTCCTCTCCTCCCCCTCCTCCCCTGCTGCTTCCTTTTCCTGTTCCCTCTCCTCCTCCCCCTCTCTCTCCTGCACTGAGGATTGAACTCAGGGCCTTTGCACTGACCTACATCCCCAGACATTTGTTACTGATTATCTTGATTCAAGGCCTCACTAGCTTGCTTATGTGCTCAAGCTAGCCTGGGACTGGGAATCTTCCTGCATCAGCACCCCACAGTGCGGGACTGCAGGACTGAGCCACCACTCAGCTACTTCTGTATTCCCAGTCTTCAACCCCAGCCCTCTTGACTGCAGGAGTTGCTAGTTTCGTACTTTAAATCGCTGCCCAGTAAAATTACCTAATGTGTTTTTATTCCTGAAATGCTTCAACTGACTTTTTTGTTGCTGCAGCTTGCCCCTACCAGGAGATGAGATAAGGAGTTACTTATCCATGGTGCCATGGGGTTACTTATAATGTTCCCTCTCCTTCCTGTACAGGAAGAGCCCGCTGAGGGGGAAGCATAGAGAGGCCTGGTATTTATTAAAACAATGTTATAAAGTAATTATCAAGGGAACTTCTTTTAGCTCTGATGCTTAGAGAAAGGATCTGCATTTCTAAAGCTTCTCAACAATCCCTGCAATCTGCTGACTCTCGACTCACTTTCACATCTGTAGATGAGAAATGCAATGACTTTCGCTGGAGCATGAAAACTCAGAGCTTTATCATCCAAGTGAGGAAATTACAACATTTTAAAACAGGGTGGACCAACCTCTCACCCAAAAGAAGTGTCAAATCTCGATTCACATTAGGCCTTTGTTACTCAATACTGGCTGTGCGACCTTGAGATACTCACTTAACACCCCTGGGACTAATTTTAAAACTACAGACATGAAGCTGCAGCTGTCCTTCTGTGAGCTCAAGAAGAGAACATTAGAGGGACAAAAGCAGTGGCTCCAACCCAAGTGGTAGTGCAGAGTCTCCCGCAGAGGGACGGCGCTGCTCCGTGCACACGCATCACCTCGGGCCCGCCCTTCTGTCTTGGCTTGCCACACGTGACAGATTAATCTCCTACATGGGCAGAGCCTTTCAGATCATTCTTCTCTTCAAAACAAACCCAGACTTCTCATCCTGGAACTCAAGGTTTCCATGATGGTAATTACTGGATTAAAGTGCTTTGATCAAATGATTAAAATATATTACATGCATGGACCAATTCCCAAAAATGAGCACCTATATTCTTTTCTGCAAATATGCACCAATAAAAAATTATGAAGTATTTGCTTTCAAAAAATAAAGTGCTATTTTCTAAGCCATTATTGTTCACTTTAGAAAATGAACGTTTCATTCATGAGTTTGTGCAATAATCTTTCAAATGTCTTCAATGTGACAGTTACTGTGTGAAATGCCAGACAACAAAATAAATTGAACACAGTCCTTACCCTCAAACAGCTTGCAGATTAATGTGGAAGGCAGAAATGGAGGGAAGGTGTTATCATGTGGGGCGTCAGATGCTATGATATAGAGGTGCAGAGGACCACAAGAACTTAAAGAACACTACCTCATAAACTGCAACGGCCTGGGAAGACTCTCATGGGATTTACATAAAAAGGACTAAATATTTCTAAGTAGCTGGGATGTAATATATACCAAACAAAGATTCCCTAGGATTCCAGTATGCTTGATTGAGCACTACTTCACCATGGCTGGACTCTGAAATACTAAAAGGCACAATAGATGAGAAACCCACAAGCGCATTAGGACATAAACAGCAAAGAACACAAGATGTTGTGTTCCAGTGTTTGAACTCAGTTGTGGAGGGAATAAGCAATCCTGCACTGGCACTAAGGTGAAGAAAGAGGATCATCAGAATCCTATTTGGAGGCAATATAGTGCAGAAGATAGATAACAAAAGAGGGAGATACTAGGTTAGGTTACAGTCCAGGAAGGGAAATATGTTTGTTACTTTCCTCATCGCTGAGACACAACATCCAAGCCCTGCAACTTAAAGGAGGAAAAATTTATTTTGGCTCATATTCCAGTGGTTCCATTCCATGTTCGGCAGACTTAAATACAGAAACAGCATGGCAGAAGATTCTGGGCAGAGGATAGCTGTTCACCTCATGGTGTCCAGGAAGCAGAGAGAACTAATGAAAGAGCCAGGAAGGGAGATAATCCCTTCCAGGTCATGACCACAGTGACTTCCTCTTCTCACCAGGCCCCACTTCCTGACAGGAAGTCAGCTCTAATATCTCCATAATCCAATCACCTTCCAAAGGTCCCACCTATGATCACAGGAGGCTTTAGGGGGACATCTAGATAGAAACTATAACAGGAAGGAAGATCTGAAAGAAGATAATTCCAGTGAGAGTAAAGCAAAGAACACAGCCTATCTAGTAGATGTGACTTTCATTAATCATAGTGCCTGCGCTGTAAGGACATGCAGGGAAGAGATTCTACTTCACTCCCCCAGATGAGACAAGCACTTCTGTGGCTCCCTTCACCTCTTACTACAAAAAAACTTAAGCTTTCAAATATATTATCTGCACCTCATTCCTGCCAAACTTTAATAGGTAATAAAAGAGGACCCGTACAATTTAGAGGACTCACTTAAGACTGCTTGGGTTCTCATACTGCAAGCCTTAAATTACCTGACCTTTCTGCCTGTTCAGTTGTATTATGATCAAGTCACGGGGGCAGGATCTCAGAACATTAAGCCCTATCCCCACTCCAGTTGTGAAAATACCAAATGGAGAAAAGGGAGGGGTGGGCTGGGGGGTGAGTGGCAGAAATTCCTCAGTTAGAAGGTGAAAGCAGTTTGAAAGCAGTTGAAGGAACCAAAAACTTTTTATTGTTTAATGGAAAACCTTGTAATCTTCTGTCATCCTCCCTCCCTTCCTCCCAATCTCTTTCTCTCTCTCTCTTTCTTTCTTTCTTTCTTTCTTTCTTTCTCCTTCCTTCTTTCCTTTTTCTTCCTTCCTTTCTTTCTTTCTTTCTTTCATTCTTTCTTTCTCCTTCCTTCCTTCCTCCCTTCCTTCCTCTTCCTTGCCATTTTTGAGGTATTAGGAATTTAACCCACAATCTTCCCATTGAGCTATATCCTCAGTCCTTTTTTAAATTTTAATTTTGGAACAGGGTCTCACTAACTCACTAGGTTGCCTTGCTGGGCCCAAACTTGTTATCTTCCTACCTCAGTCTCCCAGAGTGCTGAGATTACAGATGTGCACCACTACACCAAAGCTTTTTAAAAAATAAAAGCTGTGTTAGCATCAGCAGGTCAGTGACCATAGCAAGTACTGTAGTACACTAACTCTAAAAGAATAATGAAGAAAACTCTTAAACATTGAAAATCTATATTGAAAAGTGTTGTCATTTCATTATTCTTATAGGAAATCAGAAGTCAAATATGTATGTGTATAGGTGTGTGTATAATATATATATTAAACATATATATTATTAGAATATTATATACACTTATACACACCCACAAACACACACACATATATTCAGTACTTCCCTGTGAAAATTCAAGAATAAGGATCATGACTGTTATTTCAAAGTTTCATATCCAAGAACAAGGAAACAAGGGGCAGGCTGCTAGGTTCTCAACTCCAAAAGAGTTTCAAGGGAGATCATGAACTTCAAGAGCCACTTGCTCATCTTCCCATGTGGGACGTGTAATTTCATTGTGAGTAACAAATTTTTCCTCCATATTTTCTTGTCACTGAGTAGGCTCAGGTGGATAATAACCCCAACATGTGGCAGGAGATCCAATATCCAGGCTGTAGCCTTCTGTGGCTGCTATTTAAGCCCACATGCTCTTCAGCCAGACCAGTCTGGAGCATTTGTACCCTGGTGGGATGAGGAGAAGAGAAGGCTCCCTCTGCTCCCAGACAGACCTTGGAAATAGCACAGCTTCAGGGAGAGGGAGACGCCTTCCTGTCCTTGCCTCAAAGACCTACTCTCTGAAACTTTTCCCAGCCACTCAGACTTCTGCATTTTGTTTGGTGCTTCTGATATCATTGACCATTTTTATATTTTTTGCCCAAAAACTGTCAGAATCAGATATAAGTCTGTAATGTTCCTTGGGCATTTAGGAAGACTGTGTGCATCCTCCCTTCCATCTGTCCTAACTATATAATCATACAATTACAGAATAAGCATTTGTAGCTATGTTGTGAATAAATGAGTAAATTAATATATGCACTCATTAACTCTTTGACTGGGGAAGTGGGAGGGAATACAAAATTAAAAAGAATGTCTAACACAAAGATACTTATTTCATGCCAAGAAGATCCTTTCAGGGATTATGAGGTCAGCTTGTAGGCTAAGTCAAGACCTAAATTCTAAGGTCCCCTGACTTATTTCTTCAGAGAAGATGGTAGGGAGTCTGCACTGCCTCAAATTCATCTTAAATTACAAATCAAGAGAGCAAGACCTTTGTGGTTTCTGCCACCTTCAGCTAGTCCTTTGGGGGAATGGCCTCTTTTACAGAGTGCTTTTTCCAATCTTTGTGCAAAATTTCCCTTAAGGGTTTCCTTAACCATCAAAGATCAACTCTTAAGGATCAACTAGCTGATAGCCCTAGAGGTAGAAATCCTTTGAGTTGTGTGGGTCTTTTGTCAGCTCATAGATCATCTCTCGGAAGAAACATTTCCAGGGAGGGGGTGTTCTAGACTGTGTGTCTTTGGGGAACTGTACACATGCCTTTTCTTTAGCACTTCCAGTTTTCTTCTTTCACTATACTTTTTCTTTTTGTTATATATTGACAGCGCCATGAGAAACATCAGCATGTCCAACTCATTCCTCCCCTCCCAGTTCAGATTCAATGTTCACTGATTTTTTTTTGTTGGTATATGTTTGTGATATATAACAATTACACTCATTTTGGGGAATTGATATATGTTTCCCTTTTTCCTTATATCCCTTCCCATCTTCACAGACCACTACCTACCTGTTTCCTACCATTTTTTCTTTGTCCTTTCCTTAAATTTATTTATATTTTGGGTTTCTCGAATAAGCAAAACCATACCATATTTAACCTTCTGTGTCTGGTTTATTTCACTTAACATAAAGGTCTTAAAATTCATCTATTTCCTACAAATGACTTGAATTCACTTATGGCTGAATAATGCTCCATTGTGTATATATACCAGACTTTCTTTATCCATTTATCTGCTGTAGCATCTAGGCTGTTTCTATAGCTCAGCTATTGTGAATTGTGCTGCTATAAACATGAGCATGCATGTATCACTACAGTTCACCCACTGTTGGATTAATGAGTGAATCTGTTTATTTTCAAGACTACACATCCTGGGATACTGTGTTGGAGCCAGGTCTAAAAGCAGAATGTTTTCAGGGAAACGTTCTTTTCTGAAGATGATTTAATCTACATCTGCTTTGAGCAAGGAAATAGATAAAAACAGAATGGAATTAATTTTGATGGAGATTTTGGTTTTTTTACGTCAAGACAATAGTGTATGGTTCAGATTATGATTCTGCAGCAGGACTGTCCACATTCAAATTTTGGCTCTGCTACTTTCTAAGTAAGGTTCTTTTCTCACTGTTCATTTCTTCATTTACAAAATCAGATAATAGTAGTGTCTACCTCATCCAGTAGTTTCACAGAACAGAAAAGTAATATATATAAAGCACTTAAAATAGCATTTAGTATGAAAAGTACTAGACAAGTTGTTGCCAGGTGGCAATGGTATTGGTTATGGTTGCTCTTTTATAGTTAAAAAAAAAGTGTAAGTTCATGAGCGCTGTTAGTAAAAAAAGAGCCTCAAAAGTCATTTAATCTGAACATTATATGTCTTTGTGTCCTTCCAAATCCTTGCTCACCTATGGGAGAGTTTTTGAAGGATGACTGAATAATGGGGCGCTCTGTTCTCCCGGGAGGTGGGGCCTGTTGGAAGAGCCAGGTCACTGAGGTGCTGACCTAAAGAATTTGTCTCCCTCCCCAACCCTCCCTTACCCCCCTGCTTCCTGTGCCCCATGGCATGAGCAGCTTTTCTTCCACCAGGCCCCTCTGCCATGTCCCCCTCCCTTGGAACCAGCAAACTACGGACTAAAATTGTGAACCAAAATAAGCCTCTCCTCCTTTAAATTGTGAGCTTTGGGTATTGTGTTCCAGTGAGAAGAAAGTGACTAAGGCACCCTATAATAAATTCGCTTAACCCTTTGGATCACAGTAAAATTTCAGCATACACAAATTTTATGAGACCACTTTGGTCCAACTTCTGGCTTAAATGCTTGGTCAGAATCATGTCCAGAGCCACACAGACAGCAATTCCTTCAGCTTCTGCCTCTGTTGGAACATTCAGGACATGCTTTTCCACGTGCCTTCTCTGCGGCTATGGCTCCATTGCTGTTGTAGCAGAAAGTCTGAGTAGAAAACAAATATCTTTCTCCCACACTCTGCACCAATCTTGAAGAAGATCCAAATTACCGTCACCCTTAGTATAGAATGAGAACCTTTTTTTCTGCCATTTATTGTAATAATAACAGTGAAAAATATGATCAGTCATTATAATTAACTTAATTTTACACAAAGGTGCTCTATACTCAAAGTGCTTCCACGAAATGATCCTATCTAATTTGCAAAGCTTTTCTCAAGCTCAAGACATGGTTTCTGGCTTCCTTTGAAGAGGGAATGAAGCCCAAAAGAGTCAAAATCAAGACATGATAGCAGACCTGCCCTTCCGTTTCCTTCTCTGGGGCTCTCTCGCTGTAGCTTATTTATTTCACCATCACCCAAGAAAGAAAAGCAATTCATCTCATCGCCTGAATGTCCCTTCAGCATCTGGGAGTTTGCAAGCACTGTCGAGAGCCTGTGAGAAGCACAGCATGCCCCAGGTAAAGATGAAATATAAGCTCATGTCCATAGCAGAGAGGGTGTAATGCCAGTCCTCTCATTTGTGCACATTTTTCTCAAGGACAATTTGTCGTTTATATGAAGACCTCCTTCCAGGGTCAGAGGTTATCTGAAATGAGCACACTCGAACAGTCTGACCTCTGACGTGGTGGGAGTGCCAAACTGTGAGGGAGAAAAAGCAGGAAACAGCAACCTTCGCTTCATGCACTCACATATGCGAACTCCTTTGGTTCTCAGAGTATGCCTATGCTGCACTCCTATTATAGCTTCCTTCTAGAGATGAGGAAACAAACGCAACATCTCTAGGCACTGACTGAAGACCATAAATTGTGTAACTGGTAGATTCCCACAGCACTCCCCCTCTACTTCTATTTCTAGACAGAAAAGTCTAAACAGAAACACATCTGAAAGGTGCCATCTGTTTGGTTTGTGTGATTCAGACTTAGCCATCAACGATGTTCAGTCTATGCTCCCTTTGTTTGTTTTTGAACTTTTGTGAGTTTTTAAATTTCTGTAGGTTTTTAAAACATTATAGATGGCCTCATGATGAGGGTGTTAAAACAAATTTCCAAAGCCTTCTTTTACCATATGCAATAGGCATTACTAGTAAAGATTTAAATTTAACAATTTTAAATTTGTCATAATGAACATTTCCATTTATAAAACAAAATAAATGGTTATAAAAGTAAACCTTCCAAGATTGGGCTCTGCAAGATGCATAATAGGAAATAGACAGAGCTCTGTGAATATGGAAGGAAATCCAGAAATGGGGGGAGAGTAGAGAAACAGGAGAGAAAAGGGAGGAAAAAGGAATTAAAAAGTGTGATGTGCATGTACCAACTCCACACAAAGAATATATTACAATCATGGACTAATAAAATGAAGAAAGAAAGAAAGAAAGAAAGAAAGAAAGTAAGAAAGAAAGAGAGAAAGAGGGAGGGAGGGAAGACTGGGGCCCTCTGGTGCTTTCAAGGGCTTTGTCCTTGATCCATAAGAATGTCAATATTATCAATTTGTTTTCCATTCAATGACCGAATCTATGACACTCCTGCAGGGCCCAAGCACTTCACCTTAATTAGATATGCAAGACCCAGGCACTAAGCTGGGGAGATTTTGTTACGTGGGACACAACTCCCCAATTAGAGCTAAGAGGGTGCACTGGCAGGTGTGTGCACTTTGGTGCTAGAGTTGTAAGTGAGGAAACCTTAAGAGTGGGGATACCAAGGAGACCTGTCTCTGAAGACGAACACCACGTGGTGTAAGGAGAAAGGAGCAGAGCCAGACAACAGCTCTTGCTGTGCCCTTGTGCAACCCCTCACATGTTCTGAAGATTTAGGATAAGCGGTTCAAAGAAATTTTTTTAAAGTCTCTTTGAAGCTAAGGAAGGACGTTTAAATTGGTAAGAACTGTAGCAAGTGACAAAGTACAATTATGAAATACAGAGAATGCTTACAATTTGAAAAGACAGTATTACGATAAAAGTCGCATTGCTTCAAAACAGTCCCCTCACTTTGCACACACTCATCCCATCGCCCTCACCATTTCCTGCAGCAGCTCTGGAGTCCTCTTTCCTGAGGGTCTTTAGCTGCACTGTCCTGGCTGCCTCACTGTCCTCAGTGGATTCAAAGCGTTTCCCTTTCATGGTCATTTTGACTTGAAAAAGAGCCAGAGGTCACACGGTACCAGATCCGGTGACTAAGGTGGATGAGGATTTGTTCTGATGATTTTATTTCACAGAAATTTCCATAAATGTTTTGAACGATTCAGGACATTAAAGCAATGAAACAAAAAAAAAATCTATCCAGGAGAGAGAAGTTTCAGAACTGCATCAGAAAGTGGCAAGAACAATGGAATGAGTGTGTTCAAAGTGAGGGGAAATATTTTGAGGGGGAAAAATGGAAGTGTAATTTTATTGTAAGAATTCTTTTAAATTTTTATACTTTTATTACTATATATTAGTAGTATATAATATTTACATTCTTTTGGGGAAGTTGGTACATGAACATAACACATCCTAATTCCTTCTCTAATTTCCTTTCCCTTCCCTCCTCTCCCTCTCTCTCCATCTCTTGAATCCCCCCAATTTTTATACATAAACTTTTAATTTAATACATAAATTTTAATATTCACCATATTTTTTATCATAAGTCCTAGATGGAAGTATATTAGTCAGCTTTCCTGTTGGTGAGATAAAATATCTAACACTACATCTTAAAATATGAGAAATGTAATTTGAATCACATTTTCTGAAGCTTCAGTTCATTGTTGGCTGATTCCCAAGCATGAATATCATGGTGGAGGGGCCTTGCATAGCAAAGCTGCTCAACTCATGGCCTCCAGGATGCACAGCAGATTGGAAAGATGGCCAGAGAGAAAAGAGCTAGGAACCAGATGTTTCTCAAGGTTACCCCTCCACGACCCACCCAGACACACCCCCAAATGTACTTTATTAATCTACTGGGCATCTCTTAATTCAGTCAAGTTGAAGATCATGATTTACAGTCATATAACAGATCCAAGTTTGACCAGGGAACAATTGCAGGCTGGGTTGGCAATTGCAGCAACCATGTAACCAGCAGCCTTCTGCATAATTCAGGAACTAGTAAGAGCCAGGGAGCTCACAGATCTCAGAGAAGGAATTATAGAAAAGAAAGCTTAGAGAAAAGCAGAGGTACAATCATAACAATAGCTAAGTACACCATTTACTTATCCATAAGACTGACTTCATGCATGGAAACACACATGCACACATATATAGACATATATATACCTACATGTATAAATATATGTGCATATACATAAACTCAAGCATATACTATGTAATACAATATTGGTGGTTACAATAAAAAGTAAATACACTCACACGCACTGAAGTTTTCAAGCATAATGCCCTAGTGAGGGACAGAATAATCAAATAATCATGCCATAAATCCAATTGAAAAATGTAACTCTGATAAGTGTTACAAGGGAAGCTCATGCTGCTATGAGAATACTTGATAGAAGGAAAATCTGACCCAGACAGGAGGGTCGTGGAAGTGTTCCCATGAACATTAGTGATTCAGGTGAAATCTAAATTTGAACTAGCAGAGACAACTTGATCTTACTGAGCTTCTCTTCCCTACAGGTTAGAAAAAGTAGCATAACAAACACATGGAATTATAACTGGAATTCATAAAAATAATACTCTGGGCTCTGCCTAGAATATCCTAGACCTGGAAGGAAAGATGGACAGCTGGTAATTGGGGAGTTCCAAGAAAAGAACAGAAATTCTGTAGAGCCTGTGACAGACAAAAGAGAGAAGAAAACTTGCTATGAGACATTTGAGATGAGAAGCACTAGCTGACATGTAAAAATGTTAGATTGCAAGGAACCAAGAAGGGAGAAAACAAAATATAGACAACGTGTACAAACCACCCTTAGAAGAGAATTCTTTAAAAAGAGTTGCAGGGATCCTGGAAGTTAGTTTCCAGTTCATTCCCAGTCTTTCCACCTATTATTAGAAGTGTATCCTGCTTTGCCATAACAGTTGACCAGTTTTCAGCCAGAGCAAAGGAGGGAACTTTTGCATCATGAAAGTAGCTGTGACTATTCCTTGTCCTGGGCCATCTGAATCCTAGTGTTGGGAGAAAATCCCCATCCCCTTCCAAGTTTGCTCTCCTTGTGATTTCCCGCCTTGACTATAAAATACTCGTTAAAGTCCTCTGTGTTGCTTTAAAGTGATCTTCTTCATAGTTATCAATAAAAATTCTTTATATTAAATTTCTGGGTTCCAATTAGTAGGTAGTCTCTTTATCTTGATTGGATCCTGACTGCTTCACAGCCATGGAGGGGAGATTAGCAAATCAGTCTTGATTAAAGCAAGTGGCTTCCAGGTTGTAGGAAAGAAAAATCAAAGTATAAAATTAATTTGAGAAAGAGAAGTAAAGCAGACAAAGTTGGAGGCTCTGAGGATCTAGCCCAATACTGCAGAATGAGCAGGGAAAACTCTCAGTCAAGGTGCAGAGAATTGCAGTTGATGTAAGTCTCTGAAAATTGAAGCTGTGTCTCCCAACGATTAAGGTTGTTCCCACTGACGGCAGTAGGAATTCCTACATTTGCAAAATTTAGGCATAAATAGCATAGCAATTGACAATCAGTGGGAAAAGTTTGTAGCATGAAAAAAATAAAAATGAATTTATTTCATCTAGACTTCCAAGCTAGTAAAAGTATAATGTTGACATCACTTAGTGATAGAGAAGTTCCAAGCACACTCAGGATTGTGAGTACTTTGAACTTGATGGTAACATTTTCCTGTTTTATGTTTTTGCTATTATTTATTTGTGTGATTATTAATTTTGGATGTAAAATAGATAGTTCTTCATAGCTTATTATAGTCACATCAATAATGTGCCTATGGTGATGTGGAAGCACTCTGGTGATTTCAGAAAGACTAAAGGCAGACAATCCAGTGAACATTGCCTCCAAGAGTAGACTCCCAGTCTCTGCAGTTATAATGTAGACCGGTACCCACTGAAAGACCAGGAACTTGAGAATATTCACAGTCACACCTAACACCTCCACCTCTTGGAGGAATCCTGACACTGGTTTGGATGGAAGTGCAAAGGTTCCTGTGTATGGATTCATCCCTGCCCACTTCCTGAGCTTCTTTTGGAAATGAATGAGCGCATACTAGCAAATTGGCAGGCAGAGAATAAGGAACTTGATTTTTCACTGATTCTTTCTACCTCAAGTAAACTTTCATCTCCTTTGCAAAAATTTTCATCTCCTTTGCAAAAATTTATTTTTTTAATTTGAAGAGCAGTGTCCTCTAGGGTCACCTATTTCCACAAACATTCAGATGAAGCTTGAAAAATACCAGCTTTCATAAGTGAGTCCCTGGAGTCTTTCATGTGTTTGCCTGATGTAGGTAAATGCTGAAAATGTTTGAAGTTCTGATTCGTGTCACGAGACCCAGACTTCCTCTAACCCATTTCATTGTGAACACTTCAAGCCCTTGTTGCTAGAGCTATCAGGTGATCAAAAATATTTCAGATGCCAAATTTCCTATTAACAACTCCACAGGGTTTAACTCTTGTCAAGAAATCAACTGGGATGATTCTTTTTGTTATTCCTTTTGTTTTTAAATCTGCAGACATGGAATGAAGAAAAGCATCAGCTCAAATGTCAAGAGAGGAGATCACACCTCATGACTGCTGCCACTTTGATCTGAGACGTCGGGCATCCTTTCAGCTCTCTGGGCCTCTATTCCTCAGCTCAGAATGCACATGCTGGTGCCACTTTTCATAATTATGGTTATAAAGTCCCCTTTTAAATTACAGTGATAGAGAGATAAAAGTACTATTTTCCTCATAGTAAAACAGAGTAAATAAAAAAGTTATTTAAGAAGACCTCTATTCATCAGCCAAGAAAACCAATCCAAATCTAATTGCAAGAGACTCATTATGTGAAAAAGAAAAGTTATCTGAGGGTGGGGGGAAAAGAGAACAAGGAAAAGAGGAGAGAGAGAGAGAGAGAGAGAGAGGCTACAAGTTTACAATCTGATCCGTTACCACATTCTCTTATACCTTCATACTCCAGTTCATACAGGATTTCCTGAGTGATTTGCAAGTGGATGGATCTCACGGTTTCATCAGATGCTGCACCACACCTGTCCAGGTGTCATTCAGATGTTGGCTGGAAAGCATGGGTCTTGCACAGGAGTCTGCTTTATGTTGCCATGGTGACCACTCTTTATAGTTGGTCACTACAGAGCCAGATCTCTGCAAGTCAGACTATCACGTCAGCCCTCGCTCTCCCTCTGAGACTGCTTTCCTGAATTCTCCATGGTGAATTCCTCTTGTGACCACCTTTGAGACACATGCATGTGATAAAATATTTAGAGGAGTAGCAAGGCAATATAATCAGCAAAAGAGAAAGATGTAGAAACAACACACACAGAGTCTACCTCCCTGTTTCCTGTCATCGATCTTTTATTCTGCTCTTTAAATTATTTATACTTTAGGTTACTCATCTGAGAAAAACCATGTGATATTTAACCTTCTGCGTTGGATTTATTTGTGGAGATGGGAAGAGGGATCTGGGTAGGTAGGAGATGCGAGGGTGTGGAGAGGAGAGAAGAAGTAAAAATGATTAAGATGTGACATGTACATGTACCAATTCCCCAGATGAATGCAATAATTATGTACTGCAAACATGTGCAAAAGAAAAAAGAAGAAGAAAGAAAGACAGAAAGACAGACAGACAGAAAGAAAGGAAGAAAGGAAGAAAGAAAGAGAAAAAGACAAACACAGAAGGCCAAAACAATCAGAAGATCACATCCAGAAACACTAAGGTCTGGCACTAGAATAAAGAAACACTCATGATTTCACATGTGTAAAATAGTAAAATGAGCAGAAGCTTTGACTCAGATAAGATTTCATTTGTTTCCTTACCACTCGTGTCCCTCTGGAAGAGTTAATTAACTTACTGAGCTGATTAACTCATCTGTAAAATGGAGATGACAATACATGCTAAAGGATCATTTTAAGATTAAATAAGATGTTTTGCAAAGCATCCAGAACAATTTGTGACAGTTAGGGGCTGCTTGTAAATGCTGATCCCTTCTCCACATTTTATTAAGGAAAAAAATCCTACAGTCTATGGGGATAAGCAAAGATATCCTGGCGGAATCCAAAGTGATAAGTGACTACATTGTCAATAACAGCAAAGTATGCTGATGATAGAAAAATCAGAGTCTGGGAGAATGAAGAATGAGGTCCTGGCAGGGAGAGAAACTGCAGCAAGTGATGAAAACATAATGAGTTAAAAGTCACTGGCAAGGCTTAGAGCAAGGGGTAAATGAAGTGGAAACTTCATTTGGACTGCCTCTGAGTGAGGTACGGGCAGGCTAGGGGTGGATCGGTGGGAACTGGCTTGGTAAGAGCTGACACTCACTCTACCTCCGGGGAAGTTATGCCAAGGCCAGGTGCGAGGTACCAAGAACCTCAATGAATGTGGACATCAAATGCCACAGACATGAGCTAAGACTGATAACATCAACAAGAAGGAAAGGGGTGAAAGGGGAATTAGAAAAAGAGGCAGGGAAGGGAGAAGGGGATTGAAAAGAAACAAGCTGTATTATGCACACATACCAGTTCCCCAAGATGATTGCAGCATGTATGTACCTCAAACACATACTAATAATAAAAAAAAAAGAGTTGACACTGGAGTGTGACAAGCTACACAGCCAGGGGTGCCTTGTGAAGGCCCTAAAATGTACCAAGGAGACATGGAAAGGAGAAGCCAAAAATGCAGGTGTCCAGAGTTTATGAAACAAGAAGCATTAAAAAATAAAAATAACTTCAAACTCCCCACTTTCCTCAGGGCTCTAATCACTGAATCTTTGGCTTGTGACCTCATGATTAATTTTTCATATAGTCTTGATGACTCCTGCATGAATTATACATTTCTTTCTTTTTTTTCTTTTTTATTTCAACATAATCTAATTGCTTGAATAAAATCCAGGTCTCAGATTTTACCATTGCTGTATACATCTAAGAATTTGTCATTTTTTCTTCATTTTCCCCTACTCCAAACCAACCCCATAGATTTTGACATAGAAAATTATTTTATTTTTAGAATTTGGGGAAAAAATGACTATAATAAAAATGAAACTGTATTTTATTTCCCTAAATTTCTCATAAAAATATACTTAGTAAGGGAATTCTTCAATGGTCCTAGTAAAAGTCAGGCAGTTCCACAAATTCTCTCATCACTCTGATAATTCAGAGGCTTCACGGTAATCTTTAGTGGTCAGAACAATTTCAATTCTGTGAAAAAATTATTCTCTTCCACATATTAATTACAATTAAGTACCAGCAGTTTAAAGTGGCTCTTGTTGACTTAAACTTGATAAAGATGGAAAGAAATCTAATTACCTCTTTTTTTATGCTTTATTTATTTCCCAACTCACTAGCTTCTATGATTGATCCTCCTGGAGTTGAAAAGTGAGAAGCAAACAGAGTAAAGGAAATCTAAGCTTTTCTCGGCACTGTAGGATCCCATACTCTCCAGTTCTGGAAGTCATTCACAGTCTGCTGTTGCTAAGAATCTCTAGGTGCATTCGTGAAGGGAAACTTTTCAAGAAAGAGAGGAATGATGTGGGAAAATATTCCACACAGGTGGCATGTTGTAGCCCAAGAGAAGAGAAGTAAGAAACAAGGTCGAAGGCCAGCCAGGGACAGGATGAGAGACAGTAAGCAAAAGTTTCAGCTGCCACCTATAAAGAACTCACAACGCCTTTGGTATTCTATTCAGATTCTGACACATATTAGCCACTCAGTCTCACAAAAAAGATCACCAAAAAGGTAAAGGAGAGCAACAGATTTTAAACAAAGGAATTACTAGTCATATTTTTACCAATTACTTAAAACAGAGTGGCCTTCCTAAAACACAAATCTGGTCATATTACTTCTATGTTTGGAATGCCCTATGCCCAAAGTAAAGACATCCTCCTTGTAATGACATGAAGTGAAAAGTCATGATTCAGAACCTAGACCAACACCATTTATGATGGCTAAGTCTATTCATGGACTCAGAAAAGGAGGAAAAGAGTAAATCACTCTAAGTGACCAATAACTATTGGGTCCTAAGGATTAACTTGTTTTTCTTCTTCTGAACCTGCCCATGAATATTGTCCTCTCTGCCTGAAATGAACTTTTCTCAACTGTATTCCATTCTACCTGTATAATTTCTGCCTGTCCTTTAAGGCATAAATTAGAGAACTCCCAAATGCTGGCAATGAACACTGAGGTCCATGTTGATAATGTTTCCTATAAACTTAGTATGCTGGCTTGTATAATATTTAAGCATGTAGTTATAATTGTCAATTGACTTATTTTCCTCCCTCAGGAGGGTACAAACTTTCCTTTTAAATCAAGGACTGGCATAATTTTCCTCAGCATCTCAGCTGCCTGGCAGTAATGTTCATGGAAGGAACATTTCCTGAATGAAGGAGTCATAGGTCCAGATGCAGTTGAAAGAGTGTAACTTTGCCATGTATTTGCAATGTGATCTTATAAAAGTGTCTTACATTTGTTCAAGCCTCCATTTCATGACTATAAACTGAGAATAAATAATATTGCTTTTAAATTTGCAATGATTCCATGGACTGTGTGAAAGGTGTCAATGTGCTCAGTATTCATCATTCCTCTCTTGTTTCTGTTGATTTCCTCTTCCAGGGGGCTGGGGGCAAGAACTTGCTTAGATGAAGAAGCACCTCACAACTTATCTGTCATATTGTTGATGCCTACTGAATGCTAGTTTTCTCCCTCATATAAATGAGAGGGAATTTATAATCCTAGAATGTTTCTGGGTATATATGAAGTCTTCACTCAAGGGAATTAAAAGTAAAATAATCCAAACTTTTGTATCAGCCTTACCCAAATTAATGCTGGAAGAAGAATCATCTGTACCACAACAAAGTCCATCATAAACTTCTATTAGCCTTGGCCAATGTATTCACTGCAACCTTTATGATCAGAACATGTCATACCTGCCTCACACTCTATTTTAGCTGGTAAAGCATGTGTTCAACCTAATTATAGCCCTTGGCCCCAAGCACAGAATGTTTCCCTCAGTTACCTTTTAATTACCTTGCCTATTACATTTTAATGATGAACCAGCACCCGCATTAAAAGTGCTATTCTTCCTTTGTGGACTTTGCTTATGCAAGAACACTTGGCTTCCAGAACACCAGAGCTACTTCTTAACTCTGATGTTATGTAGCACCAAAAATCAGAGGTGCACTGAAGGTTAATTAAGATGCTGGAGGGTGGGAAGGGGGATGATTTGTAGCATTTGCAGAATTACATGGTGTTAATATTCCCACCTTGGCTAATTTCAGAGCAGCATCCTGTGGCCTTGGGATAGAGAACTGAAATAAGATAGAATGTGCACACATACAGCATTTCAGTTTTAGGGATTCAGCAACACAGACGATCTCAAATGCATGCACAAAGCCAGGCATGACAGTGCATACCCATAATCTCTGCACTCCGGAAGGCTGAGGCAGGAGGACAACTAGTTAGAGCCATGCCTGGGAAAATTAGCAACACTTATCTCAAAATTTTAAAGTGTGTGTGTGTGTTTGTGTGTGTGTGTGTAAGAATGTAGCTCAGTACGAAGGCTTGGATTCAATTCCCAATACTAACATAGATAGATAGATAGATACATAGACAGACATGCAAGCATGCACAATGTTACTGTAGTAAAATACCTAGGAAATAATGAGTATTGAATAACTATTAATACTGTTTTTAATATAACTTGTTTAACTGCACTTTGGTGGGATTTACTTTCTATAAGAATTGTATTTAAAAATCAAATCATGAAAGTTCCTGAAAATTTCACATTAGAATCTTGGTTTCACCACACGAAAGCCTAGCATTGTGACCTGAACCCTTTGCGTCCTCTGTAAATAGGTATGAATGGACTATTGTGAGTTTGGGGAAGAATTAGTGAAGAGGTTAGCTCTATCCTCTTTATTAAGATAGTGGGTCAAATAAAGCCAAGTCATCTGACTGATGACTCCCCAAGAGGGCAATTTTGAGTTTCCACAGAAAATGCAGAGAAAAAGAATACAAAATCTCTGCAATGTGTTGAACTTTTTACTACAAAGACAACAACTACAAGAGCTGAGGATATAGTTCAGTGGTATAGTATTTGGCTAGCAGCCCTGGGTTCAATCCCCACCGCTAGGAAAACAAAAAACCAAAAAACTAAGGCCACTGAAAGTATAACTCATAACAGAGGCTCCAAACTTTTTTTTTTGTATTAAATTCTTTTATTGGTACGTTGTAGGTATACAACACAATTACATTTCTCACTGGGAATTGTACCTTTACATAATGCATCTTGGTTCTTATTTTTTCTCCATTCCTAGCCCTCCCTTCACCCCCTCTACCCTTCCTTATTTACAAAGACTTTATTTCCATTTTTGCCATTTCTCAGCATTTTTCCTTTCCCTTCTTGCCTTTCCCTGCCCCTCCCACTACCCCTACCCCTTTGGACCTTTTCTTCCTATTTTGCATTTTCGATTATTCATTCTAGTCATTGGTACATTTTAGGTATACAATATAATGACATTCATCATTGGAAATTTGCACCTTTACATAGTCTCTCTTGGTTCTTATTTTTCTCCCTTACACAGCCCTCTCTTCAACCTTCCATTCCGCCCTATTTACAAAGATTTTGTTCCTATTTTTCCATTTTCTCATATTAATCCCATTCCCTTCTATCCTTTCCCTTAGCTCTCCCACTTCCTTCCCCTTTGCCCCTTTTCTTCCTATTTCACATTACCTATTATACATTTAGTCTTTATTTACACTTTCAGTTTCTCACACCAGAGAAACTATTTGGTATTTATACATGTGTGTCCTATTTATTTCACTTAAGAGTATCGCCTCAATGTGCATCCACTTAGCTATAAATGTCTCTAATTTCTCATTTTTTATGGCTGAGTAGTACTCCATTTTATAAAAAAAATTCACATTTTCTTTATCCAGTCTCCACTTGATGGGCATTTGGGCTGTTTCTAAGTTTTAGGTATTACAAGCTCCACTGCTATGAACATGGGCACACATATATCACTGTGGTATGATACTTTTAATTCTTTGGGGAAGATCCCCAGAAGTGGAATACCAGGGTCAAATGGGACTTCCAGTCCCAGTTCTTTGAGGTATCTCCATATTGATTTCCACAGTGGTTGCACCAGTCTACACTCCCACCAGCAGTGGAGCAGGGTTCCTCTTTCCCCACAGCACTGCCAGCATTTGTTATTGGTTGATTTCATGATAGCAGCCATTCTTTCTGGAGTGAAGTGGAATCTCGGCGTTGTTTTCATTTGCATCTCTTGAATGACCAGTGATGTTGAACATTTTTTCATGTATTTATTTGCTATTTCTACTTCTTTGTCTGAGAAATGTCTGTTCATTTCAGATGCCCATTTTCGGATTGGGTCTTTAAATTTGGGAGGTCTGATCTTTTTAAGTTCTTTATAGATTCGAGATAGTAGACCTTTGTCTGCGGAAGAGCGGGTGAAGATTTTTTCCCACATTGTGGGTTGTCTCTTCACACTGCTGGTGGTTTCTCTTGCTGTGCAGAAGCCTTTTAATAAGAAGAGATCCCACTTGTTGACTATTTGTGCTAGTTCACAGGCAACTGAGGTTTTGTTAATGAAATCTTTTCCTACACTGATGTCTTCAAGGGTTCTACCTAACCTCTGTTTCAACTGCTTCAGCATTTCTATTTTAATATTTAGATCTTTAATCCATTTTGATTTTAGTTTACTGCATGGTGAGAGATACAGGTCTAGTTTTAATCTTTGGCAAGTTGAAGCCCAATTTTGCCAGCACCATTTATTCAAGAGGCTATCTTTCCTCCAGTCAGGGTGTTTGGCTCCTTTATCGAAGATGAGATGGCTGAGTGTGTCTGGCATTGTTTCTGCATCTTCTAATCTGTTCCACTGGTCCTCAAATCTGTTTCTTTGCCAGTACTGTGCTGTTTTTATCACAGTAGCTTTGTAATATAGTTGCAGGTTGGGGATTGTGATATCCCCTGCCATGTCTCTGTTACCTAGAATTGCTTTTGGTATTCTGGGTCTCTTCTTGTTCCAAATGAATTTTTGGATTGTTTTCTCAAGGTCTATGAAGTATGCTGCTGGGATCTCAATTGGAATTGCATTAAATATATACAGCAGTTTTGGAAGTATGGCCATTTTCACTATATGAATCCTTCCTACCCAGGAGCAGGGGATGTCTGTCCATTTTCTGATATCATCTTCAATCTCTCTTTTCAGAGTGCCATAGTTTTCAGAGAAGAAGTCTTCGATTTCTTTCATTAGGATGATTCCCAGGTATTTCAGTTTTTTGGATGCTATTGTGAAAGGAATTAGTTGCCCTATTTCTCTCTCAGTGAGTCTGTCATTGGTGTAGAGGAAAGCTATTGATTTTTGTGTGTTGACCTTGTAACCAGCTACTTGACTGAATTTGGTTATTAAGTCTAGAAGACTTTTGGTGGAGTCCCTGGGGTCTTCTATATAGAGTATCATGTCATCTGCAAATAATGACAATTTGACTTCTTCATTACCTATCTTTATTCCTTTTATTTCTTTCTCTTTTCTAACTGCCATGGCTAATGTTTCCAGAACTATATTGAACAAGAGTGGTGATAGTGGACATCCTTGTCTTGTTCCTGATTTTAGTGTGAAAGATTTTAGTTTTTGACCATTTAGTATGCTATTGGCTGTTGGTTTTTCATAGATGGCTTTTATCATTTTGACGTAGAGACCATCTATTCCAATTTTTTGTAGGGTTTTTATCATAAATGCATGTTGGATTTTGCCAAATGCTTTTTCTGTGTCTATGGAGATAATCATATGGTTTTTGTCCTTGGCTCTATTGATATAGTGTAATACATTGATAGATTTGTGTATATTGAACCATCCCTGCATCCCTGGGATGAATCCCACTTGATCAGGGTGTATGATCTTCTTGATGATCTTCTGCATTCTGTTTGCCATTATCTTATTAAGGATTTTTGCATCTATGTTCATTAGTGAGATTGGCCTATAGTTCTCTTTTTTGGTTGGGTCTTTCTCTGCTTTGGGGATCAAGGTGATGCTTGCTTCCAGGAATGAATTTGGGAGTATTGCTTCCCTTTCAATTTCATTGAAGAGTTTAAATAGTAGTGGCAGCAGTTCCTCTCTAAATGTCTTGTAGAATTCAGCAGTGAAGCCATCAGGGCCCAGGCTTTTCTTAGTTGATAAGTTTTTAATTACATTTTCAATTTCATTGGTTGATATTAGGTTGTTCAGAATTTTTAGGTCTTCTTCGTTCAACTTTGGTAATTCATATGTATCTAGGAATCTGTCCATTTCTTCTATGTTGTCCATCTTATTGGCATATAGGTTCTGGAAGTAGGTATTGATGATCCTCTGGATTTCTGCTGGGTCTGTTGTCATTTCACCCTTTTCATTCCTAATTGTATGGACTTGGGCCTTCTCTTTCCTTTTTCTCACAAGGTTGGCCAAAGGTTTGTCAATTTTGTTGATTCTTTTGAAGAAACAACTCTTGGCTTCATTGATTTTTTGTATCATCCTCTTAGTCTCCATTGCATTGATTTCTCCTCTGATCTTTATAATTTCCTCCCTTGCATGAGCTTTGGGGTTGTCCTGCTCTTCTTTTTCTAGAAGCTTGAGGTTCAGCATCAGGTTGTTTAATTGGGCTCATTCTGTTTTCCTAATACGCGGATTCACTGCTATGAATTTCCCTTGCAAGACTGCTTTCATTGTGTCCCACAGATTCTGACATGTTGTATTGTCATTGTCATTTAATTGAAGGAACTGTCTGATTTCTTCTTTAATTTCCTCTGTGACCCATTGGTTATTCAGAAGTGTGTTGTTCAATTTCCACATGTTTATGAAATTTTTTGAGTTTCTTTTGCTATGGATCTCCAATTTCATCACACTGTGGTCTGATAATATACAAGGGATACCTTCAATTCCTTTGCACTTACTTAAACATGTTCTATGTGTGAGTATGTGGTCTACTTTGGAGAATGACCCATGTGCAGCTGAGAAGAATGTGTATTCTGATTTTGTGGGGTGGAACACTCTGTAAACATATGTTAAGTTCATTTGTTCAAGAGTTCGATTTTGTTCTAGTACTTCACTACTTACTTTTAGTCTAGTTGACCTATCTATTTGTGACAGTGGGGTGTTGAGGTCCCCCACTACAATTGTATTAGTGGATAGATGACTTTTCATATCCATTAGTATTTGTTTTATATAGTTGGGTGCACTAGTGTTTGGTGCATAGATATTTATGATTGTCATCTCTTCCTCTTGGATTCTTCCCTTTACAAGGATGTAGTGTCCTTCTTCATCTCTCTTAATCAGTGTTGGTTTGAAATATACTTGATCTGCAAAGAGGATAGCTACTCCTGCTTTTTTTTGGGTTCCTGTGGCATGGAGTATTGTTTTCCACCCTTTAACTTTCAGTCTGTGAGTTTTCTTTTGAATTAAGTGTGTTTCTTGTATGCAGCATATTGTTGGATTTTGCTTCTTGACCCATTCTGCCAGTCTATTTCTTTTGATTGGTGAATTGAGACCATTAACATTGATGGTTATAACTGAAACATATTGACTTGTCATTGCCATGACTTTTTCTTTTTGTTGGGTTCTCCCCCTTTCCATTTAATTTCTTGTCATGCCAGATGGGTTCATTCTGCTTTGCTTCCTGGGGTTGTGATCCTCAATGTCTGTTCCTAGGATATTGTGTAAAATTCTTTGGAGTGCTGGTTTGGTATTCACAAAGTTCCTAAGGTGCTCTTTGTCATGAAAGTATCTTATTTCTCTATCAATTTTGAAAGATAGTTTTTCAGGGTACATCAATCTGGGCTGGAGGCTGTTTTCTTTCAGGGCTTGGAATATGTCACTCCAAGCTCTTCTTGCCTTGATGGTTTGTGTTGAGAAGTCTGCTGTGATTCTGATGGACTTTCCTTTGTATGTGATTTGTTTCTTTTCTCTGACTGCTTGGAAAACTTGGTTCTTCTATTGTGTTTCTGGAATCTTTACAATTATATGCCTCTGTGTAGATTCTTTTTTGATCAAGGCTATTTGGAGTCCTATATGCCTCACCTGTATGTCAAGTTCTTTTCCCCTGCTTGGGAAGTTTTCTGCCATTATTTCTGTGAAGAGATTTTTTATGACATATCCACTCTCTCCTGTTTCTTCATTGAGCCCGGTCAGTCTTATGTTATCCTTCTTTGCATCATCTAGCAGCTGGTGGATTGATTTCTCTTGTTCCCTTATAATTTTGAAGCAATTTTTCTTTTCCTGGTCACTAATTGCAATCTTATCTTCTGTATCTGAAATTCTGTCCTCACATTGGCTCATTCTGCTGTGTAGACTTTCAATGGAGTTTTTCATGTCCTGGAAATCTATTTGCATCTGTTTTATGGATTCCATTTGTTTCTTATGTTGGGATTCCATGATGTTCCTCAGCTCCTCTCTAGATGTATTAATCATGTCTTGCACTAGGGGCACAATTTCTCCTGTTATCGAGAAATTATTTCTGATATCATTTTTTCCAAATCCCCTTCTGTTGCCAGTTCAGTGGGTCCAGGTGGTTGAGTATCAGAGTGTTCCATCTCATTTCCCTTTGAGGTTGCTGTAGGTGATCTGGAAGTCTGGTTTTGAGACTTATTTATGTGTTTTCTCATTTTGACTGGGGCGGGGGGCTGTTAGCACCTGCATGGATTACCTCCTCTAAGCTGGGTGAGGTGGGACAGGGGCCTGGAGCAGCGGTAGGGATGATGACCCAAAAGCCCTTTCCTGTGGGCTGGGAGCAGAGGGAGGGATGGTGGCCTAGAAACCCCCTCTTCTGGGCCAGGAGCAGTGGGACAGAAGGTGGCCTAAAAGCCCTTTCCTCTGGGCTGGGAGCAGTGGGAGTGATGGTGACTGAGAAGCCCCTTCCTCTGGACCAGGAGCAGTGGGACGATGGCTCAGAAGCCCCTACCTCTGGGCCGGGAACAGAGGGACTCAGTACCTTGGTCTGGTGGTCTGTTGTCCTCTGCGTCTTTGTAGTGTGGAACCAGGTGGCTGCGTATCTTCAGTGGGGTGATTCGGTGTCTTCCACGTGACTCAGGACGTCGGTAGGGCGTGCACAGACCTTCCTTTGTGCAGCCGGTTGATTCCACATATTCTGCGCAACTGGGGACCTCAGTAGGGCATGGGCAGGCCTGCCTGTTTGCAGTGGGCTGATTTGGTGTGTTCTGTGTGACTCAGGACCTCGGTAGGGTGTACATAGCCCTGCCTGTCTGGAGTGGGCTGATTCGGCGTGTTCTGTGCAACTCAGGACCAGAGGCCCCAAACTTAATAGCCAGGTCAGTATTATGACAGAAGATTATGAAAGAAGTCCAGACTGCTCCTAATCTATACTTGAAAGCAAACATTTTCACATACCTAAAATAGTTACTGTTATCAAAAATCATACTATACATAGCAGTTTATACTTAAATGGATAAGCATACCTTCCTATGAATAAGTTACCAAACTGCTTATAATTTAATAACTTTATAGTACTGAGCACAACAATTTTTATTTTATTCTTTTGTTGTTCTTGTGGCACTTGGGATGGAACCCAGGTGTGTTAGTTACTTATCTCTCATTGCTGAGACAAAATACTTGGCCAAAAGTGAAAGGAGAAAGGGATTATTTAGCTCACAGCTCCTAGAGGTTTTAGTCCATAATTGGTTCCAAGGCAGGGATGGCAAACAGGCATCGCAGAGGAGAAACATGGCATGCACAAGGTAGCAAAGGCAAAAAGAGACCTTAAGAGTATCTTTCTGCCCCTTTTTTATCTTACTCAGACTACTTAGGGTGGGTAGTGCTCACATCCTTAATCCTAGTGCCCTCGGGCCAAGCCCCACCTCGAATCAATCACACACTCTAGATTCAGCCACCTCTGGAAAACTGTGAGGCTTTGGGGGGACATCTAAACCCAAGTATCGAAATACTGGGACATTCGTACTGAGCTACACCCACAGTCCTTTCTCAGTGTTCTGAGATGGGGTCTCATTCACTCACTAAATTATCTAGGCTGAGCTTGAACTCATGATCCCCTTGTTTCAGGCTTCCAGAGTGCTTTGATTATCTACAGGTGTCACCACAACTGCCTGACTTATATGTTTTTAAAGAACTTTAGATGTAAAAGGGAATTTAGAAGTCATCTAGTTCTACCTCTGTTTTATGCACCTGAAAACCAGTGACCAGAATGAAACTGAGCATTGTGGAATGATTAAGTCGAGTGAATCCACATGTCCTCTACCTCATTTTCTTAGCAAAGGAAACAAAGTATTCTTTATTATTTTCAGCCCTAATGTCTTGTTATTATATGTTCTGGAAAATAGTCTTTAGATGAGCATGAACTCTTTGTATTTCCACATTAAATGTTGTCACACCTAAAGGCCCCAACCATTAACTTCCAAGGTCAATGATGGAGACAGAACTATGTCTTACCCACCTGTGTATTCTCAGTAACTTTAGGAAATGTCTCTCATGTCATAACTAATCATAAACTTAGTGAATTATTGAAGATCTGGTTGCGAGTAGCTGATAAAGGCAGCTCTAAATCTATGTTCTGTTTGCAAAATTCTTTAGGAATGTCTAACTTCAATTCATGTTCCAATGAAATTCTGGGTGCGTAATATGTAAACAGCATAATTCCAAACAATACCAGTTACCCTAAGTAGGATAAAAGTTTAAAATCAGAAGTCTCAACCTCAGAAAGGCCAGCTGTTGGCAATGAATGCACCAGAGAGGCGTCCATGAAAGAGACATTGTGACCTTCACCCTCAACTCGCTGGACAGACAGACGCCTCCTCTGTCCCCAACTTGCCTGCATGGACTGGCTGAGACACCCCAAAATGATTTGAATATAAAAGAATTAAACATAGTTGAGAGAATTTGGATGGTGAAGCATACAAAAAAGATCAACCACAAAGAACCTCGTCAAACTCAAGACCCAAATTTGTTTTATAATTGCATGTAATGAACTTCTGCTTAGTTGGTTTTTTAAACTAATACAGACCAACTCTAATCTCACTGCTGAAACAAAATAGCCCTGTTGTTCATTTCATGCAGTTGATTGCAATAGACAGTGCCAAGTTCTATAAGGCTGGGATCACAACCACTCTCCGTGTGTAACACCTTTGTCTGAGTGAAATCAAATACATGAGCAATCACATTGATTGTTACTGCCTCCTGTGGCAATGTGGATTTCAATTACAAACCCCGCTATATAGCTTACAATCACAAGGGGGAAAAGACAATAAAAATGGCAAGGGGTAGGGAAAACCCTTAAAATGAAAGTTCACCACTGATTTTGGGCAGTAAGGGCATTTGATCCCAAGGACTCACAGTTTAATAAGCAATAATCTGATTAATCAGGACCTCTGGGTGCTCATTTTCAGGGCACGTTCAAGGGCACCACAAAGTTACATAATTATTTCACAGGATATGATGCAAAGATTACATACGTAAGCGTTCAAAATGTTTAGGAAAGTACACTTAAATTTCTGATTGTACAGATTCATGACTTTTCATGGAAGGATACATAAGTGTATCCAAACACTCTTATATGAGTATGATCACAAAATAGTGAGTATTTAAATTAAAGCAATTATATTATAGTAAAAGACACATTGCCATGAATCCCCCTCAAAATCTCCCCCTCACTCTGAACACACTCATCCCATCATCCTTGCCACTTCCTGCAGCCGCTCTGGAGTCCTCTTTCCTGAGGGTCTTTAGTGGTGCTATCCTAGCTGCCTCAGTGTCCTGAATGAATTCAAAATGTTTCCCTTTCCTGGTCATTGTGACTTTGAGAAGAGCCAGAAGTTGCATGGGGCCAGATCCTGTGACTAAGGTGGATGAAGACACAGCGTCATGTTTTTATGAGCCTGCCTTTCTGTTGGATGGCACTCAGCAGCAGCTTTGACCATATTTTTTATCACATATTTTGAAAGACTCTCAGGAAAGAGAACTCCAGAGCTGCTGCAGAAAGTGGCATGAACAATGGGATGAGTGTGTTCAAAGGGAGGGGAAGTGTTTTGAAGGAGATTCATGGCAATGCATCTTTTACTATAATAAATTTTTATTTAAACATTCACCATATTTTTTGGTCACATCTCAAATGTCTCCTCATCCATAAATTACTCTGTTTGGTTAAATATATAATATGTAAAATGTATACATATATCCACATTCTAGTCCCATTTTCCTAGGTAGAATTATAAATACTTTCTGTAAGATTAGTAATTTCTTAAATGCACTCAGGTTATATGAAAGAGATCCGCATGTTGCGATAGGCTTCCTTTTAGGTTTTACTAAAATAATAACCTCCCCCTCTCTGCATCTGCAACCTCCCTCATACCCTTGCTAGGAAGAACCTAGACCATGCATCCCTTTATATCTTCCTCATCCATCACTCTGCTCCTTTCCCTAATCTGCCTGACTCTAATAATTGATAATTCACAACCTTGCTTTACCCTTCTAGTTTGAGACATGATGGGTCTCTGAGAGTAATTAATTCCCTTCCATGAGACTATATCTATCTCTTCATTGACTGATTGGCTCTACAAAAGTGAATGAATGCTTATATGTTCATCACTGAGAAGAGAAGACAAATAGAATATTGTCCCTGTGCTCGAATGTCTTACAGGGAGTGAAGACCCACATGGAAACATGATTTTAGTCCACAGTATTCTTGTCAATAGAATTCAATTCAAATGCTACATCACAGTAGTCAATTTAAGTAATTATTTCTTATTCAGTGCTAGGACATTGGTAATCCCTCACCTGAAAAGTGGCATTTGGACTGAACCTTGAAGACCCAGTGAGAGTTTTTCAGAAGGAGTAGCAATTACTTAGAATATCCCGAGTAAGGAAAATTGTGATCCAACACATCAAAAGTGAAAATTTTTATCTCATTCCTGGAATTTCCATTAGTCTTCTTTGGCTGAAACAAAAGAACTGGAAGGAAAGAGTAGAAGCTTTTACAAGGGTGCAGTTTTACAAAAAATGAATCTATCAAAAGTGAGACGTGGGACATATATCTGAACTTAGTCCTCCATTTCCAGGCCGCCAAATTACAAGACACCTGAGCACATTACAGTCTTCTGTCATCTTCTAAGTATATCACAGAAAATTTTCATTTGCATCAATGATGTAATTAATTAAAAGACAAAGTTATCTTTTTTGGAATGTGCATCCAAGATTTTATTCCAAATTAATACATTCAATCATGTGACATAGGAATCCCTTCCCAAATATCACATTTAATCCTACATTCTAAGGGTCAATATTTGAAATACCATATCAAAGTTACGGTTATGAAAGATTCACATTTAGAAATTTGATGTGGTAAATTTTTGCTGCTTTCCCCTTCCTTCCTCTCTTTCTCCTCTCTTTATTTCTTCTTTCTCTCTCTTTCTTTCTTTCTTTCTTTTCCTTCCTTCCTTCCTTCCTTCTTTCTTTCTTTTTAGCAGTACTAAAGATTTAACCCAGGGTCTTCACAATGAGCTGTATTCCCACCTTTTTTTATCTTTTTATTTTGAGACAAGTTCTCAGTAAGTTGCTAAATTGCCCAAGTGAGGCTTGAACTTGTGACCCGTCTGTCTCTGAGTGCTGGGATGTCAGGTGTGTGCCAGGGACCCTGGCTTACCTGTTTTTGTTTTTTTTTTTCTTTTCTTTCCTTATAAGCTTGTTCAGGAAAGAAAGTATATTGAAAACCAGAATGGTAACAACTGTCAATTATTGAGGCCCAAATTCTGTATCATGTGAATTAAGTGTAAAATTTCAAATCCTCAAATCCTCTGGATTCGGTATCATTAATTCCACTTTTAGACGAAAAAATAACTGAGGTGGGAAGGTTAAGTAATTTACTGAGAAGAACAGCTTACAAAGGGCTAAGCCTAGATGTGGAAAAGGTTCTGTCTGTCTTACTCTGAACTAGGCACAAAGAACTCATGAAATTTACAGACAGCTTCATCAGTATTTATAAGAACTACATGCAGGGTACAGACTTGTCAGCACGCATTTGCTTTAACACATTAGTCTCAGTCAATTGTTCAATACTTTTGTAGGACACTACAATTCATTCCAAGCTATACATATGTTATTTCTGTGGCACATAATATCAACTCTTGGATATAATTTCATTTTTATACCAGCACTGTCTAACAGCATAGTACCTTATGTCACCATTAGGGAAAACTGAGTTTAGTGAATTTAAAGGACAAGACTTTATCATCCCAGTGCTGGGTTATGAACACATTTAATTCACTGTGTCTGAAGCACTTCCCTTTTCTACAATATCACCACAGCCACACCCACAAATTAGTTTGAGCTTGGTTTGTGAGCACAGTTGCCACCTTGCTTTGGAATTGTTTGCTCTTGGACCTGTTATATGGAGAACGTTTTTCTTTTTTTGTTTGTTTGTTTGTTTTTAATTCTTTTATTGGTACATTGTAGGTATACAACACATTTACATTTCTCTTTGGGAACTTGTACCGTTACACAATTTGTCTTGGTTCTTATTTTTTCCCCATTCCTAGCCCTCCCTTCACGCCCTCCACCCTTCCCTATTTACAAAGACTTTATTTCCATTTTTTCCATTTCTCAGCATTTTTCCTTTCTCTTCTTTCCTTTCCCCTGCCCCTCCCACTACCCCTACCCCTTTGGACCATTTCTTCCTATTTTGCATTATCAATTATTCATTCTAATCATTGGTACATTTTAGGGATACAATATAATGACATTCATCATTGGAAATTTGCACCTTTACATAGTCTCTCTTGGTGCTTTTTTTTCACCCTTGCCCAGCCCTCCCTTCAACCCCTCCATTCCTCCCTATTTACAAAGATTTTGTTCCTATTTTTCCATTTTCTCATATTAATCCCATTCCCTTCTATCCTTTCCCCTAGCTCTCCCACTTCCTTCCCCTTTGCCCCTTTTCTTCCTATTTCACATTACCTATCATACGTTTTAGTCCCCCTTTATACTTTCAGTTTCTCACATTAGAGAAACTATTTGGTATTTACACATCTGTGTCCTATTTATTTCACTTAAGAGTATCACCTCAATGTGCATCCATTTAGCTATAAATGTCTCTAATTTCTCATTTTTTTATGGCTGAGTTGTACTCCATTTTATTAAAAAATCCACATTTTCTTTATCCAGTCTCCAGTTGATGGGCATTTGGGCTGTTTCCAAGTTTTAGCTATCACAGACTGTGCTGCTATGAACATGGGTGCACATATATCACTGTGGTATGATTCTTTTAATTCTTTGGGGAAGATCCCCAGAAGTGGAATAGCAGGGTCAAATGGGACTTCCAGTCGTAGTTCTTTGAGGTATCTCCATACTGATTTCCACAGTGGTTGCACCAGTCTACACTCCCACCAGCAGTGGAGCAGGGTTCCTCTTTCCCCACAGCCCTACCAGCATTTGTTATTGGTTGATTTCATGATAGCAGCCATTCTTTCTGGAGTGAGGTGGAATCTCAGCATTGTTTTCATTTGCATCTCTTGAATGACCAGTGATGTTGAACATTTTTTCATGTATTTATTTGCTATTTCTACTTCTTTGTCTGAGAAATGTCTGTTCATTTCAGATGCCCATTTTCGGATTGGGTCTTTAAATTTGGGAGGTCTGATCTTTTTAAGTTCTTTATAGATTCGAGATAGTAGACCTTTGTCTGAGGAAAAGCAGGTGAAGATTTTTTCCCACATTGTGGGTTGTCTCTTTACACTGCTGGTGGTTTCTCTTGCTGTGCAGAAGCTTTTTAATAAGAAGAGATCCCACTTGTTGATTGTTTGTGCTAGTTCACGGGCAACTGAGGTTTTGTTCATGAAATCTCTTCCTACACCGATGTCTTCAAGAGTTCTACCTAACATCTGTTCCAACTGGTTCAGCATTTCTATTTTAATATTTAGATCTTTAATCCATTTCGATTTTAGTTTAGTGCCTGGTGAGAGATATAGGTCTAGTTTTAATCTTTGGCAAGTTGAAACCCAATTTTTCCAGCATCGGGAAAATGTTTTTCAATAAATCATCAGGTGTGGAAGATTAAATAATTTACTGACATCACACAGCTTGCTAGAGCCCAGCCTGGATGTTGAAGTGGTTTTGTTTGACTAGAAATCAGTGCCTGAGAAAGTATGATAATGTTTTATGAAGGAAATGCCCTTGATTTCTTTGTTTTCTCTACCAAAAGTGGACAGGATTTATTGCCAAACATCAGGACCTAGCTTTGACTTAACTTAATTTTAATTTTAGCTAGCATTTAGTTATTCCTTCTGTATGCTGTTCATAATATATTTGCTTTTATGACTTATGTCACTTAACTGTCAAATTCAACCTCCTATGTGTTCTGACTTCCCATCTCCACTGCACAGAGAAATTGAAGTCCAGCTGCAATTACACATGTGCACCACCACACCTAGCTATGCTTGTTTCTTTGAAAGGGTATGAGAGAGAATGCTCAAATATGTATACCAGAAAATTTGAGAGTGCCCTTCAGTCCATCTTCTGAGCAAACTGCAACAAAAATAAGTTCCCCTCCTTCCATGAGTCTGTTGCTGATTCAGGTGTTAATTATGTCACTTGGTCTTTTGGGTGAGGAGAAGAAGCACTGAAAGGTGAGGAAGTAGGTAAACCCTGCTCTGTGAGCACAACAATGGTTCGGGACTCCTGGGTCAATGTTAAGCTGCTATTTTCTTGCCATGACACAAGGTACATCTCCTAGGATGTTACCTGACCTGTACAGTGATGTGATTGCTGTCTTCAAATCCTTCCAATCTGTAGCTAATTTCAAAAAGTCAGCCTTATGGGCCGAGGATTTAGCTCAGTGCTTTCGCTGCCTGCTGCACAAGCACAAGGACCTGAGTTCGATCCCGGGTACCAAAAAAAAAAAAAAAAAAAGTCAGCCATAGTAGAATGAAGTAACAGAATCCTGAAAATCCTGCAAATAGCATTTGTATATAACTATACAGAAACAGAAATTGAACTATATTTTATTGTCATGAATACATAATAATCAGAGCTATGTAAATAAAAGGAAGGCAATGAGTACCATAATATATTGTCATGACCAAAGTGCGCTGGCAGACAGGAGGAAGGGGGCTGGAATCCTGAGGGCCATGTGTGGCGCTTCCGTCTATTGGCAGGATTGTAGCCTGGATCTAGATCTTGTGGATATTCACATTATAATTCAACAAGTTGAACGTCTTCACTTTCTGTGCTTTTTACGTGTTTGCTACAATTTACAGTAAAAGTAAATTAATTAAGGTCTGCCCATAGCTATAAAAAGTCTTAGAATTAAAATAAGCATAGTATTCTCTGTCAGTAGAATCTTGGATGAATTCGGTCATTGTAAGATGGGAGTACCTGGAAATATTTGATGCATAGTTCTTAATGGTGTCCACTGTTAATGGTATCATCTTCCTACAACATTTCTGGCTTTTTGAATAGTCAAAGTGATGCTCCTCATATGATCTAACCTAAAAATTAAAGACAGCACTACCATATGATCCAGGTTTTATACTTCTGCGTATACATCCAAAGAAAAGGATGTGAATATATTAAAGAAATACCTACATTCCCGTATTTAATGCAGTGATGTTGACAACAGCCAAGAAATGAAATCAACTGAACCGTGCGTGGACAGGTGCTTGAAGAAAGTTACCCTGGTGTCTATATACCAAGGAACATTATACAGCCACACCCTAATTAAATCCCGCCATTTGGGGCAGTAAGAGTAGGGTTGTAGGTCATTTTGCTAAGTGAAACAAATCAGGTGCAGAAATACAAATACTATATGTTCTCACTCATAGTAGAGTTTGCAATGAAATTTGTTGTAATTTTTATAAGGAACTAGAAGATGGAAGTTAGAAAACTCCCAACACAAAAGAAGTATTCAAGGAGATGGAATTGTTAGTTATGCTGATTTGATCACTACACCTTGTATATCTGTATCACATTTTCATACTCTACTCCCTAAATACGCATGCTTATCATGCATCACTTGGTTTTTTTTTAAATATGTAAAGAAATGAATAACTTGTCCTTTAATTTCTGAGCTATTTCTGTGAATCATCTTCTTGGATTTGGGATCTGAGGATAAACCTAGTATAATTTCTGAGATGTCCAACTCACCTGTGGCCAATCATGCTGAGGAATGGTACCCAACACAATGGAGTCTACTTCGGGTTTTCATCAAAAGGTGCATGAAATTTGGATCAGTCAGAACTGGCTTTCCAGTAAGATCTACTACCACGTAAAACACCACATAAATCTATTACCACATAAAACACTGGGAGAGGAGTAGAGCAATTAGACAGGGAGAGGAAGAAACCAGAGAGTTAATAAGCCAGTTGGCGCCATGGGCTATGCAGGAACCAGACTGATGATACTTCCAAGAGACAGTAAGAAAACATGACTCACAGTTACCCAGGAATTTTTCCTATTAACTCCATGTCCATCACTGTCTGAACATGTTTTCCAGGAGTATTCACTGTTAGAATGTCCAGGTTACCCTTTTCTTTGCTAAAAACAAGCCACAGTTGTTATCCTTCCAAGGGTCCAAGCAAATGCTCCGGCCTGCAGGCCAGGGATGCATAGTTAGACTAGTAAATACTACTTGTTCCACTTAACTAGCATCAACATTGTCCCAAAATCTCACAACACAGACTAAATATGTGTTGCACATGAATGTTCTAATATGTATTCCAGAAAAAGATAGCTGATTATATTTTCATAATTGACTTACCTGCTCCAATCTTTTCATCTGAACCGAGCTCTGCCAGTAAGTTCAGGCAAAAGAGTATTGATTACTTAACCATTGAGAAAGCAATTTTCAGCTCAATGATGCCTCAGGAACTATTTGAAAGCAAATAACATGAAGGTGTGAATTGTCTCCATTTATAACAAAGGTGAAGAAAGGGAAAAACAAAATGGTGCCCAGCTACCCTCCATGACTGTCTGTTTCCTTCCTGGCTTTATTTTTCCACAGGACTTAGGAAGGGGATTTTCCACTTAGCATGTTTCTCAAGCCATAACTATTTTTCTATATCTTCCATAAGACATTAAAACAATCTGGAAATAGAGGTACTGTTTCCTTCATTTAAAAAAATAAGAAAATTGAAGTAATTTGCTTATGCCAAATAAATGGTAATATCAGGGATAGCATCCACAACTGACCTGCCCTGAAGAAACTGGCAAGACAGTTATCTAGGAATGACTATGGCTACTATATCTCACCATGCCCACAGCCAAGGGAGGGCTGCCCATTCCTACTGCACCCAGCTTTCCATTCCTAATGGCTCCTCCCAGATCACTGAACAAGCTTCCCCTGTATTCAACTGAAGTTGGGACCTTTGTCTGGATCGAAACACAATAAGCAAACAGGTCCAATCATGCTCCAGATGTCTTCTCTCCGAGGAGGAAGTGAAAACAAACCTGTTTACTTCTGAAGACTCGTCTAACCCGAAAGCCTCCAGCACACTCCACTGGGGCTGACACTTCATCAGTTCACTCTCTTGCAGTTACCTCCTTCCCATGGGAAGGCTGCAGGCCCTTCTGTGGAAGGCAGGGCTCTGAGGAAGACTTCAGCTGGAGGTCAAACCTGTGTTTTCCTCCGACAGTGCGCGCTGGGAGGCCAGATGACACCAGCTGCGTTTGACTTAGGCTGGGCCAGGTCCTTGGAAAATCATGCATGTCCCAGTCCAATGTGGGACAGAAGCGACAGCCCAGAGTGCATCACATTTCCCCGAGGTTTTGATAGCACATGAAATGGGAAGTTACAGACGTAACTCAAGTTACTTTTTTGTTCAAAATACCAAAGTTTGACATGATGATCTGATTATGTCTTCTTTCATGCCCCACATCCCTTCCCAATTATCTGAAACAAAGCACCAGTTACATTTCCGTGACTCCTGTTCTCTAAGCCGTATTTCCCAGTCTCTCTGTCCTTGGGATTATAACTATAGTGGCTACAGCAAATTCAACTTGTATCTTACCTCGTGTTTTCCATGCTCCCTCAAATTATAGTCAGACTGAAATGGGGAGAAAAGAAGGGCAGACACAGGCAAGAAAGGGAAGGGCTGAGTGGTAGGAAGTCTGTAAGAGAGAGAATAACAAGAAGGTACTTTCACACCCATGTGTTTATGTTTATGCTTGCATTTGCATATGTGATCTTAGTTATATATGCATGTGTGCATATTTATATGTTCATGCGTATATAAATATATCTACATACATTGCTAGAATTTGGGTCCTAAGTGTCTCTCAAAGTCCATGTGTTAAAACCTAAGTCCCTGACTTATCCCTTTTGAAGGCTGGTAGAAACTGTAACAGGTGGGATCCAGTGGAAAATATTCAGATCATTGGGCTCAGGCCCTTGGAGAGGACTATGGGACCCTGGCCACCTTTTTCTAGGTCATTAGGTGCCACAGCAGCACAGCTCCAAAAGCAATAGGGCTGATTGGTCATGGGCAGGGACCTGCAAAACTGAGTCAAAAATAACCTTTTCACTTTATAAGTTCATTAGCTCAGGGGTGTGTTCCAGTAACAAAAGGAGACTAAAACATTCAAGATACTTTTTCAAAAAAGTTTATAATAAAGAAATAGGTCTGAAAGCCAGTACGAGAGGTAAATGTTGAGAAATAGCTAATATATTTTCATCTTCCATTAAACCCTTTCCAAAGGACCACATTAAAATCATTCGGACATTTGCACTTCTTCTGTGTCTCAGCAAGATGGATCATTTCTGCACAAAATGTTCCTCTTTCACTCAGTCAGGCCCTGTAATTTCTCCATTTCCTTCAGTATTTCATGCACAAAATTGTTTTTAACTCTTGTCATATTCCACAGAAATAAACATACTCTTCACTGTAAATTTTACTTTTATTTCATGTAAGATGAAAAAGAAAATTCCTCCAAATGACATCATGCTTTCTTGCCATTTACAAATCTTATTTTATTTTTATCAAAAGAGGTTTTTAGATCTATTCACTGTTAGAACCAAAGATGAAATGGAAGTTCATGCTAATGTGAGCATTGATAGTTATGTCATGTGGTTAACCTGGCTGCTAGAAATTTAATCTTTCTTTCTTTCTTTCTCTTTCTTTCTTTCTTTCCTTTCTTTCTTTCCTTTTTTCCTTCTTTCTTTCTTTCTTTCCTGAAACAGACTCTTGATAAGACATTAAATTCCCTGGGCTATGTTCAACCTTGGTATCCTTCAGCTTCAGCCTCTCAGGGTTAAAGGCATGTGCTACTACATCCAGCTACTTGCTTCTAATTTTAAAACAGCATTAATGCAAGATTTTGATGCCAGATATATTAAAATGTGAATCAGTATTCACTGAAAATTTGATGAAACATGATATTTTGGTTCTGTACTAAACAGCCTCTGAACTTCCTGAGAGCAGGCTTCCTATATTTTTCACATATGTTTATTCTATGTATCCCTAGGATTGAAAACATTGCTCAAAAAATATGGTGAATGTTTACATTTTTAAAAATTATATAATGGGTAAAAACACATTGCCATGAATCCCCTCAAAATCCTCCATCTCATTACAAACACACGCATCCCATTGTCCTTACCACTTTCTGCAGCAGCTCTGGAGTCCTCTTTTCTGAATATCCTTAGCTGCACTGTCCTGGCTGCCTCAATGTCCTGAATGGATTCAAAATGTTTCCCTTTCATGGTCATTTTGATTTTGGGCAAGAACTGGAAGTCACACGGTGACAGATTTGGTGACTAAGGTGGATGAGGGCACAGCCTTGTGTTTTATGAGATGCTTTTCTGCTGGAGGGCATGCAGCAGAAACAGTCACTAGATTTTTTATCACATCTCAGAAAGACACTCAAGAAAGAGGACTCCAGAGCTGCAGCAGAAAGTGGCAAGGATGATGGGATGAGTGTATTTGCAGTGAAAGCGAGGATTTTGAGAGGATTCGTAACAATGTGTTTTATCCTGTAATAAATTACTAAAATTTAAACATTCATCCCTTACATAAGGTCCAGAAAACCTTTTTTCTAGGCATCAAAATATACTGGAAATCTCTGGACTCAGGAGATGTTTACTAGCTCCTAGCACTTTAGGCACGTTCCAGTTCAGGGTCTTAATGTGCTGCTATATGAAACAACGTATATGCATCTTCTAACTCATGGCTGGCATACAGAAAGCATTAACAAATTGTTTGAAAGTTGAATTGGCAATATAACTGAGGGATGGGGGACAGTCCATCTTTCTTTTTGTTCTCCTCCAACCTTGGCTCCTGATGTTTCGGGTGCTGAGGGGTGGAGGAGCCCGGGCTTCCTGTACCCAAGGGCATGGAGAAGTACAATGGGATTAATTAGTCAGGCTTGAGCAGTCCCTAGATAAACTTCAAATCCAAGGCCACAAGCTCCTCCTGGTTGTTTCTGTGTGATGGAAAGGATGCCCAGAAAGTGTGATAAGCACAGGAGGAGACATGTGTGCTCTCCTTTGAAGTTTGTAAGGTCTGTGGACGAGGATCCCGCAGTGTCCAGTGGTGAAAACATGAGTACAAGAAACTTACATAGCAGGATAAAGGAACAAAGATACTTTCCAAGTTCCTTTTTTTTATTAATCTCCATCTTTCCTGATGTAATCCAATTTAATGAGCTGTAGAGATCCAGTACTCTTTCAAATTTTAAAGCAATTACAACACAAATGACTCTAAAGCAAGATGATCTTATTATGGGGAGGCAATAAAATGCGAACTTCGGGATGTCAAGAAAAGAGAATGGTTCTTGGCTGGTGGGTCGGAATTTATGGAAGGTCTGTGGCATTTTCCGCACCTGATTATCCTTGGAGGATAGATTATTGCACCAAATGCGGCATTTCCTTTGAGATTGTTTTTGGAATTATTGCTAAGAAGAGAGGGCACATTTTTCTGTGCACCTCTGAAAGTTTGTTTCAGAACGGGGCCCGGTTCAGTGGTTGGGAGAAAAAAAAAAAGAACGAAAAGATGGAATTTTATTTTGTGTTTATAAATTGAACTAAAGCAGCTAATGAAAGTGCGTGCTGGGCTCCTAAGCTTCCACTGGTTGACACTGAGACAGTAATGCTAAGAGTGGGGACGCAGCCAAGATCAACATCATGTGGCAACTTAAAAAAGCAAACAACTGGCCCTACCCCAGCCTACAGAATTAGAGGGGCCCTAAGCAGCTGTTGCAACATTCGCTCCCCACCCAGGGGATTCTGGTGCCTGCTCTAGTCTGGGAACTGCTGCGTGAATGCCCGCACCCTGAGACCAACATTCTTACTTGCTTTGTTGTCACAAGCTCCTGTCTTCCCACACCACCCCCAGACTCTCAGTGCCTCCTGGGGTCTGAGAAACACCTTTGGCATCAAGCAAACAGGATTTAGGGAGCTCTGTTTCACCAGAGCAAATCAAAACAGAATGAAGCCTCAGGCACCTGGGGCTGTTTGGATGTTGTAGGAGTGGGTGATGAAAAAATTCCAAAGGAGACATAACCTCACCTTCATACGAGAATATTCTCCCCGAGCTGAAGTGTTCTGATAGCAGGATCTCCATCTTCTGTCCTCTGTCTGACTCCCTCTTGATAGCCAGGCTAGGGTTTCTGTTGGGAGGCAATGTGGGGTTAGCCATTTTTCCTTCAATTCCTAAAACAGGGTCACAGGAAATCACAGAAGACTAGGTCAAAGCTAAGGACTGTGGCTTGGAACCTTGCCCTAGACTTGGCAGTCTGCTGACTGACCTCCCCGGTGTGGTCTGGATGTACCTCCTGTCTTCCTGGGGCTGCTCTGTGGGTGTCAGACACCCACACACTGGGGCACCACCATCTCCCTCCCTCTTGGCCTCTGCCACCCTTCTCTGCGGTTGTTTGTTCCACATCTGACATCACACACTTGGATGTGACCTCTCTGCTGGGAGTAGACTTAGGGCAGGCTTAGACCACAGGGTTGGGAAATGCTAAGCACAGCTCTTCAGGAAGAGAAAGGAGTCCAGTTGTGTGGCTTTTGCTGCATTTTGTGGGGTGCAGACTTCCACTGTGGCCAGTTTTGAAGGGCTACATCGCCACAGCAGATGTGGGAAGAGGGCTGCACCCAGCACACCCTAGCACACTTCCATCCCCATCCCAGAAATTCCATCTGTCTCATCATCATTAACCCTTTCTTGCTTATATCTATCAAGACAGACCACACACCAAGGAGGTTGTGTTTTTGCTGCAGTATGTATATATGTTTTGTTTAAACACACATCACATTTTTTTTAATCACATCTCCTACATGGAGCCTAATTACCTTCTGAAGCTTTCTGGAAGATTTAGGTCAACATAAAAAGAAAGAATTAAGAGTCAAAACAAGACTTCACAAGTTTGGGATTATTAAAGAAAGCACTGGCAATTTCATCTCCCATCAAACTCTTTCAGGGAATCATTTGTGTTTTTGAAGAATCGAAGCTACAAACCCCTTTACTCCAGCCACAGTGTGATCTAACATCTATACAGAGAGCAAAGATTTATTTCTCTTTGAGCAATGAATAAACAGTTTATATATGTAATTTCAGAAAGAAAAGTCTTTTCTAAAGTTAGTAAAATTGAAGTAGGATGAGGAACACTTTCAGTGTGGGCTGGGTGAATATTGGATTTAAGCCTTGGATGAAAGGCTTGGAATTGCTTAGTCCAAAGAGGATCCCCTCCCCGCCAGGCCCAGAGGTGCTTTAGGCAGCCTTCCTCTGTTTGAATGTCTTTTCAGCAAGAAATCTAACACTTTGGGTACTGGTTCCTCTATTACCCGCTGTCTGTGGGAGTGATGAAGTCCTAGGTATTTATTATTTGGATTTTTTCTGAAGCTAGTGCAGAGGCGTGCAGTGGTCTAGAAATCAAAGGCTGAGCTTGTTTGCAAAAGATTTTCATCATGCTTTCCTGACGTACTGTGGGTGGTTTCCCCAGCATTTCTCAGACCCAGTGTTCCATCACCTGCTATAACCTGATAAAACTAGACTTAGGTGTATGCTTCAGGCGGTATGAAATACTTGTCAAGCCAAAATTTATATTCAAAGAGATTGAAATTCATTGGACTTATTTGAAAATTCTTCAACATGTATGACATGATTTATGAGATTTAGAAGACAAATAATGGTTGTGTAATCCCCCTTTAAAAGATTTTTGAATTTTCTGTCAAGATGCTATAATTTCCAAGTGAAATATATTTTTAAAATAATTCTAAAATATTCTAGAAAACCAAACACCAATATGTAAAACATTGTGGCAAAGGGTCACAGAAAGCACTGATGTTCTATGCCTACTTGAGGAGCAGAGTCTAAAGTTGAAAGCAGCAAAGTACTGAGGATGAGGTTCCAAAACACGGCTTATAAATCACTATCACCAGCATGATCCCGAAGGGAAGTTTGGAACTGGTGTGAAACTTGTATTTGAGAATAATTCCCATGAAGAGCAAGAGAGTTGGCGGGAGGTCATACCTCCAATCAGCCACTAATTATGATCACTCTCTTGACTTCCTGTGCTATTGCAAGGCCAGAGTGGGTCTGCACAACGGAGGACAATGTTGGCCATGGGAAGTCAGCCTGGCTCATGGGAAATGGCAAAGGGCTCCATGAGGACATGGGAGGGCACACCAACAGCTTCCACTAAAAACCCGATATTCAAATACACGAAAATATGTAAAAAGCTAAGGAAAAAATTAATCAATTATGCATGTACATACATATGTGATATGATTTAACACATGGTGAGAGTTTACATTAAGAAATGTATTACAGTAAAAGACACATTGCCATGAATCTGTCCCAAATCCTCCCCTCACTTTGAACACACTCGTCCCATTGTCCTTGCCCACTTCCTGCAGCAGCTCTGGAGTCCTCCTTCCTGAGGGTCTTTAGCTGTGCTGTCCTGGCTGCCTTAATGTCCTGAATAGATTCAGAACATTTCCCTTTCATGGACATTTTGACTCTGGGGAAGAGCCAGAAGTCACACAGTGCCAGATTCAGTGACTAAGGTGGATGAGGACACAGTATCATATTTTTCTGGGTTGTCTTTCTGTTGGATGGCGCTCAGCAGCAGCATTCACTGTATTCAGCAGCATTCACATCTCCTAAAGACACTGAAGAAAGAAGCCTTCCAGCCATAACTGCTCCCAAAAGAGGCAAGAATGATGAGACAAGTGGGCTCAAAGCAAGTGAGAGTATTTTTTTATTAATTTTATTGGTACATTTTAGGTATGCAGTAGTGTGAATAAGGACTAAAAGGTATAATAGATAATGTGAAATAGAAAGAGAGAGTATTTTGAGGGGGATCCACGGCAATGTGTCTTTTACTGTAATAAATTTTTAAAAGGTAAACATTTATTGTATATTTTGTTCACACTTCCTATATGCATATATACATACACACCCACACATCTCCATGTATGTATACACATATGTGTGTAAATATAAATATATACAGAAGAGAAGAGAGAGAGAGAAAGGCCATATCCCCAGTAGACCTTCCAGGGATTCAGAGAAGTCATGAGATTGCAGAGAGTGGAGGCACAAATGCCGTCTCTCCCATCCCTGGAACCCAGCTCTGCTTCCCTAGATGGAGTCCTTGGTGCTCTCCCTGTCATACTGGCTGGTTGTCCACCATCTAGAGTTTGCATAGCTTCACCAAGTGCTGTAAATAATACCTCCCAGACTGTGAAGTGTATAGAGCAACTTTCAGCCTGGGGAGCCTAGGAGTGGTTAGCTATCTACACCACAGCAGAGAGGTTAGTTAGGGTACTGCCTTCCTGATGCCTAAGAGAGCACCTTGGCCCTGGAGGAGCACAGTTCTACTGAAGATGAGAGGAGGAGGAGTTATCAGACCTGCCTGGTCCACCCTGGGAGGTCCCACCTGTCCTCCTGCGGCTGTCCGTTCCTCTGAGGAAATGGATTCTGGATTTGTAAGCTTCTGGCCTCAAGGAGGCCTGGTCCATTCCATCCCATCCCATCCCATCCACTTCCCTTTTTGCAGTACTGGGGATTCATCCCAGGGCCTTCACACTGAGCTTTACTCTCTGCTCTTCTGTATTTTTTATTTTGAGACAGCATCTCACCATGTTGCTGAGTTACCCAAGCTGGCCTTAAACTTCTGATCCTCTTGCCTCAGTCTTACAGAGTGCTGGACTCCAGACATGCACCACCACAGCTGGCCAGATTCTGTACTTAACGAGGCCCAAGTTGACACCTTGGTATATTGAAGACTTGGTAATGCTGATTATGCCCAAAGCAGGTAGCTCTGTGCCCACACACCTTGCAAGCGTCCCCATCCTCCTGCCTCTTCCTGGTGCTTCATCCTCTACATTTAACTTTGCCCCTGCACCTGAAGCTCTGACAGGAAAGAATGCTCAGTCTTAAATTCTCTTGTCTTTGGAAGGAGCCATCCACTGACTCCTGCTCCTGGTTTAGAAATTCCTGCTCTGCTAATTGTGCCAGGCATTGTTCTCTGTGCCCATCTGGATGTGGCTTCAATTAATTCCACACCTCTGCATTCCAGTCTCCAGGAGACCCCATCTGTCACCTCGACCTGCTTCTCCTGAACCCTGTGTTCCTTCTCACAAGAAGCGACCTCCTCACAGTTTCTTCGGCATCTCAGCAGCCTGGCGTTCACAACTGAGGGCTTTGGAGTAATCAGACCCCAGCAAGAACACAGCAGCTGATAGAAACCAGACAGTATTGGGACCCAGTGAAGTCCAGCCGGAGAGACAGCTATGTCCTCTATTTATCTTGCACCTTCTCCCATGAAACACCACGAGGGATGGGCAAGCATTAAACTAAACTAGGGGTGAGAAGTTGGGTGCAGCTGGCATAGGCACATACTCGGCATTTGATCCTGACTCCCTGCATTAACACATCCAGGTACAAATAGATTAGTGCTTGGGAGCTTCCCCTTGATGTCAGATGCTCATTATTGGAGCTTTTAAAGATGAGAGTCTTCGTGTGTCCCTTCCAACAATGGTATCAGCCTGTAGCTCAAACTAAGTAGAATGCATGTTATATTTTACCATGTACATAAAATTTATATTAAAAAAGATCTACTTTACAACTTTAGCGTCAAACTTGGTAATCATTTCCCCCCATAAACTGGGGGTTAAACCCAGAGCCTTTATGCTGAGCTACACACCGGACCTTTTAAAAATTGTATTTATTTTGAGACAGAGTCTCACTAAGTCTGTAAATTGCTCAGGTTGGGCTAATGTTTATGATCCTTTGCTTCAGCCTCCCAGAGTGCTGGAATTACAGGCAAGCACCATGACACCTTGCTAAGAGAACAATTTTAAGTGAATTTAAAAGAGACTACAGGCCTGTAGGTAAGTCTGGAAAATATCCTTGTGGGAATGTTTCTTCATTTCTCTGCTAAGGCAGCCAGTTCCAGTCAGGCCTCTGGAGTCCCTGCTTGTCTGCCTCAGGGAGGTTAGGACTTGAAGCCTGAAGGTTGCTTCTGGAAAGTTCCCTGATAAAAGTAGACTTAACCAGGTAATTTTTCAGGCAGTCCAAGCATATGTGGTGTGGAATTAGTCTTTTTGCTCCAAGCTAGTAAAGGCCATGTGTCTTGGTTACTTTCTAGTGTCTGAGACACAATACCTGACACCTACAACTTGAAGAAGGAGAGGTCTGTTTTGTCTCAGTTTGTAGAGGGTTCAGTCCATGGTCAGCTAGCTCCTAGACAGTGTAGCATGGGAGAGTGGCCTAGAGGAGGAGAAACAGCTCAAGGCACTGTAGTGGGAAGCAGAGAGGGATCAAGGAAGGAGGAGGGAGACAGTCCCCTCAGGCCATGCCCCCGGGACCCACCTCCTGCAACCAGGCTCCACCTCCCAACATCACAGGTAGCTATAAACTCATCAGTGGGCTAATCCACTAAGGAGTGTCACATCCAATCACCATGAGGCTTTGGGGGGAACATTTAGGTAAAAACTACATCAGTGTGGTTATTCCTCTCTACTCTTCTCATCATATTCTCCCTTGGCTTCTGACCACACCCAGCCTTTCTTGGTACCTGCTTCTGACTTCAATCTCATTTCCTTTCTCTATGCCTGAATATATTCCCTGGCCTTTGCCAGCTTCTCTGATGGGAGGTAGGGTGTTTCATGTTTCTTTCACTGCTCCCTACTTCGCCTCTTTCTCCACCTACCTCTTTGCCACCTCTTTCTCCATTGCTGTCTCTCACATTTAACACACACAGACAGACAGACACAGACACACACACACACACATTTCTCAGGTGCTGGTGGAAAGCAGCTGAGTGACTGGAAGCACTGTACAGACACCCAGGCGTGTGCTGCCCTGAGCATCATTAATTCCTACAAATCACCAGACCTCTGTCCCATGAGTTTTTGCTGGTACAGGGGATTCAACCCAGGTTGTCACACTGAGCTACATTCCTAGTACCTTTTATTTTGAGACAAGGTCTCTCCAAAGCCACTTCCTGATACAGAATGGGATGGTGCTAAGATTATATCTTGATGTCACAACGGTTCAACCTGAAGAGACCTGTTCCAGTAGAAATTGGATGATACCAGTTTTTTAGATTTTGCTTCAGAAAAATTCAAGGTCTTGTTAATTTGGTAAATTTCCCTAGCTGGGCTTGAACTTGCGACCCCCTTGCCTCAGCTTTCCAGAGTGCTGAGATGACCATGATTTTGCCTGGACTTTCTGGAACCCAACGGAAGCTCCAAAGATACCCAACCATTATGCCTCCCAGGAAACTAGGACTGGGACTGCTGATCACTCCTAATCAGCCAGACAAAGACCAGGCTGGTTCCTGTCCAACTCTGGCTCCTCCCCCTGAGTTACCATAGTGATGTCAGGATGCCTTGTGGGTACACCAATGCATTACAGTTACACCTTTCCTCTCATTGCTTGGAAGAAACCGACAAGACTTGAGAGCACCATTCTGATCTGTTTTGCACATGATAAATCAAGGCACAGTAGAACACTCCAGGGTGCCTTGGGCCATCGTGTAGACTATGTGACCACAAACTTGTGTTGGAAAAATAAATCACTTATACCCATTCCTTTGTTTCCTCCTCAAGAGTCACCTGAGGTCTCACAGTCAATAAGAATGAGAACTAATCCCTCCAGCAAAACCCACAGACCACTAATTTCCATTAAGTATTTAGGGTTGAAATCAAATCTACCGAGAAGCAGGCAAGCAATTCCTAGGCAGGATCCATTTAATTTATTTGGCTTATATCTTCTTGCCCATCAACATCTGCTATTTCTAGGAAATATATATATATATATATATTATATATATAATACATATCAGCAGTGACCAGCACATACTCCTAATGGAAAAGTGGAGAAAAATAGCTAAAATAGCTAAAAAGGGCTCTATTTCATTTTTTAATTATAAAGCAAAAGTGACAGTTCATCTAAAACATTGTCAAGTCAAGATTTACAATAAAGATTTAGACTTGTTTTCCAAAATCATTTTGGGAGAAAAATACTTAATCTGAGACACACAAAGACATTAAAGGCCAAGACTTGTGTAGCAGACTCCTTTAACTGGATGAAAAGTCTATCATTTGTTTGCATATGGTTTTGTTTTGTTTGCCCCCCTTGTAATTTTGCACAGCGCAAAAATAAGACACAAATATAATGCAGATATTAGTTTCTTCCACAAAGAAAATTTTAGAGCCTAATGTTACACAGAATGTTTGTGAAATGTGGAAGCAGAGCAGAGATTTGTCGGTTGTTTCACAGCTAATTTTAATGCATGTCCTCAGATGTAAGTGTCTTCGCCAAGGTTAGCACAAGATTTGCCTTTGAGTTACTGCTGCAGACTGAGGATGGTCTAAAAAGACTTCTTGATTTCTCAAAGAGCTAAAATTAGAAATTTCATTTGACCCAGCTATGCCCCCTCTGGGTATCTTTCCTAAAGAGCTAAAGACATACGACAGTGACACATGCATACCAATGTTTATAGCAGTACAGTTCATAATAGCTAGGTCCTGGAAGCATCCTGGCTATCCATCAACAGATGAATGGATTAAGAAAATGTGGTATCTGTAAGTAATGGAGTACTACTTATCTATAAAGAGGAATCAATTTAATTCATTTGTAGAAACATCAATGCACCTGGAAAGTATATTGTTGAGTGAAATAAATCCGACACACAAGCTTAAAGACCATATGGTAACTCTCATTTGAATAAGGCAAAATAGAGTATTTGCCTTCAAGAACTAGCAGAATGTAGGGGGAGTAGAAATAAAGTGGCTTGGTGGACCCCCGAGCAACAGGGTGAGTGTGTGAAGTTATGGGGTGCAAGCTAAGATAAAAGGGGCAGCAACAGGTCGGGGAGCCCACCCATGTGTGACTTTCCCACCGCCCAAAGACCTTCATCTGGAAAGCCGGGTGCAGTTCATCTCACCCAAAGTCGCTTCCAGCTGCAGGGCAGCTTGGTGCTGAGATCACATCTGGGCATCACGACAGCTCACCTAAAATGATTTGTTCCATTGGAAACAGGATTGCACCACTTTTAGATTTTACCGCTCAAAGACTCAGGCAAAGACTGAAGAAACAGAAGGGAGGGAGTGGGAAAGAAGATGAAGGAAATGAAAACTGAAACACTTAAGGAAGGTGAGAATGAATTGCATGATTTTACATCATTTCTATTAAAGGAGACACATTTCTTGTCTTCCTGACTCCTTAAAAATTGAGCCAATTACATAATTTGGTGTTAATAATTTTAAAAAGGAGGAAAATGGAAATGTTGCACTGCTAGGAATGAGTTACTTACCCTTTAAACACATAAATATACCCCTTTAAAAGAAATTCTTCTTTAATGCACGTGCCACCGTAAATAAGCCATTGTGATAGCACTTGCTGTGTTTCCTAAATGCACAGCACAGAGCCCAGAAGTGACTAAAGGGCGGAAGGGAGGGACAGAGAACACCCGTGCAGTGCAAGGGGCCACCAGGAGCCACAGCGACCATTGCTTACAGGTCAAGATTCAAATCTGTTTTTCTGTGAATCAGCACTGCTAGTTAGAGATTTCAATGGCCATGAAGCAAACTCCTTATTTTCAAGACTTTTTTTACAGCAATCACCCGAGTTGTATGTCACAACTTTCCCCCTACATGAATGACACAGGTGCGGAATAACCTTGAGTTCCCTGAAATTAAAGTGACTTGGCTGAAGTCAGGGATTAGGGGAATAAATGTGGTCTCTTGATATGAAGTCTAGACATTACTTGAGCAGAATTATCTAGATAGTTTTCCCAGACAAAAAAAATAATGGATGAGGGCCAGGGATTTAGCCCAGTGGTTTCGCCGCCTGCTGCGCAAGTACAAGGACCCAAGTTCGATCCCAGGTACCAAAAAAAAAAAATGGATGAGAAGTTTAACTGATATCCATGTGTGGATTTAAGCAAATCTGTAGCCTTTGCCAGAAACAAAGAGAGAGTCTACAATGTGGAATTTCCATAGTTTATTTATTTTCCCTTTCAAAAATATCTATTTACTCATATCAACCTAAATATGCAATGGAGAGCTTTGGAATTTTCAATGCCTCCTTATATTTGGGAAATAAGGACATTTTACACTTTTTGTCTACTGGTTATTTTCCTTCTCATTTTTTAAAATAACAGCTTCATTGAGATAGGATCCCCACCTCGTTAACATTCAAGTTTAAAATGACCAATTCAATAGTTTTATGTACCATAAAATTCACCTGCTTACAGCACATAACTCATTGGCATTTAGCATATTTTGTATAGTTATTACCATAATAAATTTTAGGAACTTTTATTATCTTCCCCAAAAAGCCCCATGCCCAACAATAACCAGTCCCTCTCTCTCCATTTCCTCTCCTCATAATTATGAACCACTAATATCCTATGTCAATGAATTTGAGTATTCTGGACCTGTCCTATAAATAGATTTGTACCTTATGTAGACTTCTGGGATGTGCTTCTTTCACTGGGCAGCATGTTTCCAAGGGCTGTCCACACTAAGACGTGTAGCTATGATGCTTCCCTTTTCTTTGCTGAATAGTACTCCATTGTACAGTATATCACATATTTTATCCTTTTTTTTGGTTTGTGGACATTTTGCTTGTTTCTATATTTTGGCTATAATGAATAATTCTGTTATGTGCATTCAGGTACAAGCCCTGGGGTGTATGCATTTATGTATTTCTCTTTAATAGATAACCAGGTGGGGAATTATGGGATCATTTGGGAACTCTCTTTAGCACTTTGAGGAACTGCAAAACTGGTTGCACAATTGTACATTTGCTCCAAACGATATGAGAGTATCTATTTCTCAACCTCCCTGCCAACACTAATTATCATGTATTTTTGTTTCTAGCCATGCTAGTATGTATTCAGCAGCACTTCATGATAATCCATCAGTTTATAAAAGTTTACTGAAAATCTGAACACTACAAGGTACTTACTAAAGTAGTGACTATTGCTCGTATCTATAGGTTTAGTCAGAAAGTCAGGAGTTTCACTCAAAAAAATTGGAGTGGGGAGAAAGGTTGAGATGGGAGGTAGAAATGAAGAAAGAAGGACATTGAACTGATAATCATTGTCTTGAGATAACAGGCACCTGGACATTCATTGTAGTGTTGTCTACTCAAAATTTTCTGTTTAAAAAAGTTCATTTTTAAGTTTACTTCACTATCTTATTAAAAATGTTTAATATCCTGGTGTGATGTTCACCTATGTTTGGAAGGCCAGGATTATTTTAAATGGGAGTATTTTCTCTAACAAATTTGTTAACCAATGTAGATTTAACTTCCCTTTATAAAGCACCCTTTTCTATTTCTACCACGTTTATCCATTGTCTTAATGACAAAAGTAACAACTGAGTAAGTTTCTCTTATTTCACCATATTTTCCGAGATCCTATATTCTATTGGTGGTTTCAAACTTTTGAAAAGACAATGCTTCATAAGTGGTACTTAAGAAAATCAGTAGCCTTTAAGTTTCTGGCTGAGCTCATTGTCAAAACTGCAATGCATATTACAACACGATTAATTGATTTTTGTTTTTTGAAACAGGGTCTCACTATGTAGTCCAGGCTGGCCCAGAACTTGCAGTGATCCTCCTGCCTGAGCTTCCTGAATGCTGAAATAACAGGCATGTGCCCCTCTGCCTGGCCTACAGCCCAGTTTTAATATGTAAATTCATCTTCACTGTGCTTTTCTGTTCGTTTCTTTTCCATTATGTTCTATTTATTATTTTTTCTTAGTTCTGGTCATGATACATTAAGTTGATTTAATAAACAGTTACTTATAGTTCAAAATGGTGGGTTAAAATATTTCTTTAGATAAAGAAATAATAATGTATATCCTTTGTAAATCTAATGGAGTTTTCCAGAAATTTTCCAAAATAACTTTTTAATGAACATAATAATCAAATAATTCTTCATAAATCAAAGCACTCTCTTTTGTAATGTATTTCCATAACATTTCTTCTTCCATTAGTTCTGATGTCTACACTCATCTCTTGGAGTTTAGGGTTCCATTGAATGTGCAGTGTAATTTGTTTTCATGAATAGTACCATCAGAAGCAGCAGAAAGAATAATAATGTCTCTAGGAATATAAATATATATGCTAAAATCCAATGCAACACTGTCTTATTTCAAGAATACACTGTGGCCTGGAGTTATCAAAAGATTTGCACAAAAAGGACACAGTTAATGTCATCCTTAATCCTAAAATCCAAGTCTTTTCATGCCACAGTACAGGCTACTGTGCTGTTTGATGAATGAGTACTAGCTAATAAGAACTATTACCAGAAAAGAGCTATTTTCATAGGAAGGAGTTAATATTAATGTGGATATAGGAATAATTATTTCATCTCCAAATTCTGCTTGCAGCACCAGCTAAATTGAAATCCACTAATAAGAAAACCATGTCTCTCAAAAAGGGAAAAGAAGGAAGAAAAAAAAAATAATGCATGATTGATCTTAGAAATTGTTTTCCCTTTGCTCCACCCTTAGTTTTCTTAAAATGTTAAATGTACCACGTTCAACTCACTTTTGCCATTTTACCAACAGTGTTATAATGTTTGCCTTGTTAGCAGCTGCCTGCAGTTTCAAGAAAATCAGAGTGAATTCTCATAATGTGTTAATATGTGTAAGGTGCCTGCTATGGATTAAATTGTGTTCCTTCAAAAAGATATGTTTAAATTCTAACTTCCGATACTATAAGATGTGACATTGTTTGGAAAAAAAGTTGTTCCTTAGGTGATTGAGTCAAAGTTCAGTCATCAGGGAGTACACGGGCTCACTATGGCTGCTATCCTTATGAAAAGGAGAAGTTTGGAGACAGAGATTTGAGTAGGGAGAGAACACCATGTGCACATGAAAGCCAAGATCCAGGTGATACTTCTACAAGCCAAGAAACACCAGCGCCCAGGGGAGAGACCTGCAGCTGTCTGCCTGCCAGGCTGTAAAAAGAACCAACCCTGTTGACATCTTCCTCTCAGACTTCTGACATTCAGAACTGCAGGACAATATATTTCTCTCATTCAAGCCCCTCAATTTGTGGTATTTTGTTATGGCAGTTCTTGCAAACTACTAGAGATCAGAGATATTTGTCACCGTGGTATTTCTCTTCCTCAATTTGCCTCTTGACCTGAGAGTCTTCATGGAAATACAGTTTACCATAGTGATGGCCACTCAGCACAACTCTGAGGACCTGAGTCCCTTTGTTTTTCTCTCCAGCTGCAGTGATTGCTCTCCCTGACCTCCATTCCTTCATCCCCTGATCTCAGCACACTTCCATGTTGAAAGCCCCATGCTCTCATCACATACAAGTACTTAAAACTCAAATAACTATGTGCATTCCTCGCTCTCACCCTCAAGACTATTTCAGTATTTGGACATATTTAAAAGAAATCGAAGGTGCAATCCCTGAAAACCCATGTAGATCTGTGGTGAAAATTTTTTGACAATGTGGATCAAGTCACCACATACAACATGTAGCAGAGTCACTGTAAGTATTCTGCTATTTCTTTATAATCCAGCCTCTTTCCATTTGATTGCCCACTATCATCTTTCTGAGGACACTATAGTGTTTACTGCACTGTCACTATTTGCTAATTAAATCCATTTCTCCATGCAGGGGTATTTTGATTAATCCTGGGTATCCTGGGTTCATCCCACTAAACCACCTAATGAAATCTAACTTGTTTTCAACATGGTGCACTCTGATATAAATTAAATTGCTGCGATGTGTCTTTTTATCTCTAGGTAAACACGTTAAGGCTTCCCAATTAACATAAGCATTCAAAAGTGTTTATGAAATATTTCTCACATATTGATTTTCAAATTCTCCATCATCACTTATTTTACCTTGGATAGCTGAGAGCATTTTCCCTTTTCCTCCATGCTGAATTTCTTTAAATGCAATTTCGTATGTAAATATCCTACTCAGTCTTCTTTTATACATTACTTCTATAAATGGATCATGTATATTTTCATGTAAATTGTCAATGCAAATATTGCAAAAAAGATAGTCTTTAACAGTTTGTTAAAAAAAAAAATTCTGCAGGAGCCCAACTCTCCATTTTTGTCCTCAAAGGGTGAATGCTTGAATTCACTGTCTGTTTCTCACCCATTGATAGATCCCAAGATATGATTTCAAATTCCTGTTGAGGAGAGATAGTTTAAAAATTCTGGACTTAAATTTTTATCCTTCTGCCAAATGCTTCCATAGGTCTCTTTCCCCCACTTTCCTACATTTAATGCATTGAATTCAGATTGTTTCTATCTTTGCATCCACATGGTAATCTCCATAAGGCACTTAATGGTTGCTGTCATTAATCTTAAGGACTACTCTGATTTAAGTATCTGTAGTTTATAGCATAGAAATGTCACTGAATTCCATTCATTTTAGTTTAATTTTTTTCATGTTAGACAAGTAATCTTTCCTTCTCTTAAAAAGGAAGTGATTATATCTGCCTGTCATGGAGAACAGACATGTGAACTCACCTATATGATAAATCTCTCCATCAGAAATTACTTCCTGTCTTGCCACTGAGACATATACATCACTTTTAAAGTTTTCTGAGAATTAACATCTAATATGAAAGTTGAAAAGATTTCATAAAATCTTGCTATCTCTACTCGACTTCTACTAAAAGCAATAAGCTTTGTCAAAGATCATTATACTAAATTTATTCACCCATTCACTTCAGCAATTATAAAGACATGTTCAGAACTGTACCCTGTGATGTGAGAAATATAAAGATTAGCCAGACACTGATTATATCCTTGAAGAAGCCATACTCAATTAGAGAAGACTAGAGGATATACATTTAAATAAGATAACTCAAGGAAGACACTATTCATACTCGAAGACATGGCTTCCTGAGATGCCAAAATTAGCTGTCAGAGTCCAAAACCATTTGAATAGTTATTAATGTGGAAAACCATTTCAGAAGAGACAAGAGAATGAAAATATCTCCTGGGTGAGAACTCAAATTATCTAGAATGCAGTCTAGTTAGTATAAGAGCTACATGACATTGAGTAGTTGAGACACAAGGCTGTCTTGTATCAGATCCCGTCTACTTGCCTGTGTGAGGAAAAACTTCTTTGTGTAGAAGATGGGATTGCAATGAGACTTCAGAATGAGAAAGAAAACATGAAATAAAAATAAGCTCATATTCTTAGACTGTCTCATGAGCAATATCAAGTAAATTCCCAAGTTTCTTTTAAAGACTGCACTAGTTGAAAGCAAATTAGAATTTTTTGTGAATGGTTAAGCTGTGCCATTGATGGTCCCACATATTGTAAAACTATGGTACCATTTAGAAATTAAAATTTTTCCTGAGATAAAATGAATTTGCAGGTTGATAAGACTCAGATTTCAACTATGAACTGCCTCTTATGAGCTGTGGGGACTTGGTCCAGTTAACTGTCCTAATCTTCAACACAAAGATTCTCTAGCTCTTCAGGTTGCTCTTTTACCATGTGTCATGTTATAGTGTTATAGAAGTCTCACTTGCCAGAGAGAGCAGGGATGCAAAAGGTATCAGAAAAAGTCAGAAATTTAAACTAGCCAAATGGTATAAAATGTATGACATACAGATGATCTTGGAGGAAGTCAGTAATTTTCTCTTCATGTTCTTTTTCCAGAGATGCTTAGAAAGAGAAAGGAATTACATGTCTAGATTAATTATTTCTGATTCTATTAAGGAGAAGAGGAGTGTCATGGTTGAGTTCTGCTGGCGATGTCGGTTTCGCCATGAAATAAGTGGTCGAAAGGTTCACGACATCTACTGAAACTTGAGATAGCAAGGTTCCTCCAGCCCTCAGTGAACACTTAGCTCTCCCCACTTCCTTCAGGAGCAGTAGGAGGAAAAATTTATAGGATGATGATAAGCTTGTCAGAAAGCAAGGTCTGACATCCTATACAAAGGGAGAAAGGACAGCTTCCCAGAGGCGGAGAGAGGACATCTTCACACAGGTCAGCTCAGCCCTTCTAGATGGAGTTTCTAGTTATTTTTCATGACTGCCAGTGTTCCTTCTACCAAAGTAAATCTCTCCTAATCCCAAGAATAAATTTGAGAGTAAGGGCACTTTGTATGAATGCAATCTACCTTCTACAAACCAGGAAAGGATTGTTCTTGAAGATAATGAGCCTTAAATTCAGAACTCCTCATTTTCACAAGTCTATACTTTATTTTAAATTAGTATACAATTCAAATATAAAATATTCCTTAACTTACAAAGAATATCTTAATTTTTCTACATTTTAAAGCCTAAAATTCCTCTGAACATACCAACCTGACTTCCCAAGTCAATTTTCTCTTTCAAATCTTCCATTAGCTCCCTCTTTCCTCTATATGGAGGAAAGTGATTCTGCTTGTCTTAGTCACTTTTCATCACTGGAACAAAATAGCTAACACAACTACAAGGAGGAGAGATTTATTTTGGCTCACAGTTGTAGTCCATGGCCAGCTGAACCCCAGTCAGGAAGAGCACGGTGGCAGGGTCGGGTGGAAGGGAGCTGCTCACCTCATGGCAGCCAGGAAGCAGAGAGGGAAGGGTGGCACCAGGGACCAAGATAGACTTTTCCATGCCATGTCCCCAGGGACCACTTCCAATCATGCCCCACCTCCTAACAGCACATTCGGCTGCAAACATCAACGAATGAATCCCTGATAAGGTAGGAATCCCGTGATCCAGCCGTCTTCCAAACATGAGATTTGGGAGACATTTTAGATCGAAAGCATGCCAGTGTCTTCAGCAAGACCCAGGGTCAGCACTCTCTCCCATCCACTTTTGTTTCTTGGCCCTTCCTTAACCACGCTGCTTCACATCCTGAGACCTTTGCACAGCTCCCTGGAGCTAGAGTGCTATTTTCTCTGAATCAGCCAGGGGCACCCTTCTCATCTTCTCCCTCAAATGCCACCTCTGCAAAGCCCTCCCTGAGTCTCCTGCTGAAATGTCTTCAACAGCTGATGTGTTCAATGTCCCAGAGGCCAGGTGGCTTCTCTAGGAATCTCCACAGTGCCTTGTACCACCTGTTGTGTGCCATGGATCCCTGCTCCAGAGGAGAGCTCAGGGGAAGGGAGCCCTTTGGTTCCTGACACCTCTCAGACTCTCACAGGGCCTTGCACAGGGTGGTGTTCAACAAATAACTTGGGGTGACTGGTTTCAGGGTGCTGCCAAGGACCTCCACAGCACCTTGCCCTGCCCTAAAGTCACAGAGGATTGCAGGCAGGAAGAAAACTACGCACTGATCCTCTCTCCACTCACAACAAAATTTAAATTTTCTCTCAGGAATGTCACCAACCTCCTTGCTTTAATCCCCTATCTACTGCAGTTGCAAAAAATATTTCAAATTAATTTTGCAACATGATCTTCTCTTCTGAAAGAGAAGGGTAGATCCAAATTTGAGTTAAAAAATGCTTCAAATGACAATTTTCTGCCATATAAGGGCCAGCAGATATTAGCTTGGCTTATACCTGAAGCAAGACAGCTTCTTGGTCTTTCAAAATTACCTCTACCCACATATCTGAATAGGTCACTCATGATCCTATAGGTCAAGCCGACATGGGAAAACTCCAAACCCAGAAATAACAGGAAGAGCAGGAAGGAAGGGGATGCTGGCCTCTCTTTTCTCCACTGACTGATTCAAGCATTCACGCATTTTGCAGACATCTTTCAATATGTGAAAAGTGCCAGGCACTGTGCTGGAAGCTGAAAGGGTAGAAATTAATTAGATTCGATTTTCACCTAATCAAGGAACCCAAAATTCAGAATAGAGAGAGATGCTCATGTATAAATAGCTGAAATACAATTTAAAGGATATAACAATAAGTGTTTGGGAATAAGGTGAATTGACATATATTTAAACCAAGGAGATTTTTCTATTGGATTTTTGAAAGATGAATAAAACTTGAGATATTAATAAGTTAGATACCATAAAAGATTTTTTCTATATCTTAAAAACATGGGTATTCCCTAAAGGATTTCAAAAGAAGGGACATGCTATTTAGAAAGATCAGTTTGTTAGAAAAGTAGATAATAGAATGCAGGGATCCCAGGGTACACATAGAACTGTTAAAGGGTATTTTCATAATGTAAATAATAAATGATGAATTTCTAAAAAGGGGACAACATAGGAATAGGAATGCAAAAAAAAAAGAAAGAACTTGAAAGGGGATTTATAGACATAGAAATGCATAGGATTATATCCAATTGGATGTCAAGAGTGATGAAGATAGGATAATCATAAATGTTTCTGAGCTTTCTAGTTCTCTCTGAAATAGAAGGTACAGAAAAGAGGGAGACCTAAGCTACTGGTAAGTTAGGTGAGTGGAAGGCAGAACAGTGAGAAAAAAAAAAAGTCAAATAGTTACTAAGAAAGGTGCTATGATGACCTTAGGTCAGGTGGGGAATGAGGCTAAGAGCAGCAAGGAATTCACCCAACTAAAAGCTGATACAAACATGACAAGGGGAAAGAAACAAATTAGGACAATCAGGAAACAACTAAGGCTGTGAATAATGAAAGTTGGAGAGTCTAGTTTTACATGATGCTGGAGATGTGTGAAAGAGAAACTCACAAGCATATTGTTTCCAGAAGCCTGTGTCTCTACCTGGTCTCATCTTCCACATCGACCCAGAGGTGTTGTTAGAGAGTAGAGTCTGGTTGCCATCGTTGATCAAGGCCAACAATGAAGCATGTGCAGAAGACAATTCACAAGACTTGAGGGTCAGTAAGTTTTATTTTAGATGATTACCCATAGGAAGTAGACGTCAGAGGCAAGAGAAAACCACCTTTACCTCATCTCCAGAAAAAGTGTCCAGGGATTAGGAACCATGATAAGGAAGCCACTGTTCAAGACTGGGAATGAAGATCCCAACTCCAAGCTGATGTTTGTTAAAGTTCCTGGAAATGTTGTTTAGGAAGTGATAAGAAAGAGCAATAGAATCAGACTACTGTCTAATAAGCCTTCTCAGACTCTCATCACTTAGTTCAGAAAACTCAATTTCTTCATCAGTAAATTAGAAACAATATTGCATTTTCTCTGTTTAGTTAACAGACCTAAATGAGACCTATAAGGTCTAATTCACTGTCACATACATAGTTACTGGGGACTAAAACATTACCAGAAACCTCTGCAATAAGCTCCAGTCTCCTGTTCAGTGTGCCTGTGAGCCTGAGAAAAAGACTAAAAGACAGAACCAAGAGAGACAGAAAATGAGGAGGTAGGACGATGCTGGTACAACTGACAAAGGTGCTGGCCAGTCCAAGCCACTGATTTTTATTAGTAATCAATTAGGGTAAAGGCGAGCTACATGTGAGGGTGCAACTATGTGTGAGGATGCACAGTAATGCAGTTTCTATGGAAATTAATGTAAACAAGGCTCATGAAGGAAAAGACAAAGCAGTCTCAAATTAGGAACAGAATAGACAAAATATATGGTTGCAATTAGAACATTATTCTTCTAGTTAAGAAGGTTTTAGTTGTGGGAATGGAGTTTGGGTAAAAGTTAGTCTGCCCTTGCACATAGGCTTTGGCCAGACTAACTTCAATAAACAAGCAAATTGTGGGGTTAACTCTTTACAGCCTGCACTGCTTACAGCCTGCTTTCTCCCACACATAGTAGGACTTGGTGGTTACTAATCATTAGTTCTTCCCTTGATTAGTTTCAATCTGTTTTACTACATGCTGTTTGTGCATGAATTGGTCTAGGCTGACGTGTAGAGGTAAGGTTCCCATTAGAGTAATGGATGAATCCAGGTACAAAAAAGATGGTCAATAGGCAGACAAAAACAGAGGAGTTCCTAATAGCCAAGTAATATTTCATTATACACAGATAGCACATTTTGTTTATCCAATCATCTATTGATGGGTATACAGGCTGCTTCCAGGATTTAGCTATGATGAATTTTGCTGCTATAAACATTGTTATGCATGTATGGTTGTAGTAGGATGACTTAAACTCTTTGGGGAAGACACTTAGAAAGGGGATAGTTGGCTATTACGGAATTTCTAATTTCAGTTGTGAGATCTCCATACTGATTTCCATAGTGGTTGTACTAGTTTACATTCCCATCAACAATGAAGAAGGGTGCCTTTTTCATCATAGTCACCACTCTCAAGAGGATTGTAAACTTTGTGAACTGCAAACATGCACTGAGAAAATAAATAAACAAATGAAATAAGTTTTAAGTATTAAATAAAATAGGCATTTCATCACTGAATTAGTTACAAACTCATTGTGACACTGGCTTAGTCACAAATTAATGTTTTCTTTAAATGAACAAGTATTTCCACTGAAGAAACCAATGTCAAGACCAGAACAACAACCCTCCTTGTTAGCAAGTGTTGCAATGATGCAAAAGCCCCGAAACCAAGGTCTGTGCCAATACAGGAGACTCAACATGGTCAAACCTGGCCCTTGGGCATGGCCAACTCACTAACCATCATGTGACAGGGCAATTGCTCACATTTCCATGAACTCCTAATTGGCAAAGTAGCAGCTAGCTTGAAAGACAGAAATATCTTCTTAGATGCAGGTCATACAATGAGGGAGCTGCTTGACTAAGCAGATTTTAGGTTCATGAGAAAAAAAAAGACCTTCTGTCACTATGATCAGCATCTGTGTATATTGCTGATGCCCTGCAGTTTTACATCAAAAAGGGAGCCAGAGAGATGACATTTGTGGTAATTTGGCTAAGGGCTATCACAACGTAATTAGAAATGTTTGGTTCTAGCAGCTCACAGAATTCTATTGTAGCAATTGCTCTTGAAAAATTCATTCTGAAAATGCAATAAGCAAAACCTCAAATTAGTAGATATTTTCTGAGGATCAATTCTGTATTAGAAACTAGAGTAAAGCAAAGTTATAGTTCCCAAGGAAGTGAGATTGGAGACCCTGTGTCCTAACCAGAATGTCCTTTTATGGCCTACCTGGTTTCTGGCCACATAGCCCCTGTGCTCTTGGCTACAGCCACTTGAGGCCCTTTTTATCCAGGCTTTTCTTCCTTCCCCAGCTTCTCCTCCTCCTGGAGTTCTTGATTAAAATGCCCAACATCTTTGGAGATATTTCACTGATTCACTCATCACATAACTTTGAAGGTGTACTCTGTACCAGATACTATTTTCTCATCAGATTGCAGTATTTTAAGATCCTTCCAAGAAAGAATGTTATCAATTTTATCACTGTAGCCACTGCAGTGCCCGGAATATTGTCTTTCACATGATGGATACACAGTTACTGTGAATTGATTTAATCTCTACATCAATGGATCTCAAACTTACTCTCCAAAATAAAGTTAGGGAACTTCTAAACCATACTAGTGCTTAAGCCCCATAACAGATCAGTCAAATTAGAATCTCCTGGGTGAGCTTTAAGTGAGTATTTTAAAAGCTGCACAGATGATTAAACATGTTGCCATGTTTGAAAACCAGTTCCTGCATCTCTGAATCTCAATCCTGAGTGTGCATAGAATTCTGGAGGCTCAGCAGCTGGGCATCTGTCTTCCTCGCCCTTGGCTCCAGAAATGCTGGCTCAGGAAGACTGGGGACCAAAACTTGCTGTGCTGTAAAACTGCCCCTCATTCAGGTCGCCCAGGAGTCTCCCTTTGAGAACTGCTTTTGCCCCAATCCTGACTAGAAGAGGGACTCAAGGAGCTTCTTACTATCCTAAAATTCCCATGTCGTTGTACATACCAGCTCTTCCATCTGGATGCCTCTACTCATCCTTGCTGAGCCAGAGTCCGGATATAAACACTGTGGTGGCTCCTTTTCCTCACCATCTCTCTTCCTACAGCCTTACTGTCCTTGGTGAGTAACAGCACCTAACATACTCTTTAGGAAATTTGGTTTGTATCTATGTCTTTCTTAATCGTTTACTTTGATCTTACATGCTTAGCTGTGGGTGCCTTTAAGATATAGAGGACTCTTAATTCATAGAGATGATTGGATGACTCAGCTTGGGGCCAAGGTTACTATTGGTGGTACACACCTTGTGGCTCAGGTAAGATGTCTGTCTGTCTACCTGTTGGCTGACCGGTTGGTTTTTGCACTGCAGGAGATTGAACCCATAGTATTCACACTGACCTACATCCCCAACCTTTTTCTTTTTGTTTTTTTTTTGAGACAAGATCTCCCTAAGTCATTAGGTTACCCAGGTGGTACTCTAACTTGGGATCCTCCCGCCTCCACCTCCTAGAGTGCTGAGATTACAAACTTGCTTGGCCATGCTTAAACATACATACCTCAAGCATCTTGTCAAGCATATTAGAAATAGGGCCTGAGACACCATGTTCTGACATATCTCACCATCACAGAAACGAGCCTGCCACCCAATCCTCAGCCGGGTATCTGGGGTCTGAATGCTTAGCATCGACTTCACTATTGTAAGCTGCTTTTCTTTCCTACATTTCTCATTTTCACCTATGTATCAGTCAATTTTGCTGTATTAACAAATGTCCTTAAAATCTCAGTGGATTAAAAAAACCTTGACTTTTATCTGTCAACTCACACCACGTGGGCTCAGTGGTAGTGTGATTCCACAGCTCCTCCCATTCCCAAGATGGAATACAGATGTTTGGCAAGAGAAAAAAAAAAAAAAAAAAAAAAAAAAAAAAAAAAATATATATATATATATATATATATATATATATATATTTCTGTCAAGCACAAAAAGTTTCCAAGTCTTGTCCAGCCTGCTTCCATCTTTGTGCTTAGCTTTCATTCGTCAACGCAGATTGTGTGACTGAGTGAGATGTTGAGGCAGCAGCCTTGCCTACACAGGGGTCCCCGAGTCATGTGTCAATGGGAAGGGATGCAGGATGCTTTCACAGTAAAGAGGGAAGCAAATGAGCACTGACCTTTGACTTCTGAGTTCCCAGCTGCCATGAAATCACTGCTAATCAAATTACCCTCATCCTTCATGTCAGCACCTCTGGGGCTGATTACCTCTTAAGTCTATGCCTTTAAGATTCTATCTTTTGTCCTAGGATCCGCTACCTGCAGGTGGATCTGTCTTCTCAGCTATTTTTAAATTTCATTTTATTTTATGAGTACATGTTAGCAGTGCAAGTACATAATACAGCTTGGTTTTTTTTAATACCCTTCCCTTTTCCTTCCTCTAGTTCCTTCCTGTAGTTCCCCTTTCCCTCTTTTCATTCTTGTTGATATTATCAGTCTTAGTTATGTTTATACTTATAATGCTCACATTCAGCAAAGTTATTAAGACCTTGTATGTGGCATATCTTCACCCTTCTTTACATTTGTAAGGACAAGGGACCCATAGGGAGGGCAGAGGCCTCACTGAGCTTTATTAAAAATGAGTAGACAGGGCCGGGGATTTAGCTCAGTGGTTTCACTGCCTGCTGTGCAAGCACAAGGACCCGAGTTCGATCCCTGGTACCAAAAAAAAAAAAAAATGAGTACACAACTTTGAGCTCCACAGCCAGATTCAAAAGGGTAAAGGCAGCTAGACTCCAGCAATTACAAACACAAAGGCAGCAAGACTGGAGCAATTAGGAAGACAAAGGTGAAGGAACTAGGTCTGGGAAAGTCTGTGGTAGCATGATTAACATGAGAATCACATTATCAATTATTCAATTTAATCACTGAAGAGGTCCAAAGAGGTAGGGAAAGTGGGAGGGGTAGGGGAAAGGAAAGAAGGGAAAGGAAAAATTATAGGAAAAGGATAAAATGGAAACAAAGTCTGTAAATAGGGAAGGGAGCACAGAGAATGGGGAAAAAAATAAGAACCAAGATGCATCATGTACAGGTACAAGCACCCAATGATAAATGTAAAAGTATTGTATACCTAACATGTACCAATAAAATAATTTAAGAAAAAAAAACAACATGAGAATCAAACTTTCCCTTTACTTAATCCTTAAGTCTAAGTAACCAGCCCTTAGGCCCCCCGCCCAGAATCTTACCCTCCCAAAGGACACAGAAAGGTCTCCTGGCAGAGGAAACCCCAGGTTAAGATGAAAGACAAGCCCGAGAGCCATGGACTCGGGAGCCTACAGAGGGAGAGGAGACCTTGTAGGAAGAGCTGGTGGCCACACCCCAGGAGCAATGCACTTTCAAATCCCCTGCTCATTCCCCATAGCTGTCTGTCATCTCTCTTCCTCCTTCCCCATCTTCAAGTAAGCCGTCTTCCTTTACTTTAATTCTTTACTGACTCTGGGTTTAGGAACATCAGGACCTGTGTTTTCCAGGGAGCAGCAGTTTGCAGTCCACACCTGACATTGCACATCTTTCTTTTGTTTCCATTTCCATTCTATCTATATCGTTGAGGTAATGTTAGGTGGAAAGTTAGACATTGCCATGCCCTGAGACAAGGCTACATGAACAACAAAGAAGATGTGATGTGTTCTCCTTTTTCTTTCATCCTCTTAATCATTGCCTATAGATAAAATCCAAACAAGCTTATGGTTTCAGACTTTAGCCCAAGAGGCCTTCCCGATGATGGGCACAGGGTTGGAAAAAGCCTCTGGATCTCAAAGCAAATGAAACAGACACATTCCAGCAAGGGAGTTGACAAAGTTGCCAAACAGCTCATTTTCCTTAGACAAGAACGAGGACCTCGGAGGAAGGGTGCTGTTGCCATTTAGTTGTATAAATGTGACCTGAGACTTGGTTTTCCCAGCTGGGCACCTGGCCATCTTCACACTTGTGGGCTCATTTGCCCTCACTCTGAAAATCCATCACTTTGCAGTCAGCTGTCTGCCCTGTGTATGTCTGTGCAGCTTGTCTGAAATCTTAAATCGAAGTCACAAGAATGGAGGAGGGTCTCAGCTTCCTCCAAGTGTCAGGACCCAGCTTCTGGGTGATGGAGATGCTGTCTGTGTTCAGCTGTGCTCTAAAAAGAAGAAACTCCAGACTGCTTCCTGCTTTCCTGAGCACCCAGCACTGCCCCGCAGATGGCACCATGAGCTGCAGAAATCTAGCTGGGTTTCCCTCCGCTCTCATCCCCCATTACACCACAGGCCTCACTTCCCCTGCTGGCATCTCTGCCTTGCAGCTGAGCCCCTTTGGCCCTAGCTGCTGCCTGTGCCTGTATTATAGATAGATGAGCTAGGTAAAAATACTATAGGCAGTCAGATAGGGCTAAGCCCTTGTGAGGGCCAGGACAAAGGTGTAACACCACAGCTGCACATCAGCTGAAAACCAAGCCTCAAGATGGAAACAAGCTGCCCAGATCCACATACTTCTTCAGAGAGCTGGGCTTAATGAAGTACAGAGGCATCGACCAGAGACCTCTGGACCCACCGCCTCCTAGGAGAATCCTTGTCCTTTCCATTCATGCTTCCCAATTGGACACCATTACCTAAGTGCTGATACTTGTAACCTTATTGGACGTTCACAGCTGGGGCCCACACTGTACTCACGTGGGTTTCACCCCGTAAAGCTCCTCTGTATGTGGGACCCTGCTGCCCACTCGGGACCTCTCCTGGCCCTCGGGAGCTTTCCTATCAATAAATATCTTTCCACTTTTAACCTGCGTCGTTCCTAGGACTCATTCTTCGATTTCTAGAGAACAAGAACTCAGCTCATCATACAGTTGACAGGTTGGGCGATATACTATTTTATATTTCCTGAGACACCTGGAGACCTCTGCTGTGTAGCTCTACTGGGTCTAGGGCGGTGGGAACTGTGACTCGGTGAGTCAGCTGGCTTTGGCCAGCTTCCCTAGATGAGAAGGCCAGTCTCTGCAGGAAAAACTGAGGCAGAGGCAGCCAGTGACCATACCCCTCCTTTACCCTGACCTCCCCTTCCCCTAGCCAGCAGCCTGAACACCCTCACCCCCCCATGCCCTTTGACAATCCAATGCAAACAGCACCAGGCAGGGAAGATCACTTGTCTCTCTTATTGTGCAATTCCCAGATTATGCCCTCAATTTGGCCTCTTGGCTCACAAGTGTACATATTTACTATCCATTCCTGTAGAGAAAAAGTTTACCAGTTGCTGCCCCAAATGGAGCATCTCCTTTGAAATGTGAACTTCAAAATTGCTTCTGAAAATGGTCCCAAAAACTCATTATGCTTCAACCTGGTGCAGTTCTCACGAACCAAGCGTGAAACTGGTTCCACCCAGGGCTGTGATTTCTTCTTCATTTTCACCCAGTCCCAAGAGAGCAGCTCCAGGCCCCTGGAACCTGCTTGTTTTTCTAAATACTGATTGAGAGACACTAGGTTAGAAAATGAAGCACTGAGGAACAATAGAGGCTTTATTTATTGTTATGGACATTTGCCAAAAGGTGTTTTCTCTGGATTTTTTTATTAACTATGTATGAAAGCAGACAATCACAAGAACCTCTCCCTAGATGTTCTTGCTTCTGGCCTTCACTGATTGGTCCTGTGGCCACAGAGGTGGTATAGATGCATTCTGTGTACTGAGTTTTTCCTGTTTCCTTCCTTCAGGCAGGACGATGGGTTGTGAGATATACAGGAGATTGGACTTCATTTTGTTCACAAATTTCCTTCAAGAAGTACACATCTGAGGGGTAGGAGAACATAGTAAGCATAAGACTAGGTTCTGCCATGGCCACTTGACCCCAGCTTGGGCAACTTGCTTTATCTCTTTGTGTCTAGATTTCCTTGCTTTTTTGGTTAAGTATAATAGTCTCTGTCTTGCAGTTCTCAAAACATCTGGGCTTCTTCTCTTCACTAAGTTGTGCTAGGGTCAAGAGTTTCTTGGATAAATAAGGCAGGCTCATAATTTCAACAGGACAGAAAAAGTGTTTACAAAAGTCACAGTAGTACAAGGTAGAGAACAAGGTAAGAGGAAGTACAGATATTATTCCATAGCCATTCTACTTTCTAGCACTTTTGCCTGCTTTGGATTCCAAGGACCACACCAACTGTATAAGATTTATGCAGGCAGAGTTGGTGTTAAAAGGAACTTCATAAGTAATGAACAATAAAACCAAAGGCCCAGGGATGTCAAAGTTGGGTTCCAAAGATCGTCTTTTTTTATAGAAGAGAAACCCAGAGACCTGAACATAGGAAAAATAAGTCATATCATGGTTTGGTAGAGAATTGGTAGACCTGAAGACTAGTGATGAGTTGTGTACATCAGTAAGCAACTCTTTTCTTTTAAGGTGGGAGTTTGAAACACATTTTACAGTCAATGAATTAAAAAAATTTGGTGCCAGGGACTCAAATTCAAGTCCTCATGTAAATTATTCTTAGAGTCACACATTCCATTAATCAGTCAATAAATCTATGCTTGTATTTGGCAAGTTGTGTGATTTTTTTCATGCTGGATTTGAGTAGGGATGCAGAGGTCTGTATTAGATTTTTGTGTAATGGTGTCAGAAGAAAGAAGAAGGGACTAACAGCAAAGGTAGGGTTCATTTATTGTTCATCTACAGAAATTTCTATCTCAATTCAGTTGAATATTGGCCACTTGCTTCATATGATCTGTGTACCTCTGGGAAAATAACTATTGAAGGAAGCAAGATTATATTTGTGTAATTTGTGTTATTTATGTCATTTGTGCTGGAGACCAATGAACCTGAAAGTCTACCTGGGGGCTAGATAGTGGGTGAAATGCACAGGACCCCATCAATGCCTTATCTCAGCGAGGAAAGAGGGCAATCCAAGGCTCTCCTGACCCTTTGGTATTTATGTTTCAGCATTTGTAGGACAGCAAACCTTGAGAAGATTGACACTTCCTTACCAAAAATGTTACAGTCTGATTGGATGAACTCTTTGTGTGAACTTCTTGGTGATTCAGTGTCTCAGATTTTTATGATGAAATAAAATCCACTGCACAAGTTCAAAATGAAAATTCAATTCAATAAATATTTTTAATCATGTACTACAAGCTTTGATGTATGCCATGTCTTGGATTTTCAAAGTTAAGAACAAGTTCTGGCCTTCCAGAAATAGCATTTTTCACTGGATAAAGGCCACAGTTTGGGAGGTCTGCGGATGCCCTACCTAGGTAGTGAGTCACGCAGAACATGCTGAATCAGCTCACGCCCCGGCAACAATCCACTGGACATCCCCGCCCCCCGCCCCTGCTCCTCTGTATGAACACCTGGTTCCACACTACAAAGATGCAGAGGACACTGGACCACCAGACCATGGTACTGGGTCCCGCCTCCTGGCCCAGAGGTAGGGGCTTCTGAGCCGCTGTCCTACTGCTCTTGGTCCAGAGGAAGGGGCTTCCTGGCCACCATCCCTCCCACTGCCCTCAGCCCAGAGGAAGGGGCTTTTGGGCCATCTTCTGTCCCACCACTCCCGGTCCAGAGAAAGGGGCTTCTGGGCCACCATCCCTCCCACCACTCCTGGCCCCTGTCCCATCTCTCCCAGCTCAGAGGAGGTAATCCTTGCAGGCACCAACAGCACCCCCCTGCACCCACCAGTCGAATGAGAAAACACGTAAATAAGTTTCAAAACCAAACTTCCAGATCACCTAAAGCAACTGCAAAGGGAAATGAGATGGGACACTCTGATACTCGACCACCTGGACACACTGAATTGGCAACAAAAGGGGATCTGGAAAAATTGAAATCAGAAATAATTTCTCAGATAACAGGAGAAATTGTGCTCCTAGTGCAAGACATGATTAATACATCTAGAGAGGAGCTGAGGAACATCATGGAATCCCAACATAGGAAACAAATGGAATCCATAAAACAGATGCAAATAGATTTCCAGGAGATGAAAAACTCCATTAAAAGTCTACACACCAGAATGAGCCAATCTGAGGACAGAATTTCAGATATAGAAGATAAGATTGCAATTAATGAACAGGAAAAGAAAAACTGCTTCAAAATTATAAGGGAACACAAGAAATCAATCCAGCAGCTGCTAAATGATGCAAAGAATAACATAAGACTGATTGGAGTCAATGAAGAAACATGAGAGAGTACAGATGACATAAAAAATCTCTTCCCAGAAGTAATGGCAGAAAACGTTCCAAGCAGGGGAAAAGAATTGACATACAGATAAGTGAGGCATATAGGACTCCAAATAGTCTTGATCAAAAAAATTCTACAAATAGGCATATAATTGTTAAGATTCCAGAAATTCAACAGAAGAACAAAGTTCTACAAGCAGTTAGAGAAAAGAAACAAATCACATACAAAGGAAAGCCCATCAGAATCACAGCAGACTTCTCAACACAAACCATCAAGGCAAGAAGAGCTTGGAGTGACACATTCCAATCCCTAAAAGAAAACAGCCTCCAATCCAGATTGATGTACCCTGAAAAACTATCTTTCAAAATGGATGGAGAAATAAGATACTGTCATGACAAAGAACACCTCAGGAACTGCGTGAATACCAAACCAGCACTCCAAAGAATTTTACACAATATCCTAGGAACAGACATTGAGGATCACAACCCCAGGAAGCAAAGCAGAATGAACCCATCTGGCATGACAAGAAATTAAATGTAAAGGGGGAGAACCCAACAAAAAGAAAAAGTCATGGCAATGACAAGTCAATACGTTTCAGTTATAACCATCAAAGTTAATGGTCTCAATTCACCAATCAAAAGAAATAGATTGGCAGAATGGGTCAAGAAGCAAAATCCTACAATATGCTGCATACAAGAAACACACTTAATTCAAAAGGAAACTCATAGACTGAAAGTTAAAGGGTGGAAAACAATACTCCCTGCCACAGGAACCTGAAAAAAAGGAGGAGTAGCTATCCTCTTTGCAGAGCAAGTATATTTCAAACCAACACTGATTAAGAGAGACAAATAAGGACACTACATCCTTGTAAAGGGAAGAATCCAAGAGGAAGAGGTGACAATCATAAATATCTATGCAACAAACACTAGTGCGCCCAACTATATAAAACAAATACTAACAGACATGAAAAGACATATATGCACTAATACAATTGTAGTGGGGGACCTCAACCCCCCACTGTCACAAATAGATAGATCAACTAGACTAAAAATAAGTAATGAAACACTAGAACTGAACTGAACTCGAACAAGCAAACTTAACATATGTTTACAGAGTCTTCCACCCCACAAAATCAGAATACACATTCTTCTCAGCTGCACATGGGTCATTCTCCAAACTAGACCACATAATCACACATAAAACATGTTTAACTAAGTGCAAAGGAATTGAAGTTATCCCCTGTATATTATCAGACCATAGTGCAATGAAATTGGAGATCCATAGCAAAAGAAACTCAAAAAATTTCATAAACATGTGGAAATTGAACAACACACTTCTGAATAACCAATGGGTCACAGAGGAAATTAAAGAAGAAATCAGACAGTTCCTTCAATTAAATGACAATAACAATGCAACATATCGGAATCTATGGGACACAATGAAAGCAGTCTTATGAGGGAAGTTCATAGCAGTGAATACGCATATTAGGAAAACAGAACGAGCCCAATTAAACAACTTGATGCTGAACCTCAAGCTTCTAGAAAAAGAAGAACAGGACAACCCCAGAGCTCATACAAGGGAAGAAATTATAAAGATCAGAGGCGAAATCAATGCAATGGAAACTAAGAGAATGATACAAAAAAATCAATGAAGCCAAGAGTTGCTTCTTTGAAAGAATCAACAAAATTGACAAACCCTTAGCCAACCTTATCAGAAAAAGGAAAGAAAAGGCCCAAATCCATGCAATTAAGAATGAAAAGGTGAAATTATAACAGACCCAGCAGAAATCCAGAGGATCATCAATACCTACTTCCAGAACCTATATGCCAATAAGATGGACAACACAGAAGAAATGGATAGATTCTTAGATATGTATGAATTACCAAAGTTGAATGAAGAAGACCTAAAAATTCTAAATGACCCAATATCAATCAATGAAATTGAAAATGTAATTAAAAACTTAACAAATAAGAAAAGCTCAGGTCCTGATGGCTTCACTGCTGAATTCTAAAAGACATTTGGAGAGGAATTGCTGCCACTATTGTTTAGACTCTTCAATGAAATTGAAAGGGAAGCAATACTCTCAAATTCATTCCTGGAAGCAAGCATTACCTTGATCCCCAAAGCAGAGAAAGACCCAACCAAAAAGGAGAACCATAGGCCAATCTCACTAATGAACATAGATGCAAAAATCCTTAATGAGATACTGGCAAATAGAATGCAGAAGATCATCAAGAAGATCATACACCCTGATCAAGTGGGATTCATGCCAGGGATGCAGGGATGGTTCAACATATGCAAATCAATCAATGTAACACACTATATCAATAGAGCCAAGGACAAAAACCATATGATTATCTCCATAGACACAGAAAAAGCATTTGACAAAATCCAACATGCATTTATGATAAAAACCCTACAAAAAATTGGAATAGATGGTCTCTACCCCAAACTGATAGAAGCCATCTATGAAAATCCAATAGCCAATATCATACTAAATGGTCAAAAACTGAAATCCTTCCCACTAAAATCAGGAACAAGACAAGGATGTCCACTATCACGACTCTTGTTCAATATAGTTCTGGAAACATTAGCCATAGCAATTAGACAAGAGAAAGAAATAAAAGGAATAAAGATAGGAAATGAAGAAGTCAAATTGTCATTATTGGCAGATGACATGATACTCTATATAGAAGATCCTAAGAACTCCACCAAAAGTCTTCTAGACTTAAGAACCAAATTCAGTAAATTAGCTGGATACTATGTCAACACACAAAAATCAATAGCTTTCCTCTACACCAATGACAGACTCATTGAGAGAGAAATAGGGCAAATATTTCCTTTTACAATAGCATCCAAAAAACTGAAATACCTAGGAATCATCCTAACAAAAGAAATCAAAGATCTCTTCTCTGAAAACTATGGCACTCTGAAAAGAGGGATTGAAGATGATATCAGCAAATGGACAGACATCCCCTGCTCCTGGGTAGGAAGGATTAATATAGTGAAAATGGCCATACTTCCAAAACTGCTATATAGATTTAATGCAATTCCTATTGAGATCCCAGCAGCATACTTCATGAACCTTGAGAAAACAATCCAAAAATTCATTTGGAACAAGAAGAGACCCAGAATAGCACAAAGAATTCTAGGTAACAGAGACAAGGCAGGGGGTTTCACAATCCTCAACCTGAAACTATACTACAAAGATACTGTGATAAAAACAGTATGGTACAACAGACCTTAGGACCAGTGGAACAGATTAGAAGATGCAGAAACAACGTCAGACACACTCAGCCATCTCATCTTTGATAAAGGAGCCAAACACCGTCACTGGAGAAAAGATAGCCTCTTGAATAAATGGTGCTGGAAAAATTGACTTTCAACTTGCCAAAGATTAGAACTAGACCTATATCTCTCACCATGCACTAAACTAAGATCAAAATGGATTAAAGATATAAATATTAAAATAGAAACTCTGAACCAGTTGGAACAGAGGTTAGGTGGAACTCTTGAAGACATTGGTGTAGGAAAAGATTTTATGAACAAAACCTCAGTTGCCTGTGAACTAGCACAAACAATCAACAAGTGGGATCTCTTCTTATTAAAAAGCTTCTGCACAGCAAGAGAAACCACCAGCAGTGTGAAGAGACAACCCACAATGTGGGAAAAAATCTTCACCTGCTCTTCCTCAGACGAAGGCCTACTATCTCAAATCTATAAAGAACTTAAAAAGATCAGACCTCCCAAATTTAAAGACCCAGTCCAAAAATGGGCATCTGAAATGAACAGACATTTCTCAGACAAGGAAGTAGAAATAGCAAACAAATACATGAAAAAATGTTCAACATTACTGGTCATTTGAGAGATGCAAATGAAAACAATGCTGAGATTCCACCTCACTCCAGAAAGAATGGTTGCTATCATGAAATCAACCAATAACAAATGGTGGCAGGGCTGTGGGGAAAGAGGAACCCTGCTCCACTGCTTTTGGGAGTGTAGACTGGGCAACCACTGTGGAAATCAGTATGGAGATACCTCAAAGAACTAGGACTGGAAGTCCCATTTGACCCTGCTATTCCACTTCTGGGGATCTTCCCCAAAGAATTAAAAGAATCATACCACAGTGATATATTTGCATCCATGTTCATAGCAGCACAGTTTGTGATAGCTAAAACTTGGAAACAGCCCAAATGCCCATCAACTGGAGACTGGATAAAGAAAATGTGGGGTTTTTTTTTTATAAAATGGAGTACTACTGAACCATAAAAAATGAGAAATTAGAGACATTTATAGCTAAGTGGATGCACATTGAGGCAATACTCTTAAGTGAAATAAATAGGACACACATGTATAAATACAGAATAGCTTCTCTAGTGTGAGAAACTGAAAGTGTAAATAAGAACTAAAAGGTATAATAGGTAATGTGCAACAGGAAGAAAAGGGGCAAAGGGGAAGGAAGTGGGAGGGGTAGGGAAAAGGAAAGAAGGGAATGGAATTAATACGAGAAAATGGAAAAATAGGAACAAAATCTTTGTAAATAGGGAGGACTGGAGGGGTTGAAGGGAGGGCTGGGCAAGGGTGAAAAATAAGAACCAAGAGAGACTATGTAAAGGTGCAAATTTCCAATGATGAATGTCATTATATTGTATACCTAAAATGTACCAATGATTAGAATGAATAATCGATAATGTAAAATAGGAAGAAAAGGTCCAAAGGGTAGGGGTAGTGGGAGGGGCAGGGGAAAGGAAAGAAGGGAAAGGAAAAATGCTGAGAAATGGAAAAAATGGAAATAAAGTCTTTGTAAATAGGGAAGGGTGGAGGGGGTGAAGGGAGGGCTAGGAATGGAGAAAAAATAAGAATCAAGATGTATTATGTAAAGGTACAAATCCCAATGAGAAATGTAATTGTGTTGTATACCTACAATGTACCAATAAAAGAATTTAACAAAGAAACAATAAAAAAAAGGCCACAGTTTGGGATTTAGAAGACAGACATATTCTGCACAGTTTTTCTTCTCAGTTTTCTGCCATAAGCCAAGTTTATTACCCATGCTACCTTTCCTTTCTGAGTCTCACTTTCCTGATTGATAAAATGGATGTAACATATTTCCTACCTTCCCTTATGGTCGCGAAGTATGTTATATATGCATATCACTTTGGAAACTTTTATATTATAAGAATCTGATAAATTCAAGCTACCACTATTCATAGTATTATCAGCAATATCACAGTGATGACAGGTGTAATTTTGATTTTACAAAGCTATTTACTAAGAATAATGAGGTTTCAAAAGAAAAATATAAACACAATGTATAAAATTCTCACCTCCCATAAAGACAGTTATTTTAAGATTTAAAAATTATAAAGTGCACACAATGTTCCAGGAAGGTTAGCACAATTAACTCCTACCAGGTAAAATAGCTTACAATTTCCACCTGCTTCCACATCTGTCTTTCACAATGGCAAAATGATTAAGAAAACTCAACCGTTTGTCTGGGGATACAGGTACTCAATGAAAAAGCCAAAAATTCAACTAGACCCAATATAACTTTTGAATTATATGTGCCAAGTGCTTTTATTCACTGCTAGGAATTGGACTGGAGCCTTCTCACCTTCTCACTGAGCTAAATCCTCTGTCTTTTGTTACTTTTTTTTTTTTTTTTTTTTTTGAGATATGGCTTTGCAAAATTGCAGAGTTGCCCAGGCTGGGATGGAGCATGCTACCTTTCTGATTTGACCTCCCAGATTGCTGTGATTACAATTGTGCACCACCACTCCTGGCCTCATTTAGTTTTTGAGCCACGTCTTTGGATCCTTAGGTTCCTCTATTTCCCACACTCCACCTCTCTACACAGGTGTCCAGGAAATAAAACAAAGAAAGACCCATTTATAGTTGTGCAATGCTTTCATTCTTGGACAAAACAACTCTTCTGATCCCTTGGTTTCTCTACCTAGGAAAGCAGGACTATGAGCCTAAGGCTGCCATCCTGTATTTTGTAAAACGCAGACCCAAACAATAGCAGCCTCCCTCCGCTTCTCTTCCACAGAGTCCTGCCTCAGACTCTTGGGTCTTTCTATATCAAAGGGGCCGCCAGCTCTGTACCATCCAGTGTCAATCTCCAGAAAACACAAAATCCTGCCCCATCAATGGTGTCTCAGAGCCCATACTGCACTTGCTGAAAGAAACCTACTCGACAGTGGTGGAAAATAAATTTTGATACTCATTGAGCACTTGGTCATGGATTAACAAAACATAGAATGATAAAATGAAAATACTACTTTCCAACTAAATAAAACGGTGTGAAATTGAGTTACTTAAATTCTCCATTCCTTCACTTATTCTTTAAAATGTGCTATCATCCCTCATAGTGGCTTGTATTAGTTCCTTATTGCTGTTATAGCAAATCACCACAAATTTCATTGCTTTAAACGTCAAAACTCTGGGCTTTGTGAGGTCACTTTCCCCATGTACACTCTTGGGCCCAGAATTGGGCAAATCAGTTCTCTAATAACTATGTATCAAAGGGGAAAGAAAAGAAGGTGAAAAGAAAGGACTTTTCCACAGAAGTGAGGAGAACATAACCACTCTCCATTCCTTACTCATCGAGAGAAGAAGAAAACTCATTCCCAACCTGCTGCACATCACACTGCTATGTAATGATAAGTAGATGGGTTATGCAGCAAAAATTCAAACCCAAATGAGAAAAACATATTGAAGCAAAAGTCCATAAATTGTGACTCAAAGTCCCTGGATCTAGTATTATCCTGACCCTCATATGGTCCTGGGCAAATCTTTAATGTTCCCAAATTTCATGATTTTCACTTATAAATTAAAACTTATATTTGCCTAGACTTCCTTATGTGACTGCTCTTCAAGTTGCCTAAGAAAGTCAATGAAATATTAGGTGAATTGTAACAGTTGTATATATCCACTTACACAGCATTAAGATTTGGAGTCCTTCCTCACTGACCTCTCTGCTGGAGCCTCGTCAGTGGTTGTACTTTTTCTACTTCCTTGGGATATATTGCAGGCATCGATTCAGTCTTTCCAGATGTTTTGGTTTAGACCTAAAATACCCCTTAAAAGTCTCATGTGTTCAGAGGTGGGGCTCTTGGGAGGTCATTGGTTCATAAGGACCTTAGATTCATAAATGGATCAAATTACTGATGGTTTTACAACTAAACTGCTATTAGGAGGTAGTTGGAAGGGACAGGTCATAGGGGATGTGATCAGAAAGGGTGTGTTCTTATCCACAGATCCTCATCTCTCTGCTTCCTTGCCACCATGGGTTAAAGAGCTTGCTTCCACCATGCCTTTCCACCAGGCCTGTCTGCCTTAGACCCAACCAAACACAGACTAAATCCTCTGAATCCCAACAATACATCTTTCCTTTCCTAAACTGTGGATATTGGGCATTTCGTTCCCTGAAGGGAAAGTGACTTACATACTAGACCTAAAGGAAATCAAACTTTCCAGAATGACTGGGTATTCAGTGCTTTAGATTACAGATACATGGAGAGACAGCAGAGATGGGAGAAGCTGGGGTCTTCACTGGAATGCTGTCTCCTTTTACTTCTTTCTTTTGCTTAAATTTTATCTGGTACCAAGGGTTTGTATTACACTAAAAGTGACATCCAGTCTCACTTGAGAGTTCTCTTCCTAACCAACTATGTGGCCTTTCACCCCTTTAACGATACATAGTAAGCACCCGATATTGACATACCATAGTGTGGAGCTCTGAAATCTGTGCCCAATTAAAGCTTAGTTTTAATCTATATATTATAGTTACTGACAGTATTTGTCATATGCTATCAGTTTTTTTTATTGCCTTCTGGGAAAAATGTTAGACATCGGAACACCTTGTGCCAGCCTTGTGTTTCCAATACCAGTCAGCCAAATGGGTAGGTGGCAATGTCCCCTGACAAGCTACCTCTGGTAAATCTAATAATGTATTAACATGTAAAAGTCTCATCAGTTACAGAGTGGAAACAAACTCTTCCCCATGCAGTGTAAGCATCTTGTGGCATTCATTAGACTTTTCACTTCTATTACTACAGATCCAATTGCTTCTCGGCCTTTTGGCTAAGATCAAGTGTATTATTACAGATGCTACTTCCTTATCACCTGCCATTCACCTAACAAATATTGAAAGAAACATAAGATGAAGAAGCCGTCTTCTACTGTTGTATGGCAGATTCTTCCCCAAATATAGGAATAACGAGATGAGAAATAGCTGGAAATCATGATAATATCATTACTTTATTCATGTTTCTACTAAAGTCAAATTTTAAGGTTGATTTGTAAGGAGAAATAAAACTTATCTAAATCAGTCTTCTCTTCTTGATTTGCTTAATTATTTTTACTTAAAATATAAAACAAGATATTTATAAATGTCTTACCTTACTTATTGATGATGCTTACAAATTATTATTACAGAAAGTGCTTTATAAATATTAAAACAATATGCAACTATAAGAAATGATTATGAATAAAGAGGTCAACATATCGTCAGTTTGTTTCTTCCCTGTCTTCTTCCTCAGCCAGAAAAAATATATCTGGACCTCAGACTTGCCATCCAGGAAAAGATACTTACTTGCAGAAAATGAAACTAAGGTCCTTTCTAGTTCTAACATTAGATCAGTCTAAGTGGGTTGAACATTTTATCCAGGATATTTTAAGGGAATAAAGCACTTTCCTAATCAAAGGACTTTCAAAAGAGAACACTTTGAACCTTTCTTATGAGTCATTTCACAGTTAGGGGACACCTGCTAATTTTATTTTCAGTTATCACCAACCAATCACTGGAGGAAGGGAAACGATTTGAGGTAGAACTTTTGTAAAGTCTTAACAATTCAGTCTAGAAGAAAAATGACTATGCTTTAGGGAAATCAATTTATTTCCATAAGATTTGGGTGTGTGAACTGTCTACTTTGTTGAGAGCATTCAGGAGGCAAATGCAAGTGAATGATTCGCCAACAAAGTATATAAATGGGACATTATGACTATTTCCTTTAAGAGATCATCATCCTTGTTACAGTCGAACTGGCCTCATCCTTTCCCTGAGCCAAGTTTAAACAGACCATAAAGCTACCACGAGCACATTCATCAACCCCCTCCTTAATTTCATGGATAAGAATCTGTTTAGAAACGTGAAATGGCTGGTATAAGGTTATACAGAAATTCAGGTAAAGAACCAAACTAGATATTTGTTATGGCTTCAATTCTAGTTCTATTTTTCATATGTTACCATTAATAAAAATGATTATTAGTCCACATTTGCAGTACATGCAGTTTACACACATCTTGGGGAGTGGGCACATGTACAAAACACAGCTTGCTTCTTTTTTTTAATCCCTTTCCCTTTCTTTCCCTCTTTTTCTAAATCTCCCTTCTTTTCATTCTTGTTGAAAAGAATTTATCTTGTGTTTACTACATACAGTGTTTACATTCATTGAAGTTGTTAGGTTTCTGAACAGGGCACATCATTTTCTACCTATAACCCCCTTCCTTTTCTCTCGGACCCCTTGTGATTTGCAGATCTCCTCTCTTGTTTCCTTCTAGCCAATCTTTGTTATGCTCTGTTTGCACTTTGTACTACTCAAATAAGAGTTACTATGTGGTATTTAAGCTTGTGTATCTGACTTATTTTACTCAATATTGTATTTTCAAGGTACATCCAATTTCCTACAAATGTCTCAAATTTGTTCTTCTTTATAGCCAAATAGTATTCCATTATGTATAGATGCCATGTTTTCTGTATCCAGTCATCTATTGACAGGTATACAGATTGCTTTTAGGTTGTAATTGCTATGAATCATGCTATTATAAACACAGGTAGGCATACATCATATATAATGTCTTTAGCTCTTTGGAGAAAATTCCTAGAAGGAGGTTATCTAGGTCATATGGATTTTCTAATTTTAGTACTTTGAATAATTTTCATACTGATTTCCATAATGGTTGCATTTTTTAAGGATTCATATTTCCTATGCATAAAGAAATGAAAAGTAGAAGCCAAAATAAAGCTTTTCTTAAAAAAAAAAAAAAGAAAAGAAAAAAAGAGGATCAAAAAGTGGCAAAAATACAGCGTCCTAGAATTTACCAAAAAATGCTTTTTTTATTTTTGGGGGGCAGGGGTTGTTGAGACAGGTCTCACTCTGTAGCTCAGGCTGCTCTTGAACTCACCATGTAGTCCAGGCTGGCCTTTAACTTCAGGCAACCCTCCTGCCTCAGCCTTCCAAGTGCTGGGACTACAGGCATGTGCCACCACACACAGCAAGAAGTACTTTTTTCATAGTGTCCTTTCTATTGAAACATTTTGGTATCTCCTTTTCTGACATGAATTTGGGGTTATTATAATTTGTAACGAGCTTATTGTAGAACATTTGCGTTCACTGTAGATTTTAAAAGAACTATTGCCTTTCAGACAGTGGACAACCAATAATCAGGAGATTATACCACAAATAACTGTGAGCACTTATATAAATTAGAAGTTCTCTTGTCTGCACTTTTCATACCTACTCACTTATGGTTGATATTCAATGTGTAAATATTATCAGGGGCTCTAGAGCTTTCTGTCACTCTGTTGAATCTTGAGCCTCTACCTTCGTCCTTCAAATATTGTGATAACTGGTTGACACAAGTTTTCTCTAACTTCAAGGGTCCTTGGGGCATTCAGTTCAGGGTATTCCTCAGGCCCTTGAGCTCTTTAGTTCTTCAGGAATTGGCTATAGTGATACAATGATTTCTAGCCAAGCCTCCAGTCTTCTATCTTAAAATATCAGATCTGGAAAATGAGGAGTTTCCTTTCACTAAGAGCATTGATCTTGTTACAATCAAGGAACATAGTATTAGTTTTGTGGGGGATGTAGACAGCATTTTGAAGAATAAAAAGTTCAACTAAATAAATTGTTTTTATTTTTGGTTTTGTAATGTGTAACTCTTTATTTCCTTTTGTTGTAGTACAAAGAAATATGTGACTACTTGTAGTAGTGTCTATCAGCATGTTCTCTAGTTTTAATCATTTCAACTTACTTGAAATTCTAGTAAATTTATGTAATTTTGTTGAGAGGTAATACATAATATCTATTTTAGTATTGGCAATATTGAAAAGTTCTGTAGGGCCTCTTATATTATCATTAATAAGCCTGAAGAATTTCTGCTCAAAATTATCCTTATGTTCCCCTAAAGGTGAGAAATTCAACTATCTCTGATACTCTATGGAAAAGCTGAAGTAGATAATTGGAATATATTCATAATAGAATGAAAAATAAGTATAAGGAAGAAACTGAGATATTCAGGCTTTACTCTTTTTTAATTAAACTACACATCCCTAGGTGAAACAGATTTTGCTGGTTACATTTCATGGGGGTGTTAATGCATTCTTAACTCATGATGAGTCAAGAGAATATTTTAGAGAAATGTTGAAATCAGTAAAACTTGAAAACTTGAAGAATCCTGTGATTTGAACAGTCTTCTTTTAGAATTCTTGTCTCTAACCATATGGATTGCTGAGTAATATATATTTTTATGACGGTAGCACATATCTTGTACTATTGCAATTTTAGTAAAAATGGAGTGACTAAAATTTCACAGTCACAGATCAGCAGTAATTGAGATTTCTGTGTGCCAGTTCTTAGACTGTGGTTCTATGACCCCAGGAAGCCACTCAGCCTCTTCCAGTTCCAGTTTCTGCACTGTCACATAAAGTGTTGGACTAGATTTTCTTGAAACCCTTAGGGAACCTCTAGTGTCCCTTCCAGCTCAGTGTACTGAGTCACAGGTCTCTGGAGTTTATCATCCTGTTCTCTTTATTCTAACATCACGACTTTTGTTTCCTGGAGCTGAAAACTGTTTTGACAAAATCTATACATCTTGCTGCAGTTTATTTCATTTCTTTATTTAGTTCTTAATACGTTAATAGATTTTTATCAAATAAATCAATAAGTTAATAGAGTTTTGTACCACAAACAAAGCTAGAAGCTATATTTTAAGAAATAATGAAGACACAAGAACTCTCTTCAACATTTTAAGGAATAATACATTCAAACTGAAGCATCAGGTAATTAAAGTCTAATGTGCTAAGTGTCCTAACAGGCACACCCAAACAAAGGATCTACATGAGAGACACACAGCAGGAAGGTCCAGAAAAAGGCTCTAAGAGGAAAGATAGAAGTCAACTAGATGAAGAAAAGATACAGAGTATAATACAGGTGGTTCTCATCATGGTAAGGATGAAAGATCATCAGGATACAATACTCAACACTTACAACTCAAAAAAGTGAGGTTTAATTTGACTCACAGTTTCACGTGATTCAGTCCATGGTTGGCTGGCTCCAAAGTCAAGAACATCATGGCAGAAGGACATGGGGGTAGCAAAGACCACGTTTACTTCATATCATCGTCTAGGAAGCAAATCCAGGAAACAGTTGTCAGAGAGGAGGGGGCCAGGGACCAGATATAGTACCCAAAGTTATACCTCTATGACCCACCCCACCCAGACACACACAGAAGTGTTTCCCCTCAAGCAGCTTCAAAGCCAAACAAGTAGACATTCCACCTTAACTGTCACATTGTGTGGTGAGCACAGTTACTCAGACATGGAAGTACATAGGATGCAATTCACTGAAACTGAAAAATAAGGTAAATGATGGACAGAACAGGAAGTATTGCCTATGTACAAGACTGAGTTGTCAGGCATGGCATCTGAAGTTTGAGAATGAATTTGGATCTGGGATTACATATAATGAGAAATCATTGGAAATTGTAAGTACTGGAGTGGTAAGCTGGATTTGAGTTTAGAGGAATCATACTGGTTGCAGAAGAAAGTCAAAAGATGGGACAAAAGAGAAAGGAAGGAGACTGATAGCAGAGCGGTCAGTTAAGAAGGTTTTGCTGACATTTGAGGGAAAGCCTAAATGCAAAGAGCTGTAGGAAAAATACAGCCAGAAGAAATTTGAGAGACAGGAAAGAAAAATGCTGAGTAGGCCACAAGGACACTGCAGTTAAACTCTTTGGATACAAGGCTTGGGCTCATATCCCTTTATTAATTAGAGCAAATATAATTGGCCACATGTTAAGCTTGTAGTTGTACACAGCCTCACTTAGCATCTTTCCCTGTAGACCAGTGTTTTAATGATTGGTAAAAAGCAGCAAGAGAAAAACCCTTTACTAAACAAAAATATCCCCATATCCCATTAGACATTGTGTGATGAAATGTAACAAATGGAGAATTACAAGAGAAAAATATAAATCGCCACTAATCCAACTCTTCTTTCCAGATTATAGTCAACTTTAATAAAAGAACTTAATAAGTTCATGCATTCCTGCTAGCTCTAGATATGGCTACTGCTGATCAACAGTATTTATTTCTAGAGAGAAAGAGGGACTGCAGAGGGATGTCAGAGCAGCATGTTGATGCTAAAGCTTGTGAGTAATGACACAGTGTGGTAATGAAGATTTTGACAAGAGAAACAGCCCAGCCAGCCTGTCTTTGGCTCTGAATGTCAAACTGTGTGCCTCTCCTCCAGATCTTATTAACACCTGTTATTCTAACAACTGGGCTTTGGGCTCCTTGTCATCTCAAAGGAAAACAAAAAGAGAAAGCTGTTTATTGTTCCCTGTGTTTACTATTCTAAATAAAACTCAAAGCTTTGAATTTGGAAATGAAAGTTTTGTCAGGGGCAGATTTTTCCTAACAGAAGGATGGACTTACGCACAATCAGAACTATCCCTCAACAGAGTGGGCTGTCTCTCGGAGCAAGGGCGGCAGTGATTTTCTCTTTTAAGACATTATACCAGGCAAGAGCAGATGAACATCGTCATACAGGAACATTGTTAGAAAGAATCCCGCATTGCAGCGAATTTTGTTGAAGTTAACTCTGAACTTTCCACATAAATCCAAAAATATCTCTTCCCACTGTTTTAAATTTCTTTCTCCAGCATCTCATTCCATTATTTTAAAAATATGCCTTTGGTTTTTGTCTCTAAAAATATTTAAATATACCTTACAAAGATGTTTTTAATAAAATATGATGTGAATAAAATGTAGAAATGGAGGCAAACCAAACACAATAAAATAAGAGGATACTAAGAAAAATTTTAATATCCAAAAAAACTAACTATAAATGCTATGTAATTACCAAAGGTAAGCCTAAGATTTTTCTTGGTTCTTTTTAGTACTCAAAGCAATTTGACTTTAAGATTTTAGTGTTCAAATTAAAGGGACAGGTATGAGCACAGTGGCAAAATTCAGTCTCATTGTGAAAAGGATAAGCTAGTTCACTAGAAAAAGCAATATATTTTTTGGTTTGAACTTCTGAAATTAATTTTAGGAATATCTGTCAACACTAGATTTTGTAATATCACAGATCATATGTTCAAAATATTCCTACAAATATTTCTGCATAGTAATTTTCATATGAATTAAGACTGCAAGTTAAACTGTTCTTGTCCTGACATAATCTATCATAAAAACCATTTATCATTGAGTTATCTTTCTAGCATAATCAGAACTAATGCATACCAGGCTCATAATGTTCCTTTTGTACAGTTATTTTTTAAGTAAATAAGCAGATACATGAATGAATGTATGAATGAACATTCATGATGGTTCCAGTTTTCCTGCTAGTATGTTTTGTTTTGGGTGGTGGATAATCAAAAGTCCTTATTGTTGTGATCAAATACATCCCACAAAAGACTTACATTTGAGATTTGGTTGCTGAAGGGCTTCTGAAAGTGGATTGATCATCAGGCTCTCATTATAATCCTCTGATGGATGCATGACTTGATGGCTCCAATGAGTGGTAAAAAATAGGAGATGGGGTCTAGTTAGAGGGAGTAAATCACAGAGGTGTGGTTTTGAGGACTATGTGTGTCCCTGCCCTTTTTCTATGGCTCTTTTCCTTTCTTTCTGCTTCTTGGCTTCCATGAAGTGAAAAGCTTTCCTCTGTCGTGGCTTCCAACCATGTTGCTGCTCACCACAGGCCCCAAAGCAATAGAAACAGCTGACCATGGACTTAAACCTCTGAAACCATGAGCCAAAACAAATCTTTCTTCCTTTAAGTTGTTTAACTCAAGTAGTTGTCATAGTGACAGAATGCTAACTAACACCATCCTTATTGCTTTTTACTATAGATCATTATTCTCTAATATTAGTGCAATAATCTGAATTATCACAAATTTGAAATTCTTGGCCTATATAGATGCACCCCTTCTCAATCTAATAGTACCTTTTCTTCTTCCAAGAGTTGATTTTCTTTACTGTATAGAATTGGCTCAAAAGGAGCTGAGATTTAATAGACTTCTTACAAAAATATTTAAAAGAAGAATAGCAAAGTGCAAAGAGAATACCATTCTGAAGAAAAACCTAAGTGAAAAAGGTCTGAACCCAGGCTTCAGTTCTACCGTTTACCACCATTGCATCTTTGGCTAAAAATATTTGTCTGAATTTGTTTTCTTGCCTCTGTAAAGACAAGTGAACACTGCTTTCCAGCTTGCTATGCGAGTTAAAATAATGCAGATCAAAATATTTTGTAAATCATTGTGACAGGTAATGAGTTATTGTTTCTGTGGTTCTTAAGAAATAAAAATAATTTAAAAATTCATTAGAATTCACTAGAATTCCAAAGGACAAAATGCCTTTGAAATATGTATATAATATTTTTTACTTATCTAGAGATATCTTTCTTAATAGTCTCAGGGGTGCAGTGGAAAGATAAAATACAAAAAAAGAACAACAGCGCTGCTAATTTTCTCCACCTTTCTGAGGATTTCTGAAAAGATAAACAGTATTTGCTAGGGGCAGATAATCACTGAAATAAAAACACTGGGGATTCTGGTTTTAGACACTAGTGCAGTATTTAGAGTAGCAAAGGCTGGAGGGAGAAGAAATATCTAATAGGGAAAGTAAATTAGGGCAATAGGATGTGGAGGTTTTATTGTTAAATGTAAGGAAAATGTGGTTGCAAAAATAGAGAGAAGTTTCAAATGATCAGAAATTCCAATTAGCCAGGATTTTTTTTCTTCACAAAAAATATATTTAACCAAGGATATTAGGAATGAAGAATAAGATGCCAGCCTGTATCTAATGTAGGATTTTAAATCTTCCATAGAACATATACAATGGTATTTCCTTCATGAAGTCTTTCTTGATGCCAGAAATTGTTTCCTCTCTTGCCTTTGAAATATGGGAATTTTGAAAATCCCTGTTCAACAATTTCTCTTAAAAATTGCCCATTTCTTTAAGTCTTTGTAAATTTCATTTTTACTTGTTCATTAACTGAAAAAATCACCTTTATTACACCCTTTCTTATTATAATATCAGAAAGGGTATAAAAGCAGACTTGGATCAAGGGAGGAGGGGATGTATATCCCTCCTCCCTTGATCCAAGTCTGCTTCCTGCCTGCCCTGCCCTTCCATGGACTGTTTCCCCTTTGCCAGTCCTCTCTGCCATATCTTGGAACCAGCTGAGTAGGACTGAAATCTTTGCATACTGTGAGATAAAATAAAGCAAATAAGTGCCAAGATAGAATTCTGCAGTATAAAGTGTTAAAATTAAAATGAAGATGAACCAAAGGGTTCAGGTTCAAGACAAAAGAATCAGAAGAAATATGATGCAATGATTCAAGGAGATTCAAAGTTATGAGTGAATCAAGAAGAGCAGCCAGTGCATGAAGCCCAAGAGGGAAGAGGGGTGATAACTGCTGTGCAGAGGCTCATCGACTGGCAAATGCAAGATCACCAATGGCAGTCTTATGGAAGTATTCGAGCATAGGTGAAGTTAAACTGGAGATGAATGAAAACTGAATAGGACTTCAGGAACTGGATACAATCATAATCCCAGCATTCTGGGTGGCTGAGTCAGGAGAATCAAAAGTTCAAGCCCAGCCTGTGGCTTATGTGACTTAGACCATGTTTGAATTTTTTTAAAAATTAAAAATTAAAAAAAAAACTATTGAGAGGAGTGGAGAAATAATTCAATGTAAAGGCCCTAGGTTTAATCTCTAGTGCCACAAGAAATTAATTAGTTAAGTAAATAAATAAGTAAAAATAATTTTAGATAGTGTCATTGCTTTATTCTGACAATTTGCCTTTAAGATGTTTGGAAACAATCATTCACCTGTTTGGGTTACCATAGGTGATGGGGTTCTGGGACAAGTTTCCAAGATCTTGTGCACAACGAAGAATTGAGTTGTGGCACGGGACAATAAGGAGAAACCAGCTGTATTTAATGACGTTTAAAGTGTGAAGTTATGTTCAGAAGTTATGAATGGGTTCACACCAACAGAAAAGAAAGTGGCATGGAAGCTGAATTGAAAAGTTGTGCTGAGCCTAGGGAGCCTCCTGTTGGCTCTTTTTTTTTTTTGGTGCCGGGGATCGAACTCAGGACCTTGCGCTTGCGAGGCAGGCGGCAGAGCCACTGAGCTAAATCCCCAGTCCCTGTTGGCTGTTTCAGAGCATGATTGACAATGTGATTAGCAGGGTGCTGTGTCCTGTCGCTTATGCCTGCTGTGCATGCTCTTTCCCATAATTCACTCTGTTATAAGCGGACGTATGAGATGCAGTCCATATGTATGAAACTTGGAGAAGCTCCAGATGAAGAAAGGTCATACCAGCAGGTCTAGCACAGAAGTCCTGGTTTGGAATTTCAGGAATCTCCAGGGGGCCCTTGTTATTCCTGTCTCTGCCTGTAAGTAGTGGGTCTCCAGGCAAAGGTGAGGGAGGTTAGACCTGAGACATTGCCCAGGTTCAAGTGAGTGGAGGCGAATGGTCCCAGAGCCCCCATTGTACAGTTCATGTTATTTCTACCTACCAAGACTATTTCTTAGCTTATATTAGAAATTCAAAAATATTTGTTGCATGTAATGAGGTTTATATTTTAAAATGGGTATAGCTGATGCCCTGGAATATTTAAATCAATAAAGAGGATATTTATGTTCTTATTACTTTATTGAATGGGGTAAGGAAACACACCTACAGTTTTTAGAAAGTCCTCATTCTTACATCAGTTTCTTTAATGACATCTGTATTGTAATTATAGTAGCTGCTGCAACTCTATAATTATAAAGTTTATCTGCAATGAAATTATTATCATTGACCAAATACATGAAGCTCCTTGGAGAGAAATCCACATATCTGAACCCTCTCTATTTAAAGAGAAGGGCTTAGAGCTGGTACAGCCCCATTTCTGTCCTTTTGTAACCAGCAGTGCAAAACAGAACTTTAAAAATTGGATTTTTTTTTTTTAGAGAAAAGCAACTTCTTTCAGCTTCCTCTTGCTGAGCACATGACTAACTCCCACTTCTCTCCCTAGCCCAGACATGGAGACCCAGGAGGCCGGAGTCCAGTTTCCTTTCCACAAGAAAGGGGAGGATGAGCTGAAGATGGCTGGAAGTGATAAAGAACCGTAGAGCTCTGGGCCTTCTCACTGTGACCCCACCCCGCTCCTTACAATAAAGAGCCCAGCCTCCCTGCACAGGGCGAGACGGAGATGGAGGCAAATGGGCCTCTTCACCTCCGTGGAGCTAGCTTGGAATTAATCTTATGTCCTTCTTACCAAAATCAATTGCCTCCTTTGATTAGGTCACCATTGAGTTTATGAACCGAACTCTCCAGTAATACTTTTATTTAACTTGAAAATTAGCTTAAAAGTATTATTTGTTCCCACCTTATCATGGGCTGAAAGTGATATGTGAATGAAGGATGAAAATTTAAAAACTGGCATATCCTTAGCAAAGCTTTCATTAGTTTTTTCCAGTTTTCTTTATCCACACACTTGGGCAAGTTAGTGGGTCAGATTTTGGGTGTACACAATGGCTCATTTCCTCTCCCAGAGAGCAACATTACCTAGGGCAGGAATCAGGATGGAAATGTGATATCAGAGACTAACAGGGTTGGGGGCGGGTATTGTGCAAATTCAGGTTTCTTGGAATAAAATTACTTGAGGGGGGAAAAAGCAAATAATTGAGAAGTTCAAGGAAAGCATCTAGACTTTGAGAGGAGTCAGCACTTTGAAGAAATACCAAGTCTAAAGCAGTTTTTCCAGCTGGATGATTGGTTTAGATCTTACCAATGCAATGAGAGTTAGAAGACTGTGACTTCTCCTTTGCCTGGCATTAACTACTCATGCGACATTGGCCGAAATCGCTCCTCTTTTATAGATTTATGTAGTAAAACAATTAATTTGTCTAGGAGAAAAACATAATATATCTATGTTTTTTATGAGCTTAAATTTATAGCATTTTATTTAATGAAGATCAATGCAGAGCATTCAAAATTCCAAAATACTCACAATACCTTTCCTCCAAAGTATTTATTTCAGACTGAAATACTCATTCCTCAACAATCCTAACTCCTAGTATAGCTGTAGATGGACACATCCTTCAAGGGTGTGATTAAGATTAAATGAAGTCATGGGGATAGGATCCTGATCTTACAGGACAGTGTCAAAAGAAAACAAGAAAAGCAAGAGACACCAGAGCACCTGCTCAACTCTAACCCTCCTCTTTCTCTGCCTATCTCTGTCTCTCTCTCTCATCATGTGAAGAGAACACAGAGAAAAGGTGACTTCCTGCAAGTTAGGAATAAAAGCCTCACCAGAAACCAATTTCCTGGCACCTTGATCTTAGACTATTCCAGAAGAACTAAGCCCCGAGCCTGTGTTCCATATTATCTTCTCATGCCAGTACCTGAGCACAGGCAATATTGGATACAGCTATTCTTCATGCAGAGAGGATGTCCAAAAAACAATTAAAGCATGTGGGTGCTCTTTTTTTTTTTTTGTACTAGGGATCGAATTTGGGAGCTTGTGCTTGCAAGGCAGGTGGTGGAACCACTGAGCTAAATACCTGGCCCATAGAGATATTGAAGATTTTGCCCAATTACAATAGAGTGGCCACATTCCATTGACCAATATAAGTCACTTGTCTAAACTCAATGTCAATAGTGTGGAAATGCAAAGTGCTTCCGAAAGAGGACAAGACACAGAGCAATAAATAGGAATGTGCAGTGCATTGAATAACTTACAATTGAGTAACAATGAACAATACTAGTTTATAGGACTCTTATAAAGATTACCATATATAACACTTATGGTGTAAACTATTTTAGTCAAACATCAGATAAGATGCTATTCCTTACTAGACATCCTTCTTGACACATCTCCACCTACCCATGATCCTTAAAATAATCCATCCTCCTCCCTATACTAAAGCATTACATATTACTTTGCAGTTATTTTCTGTCTGTGCTTTATTTCTTTCCCATGATTGACAGACTGTCATTATTCAACAAATCAATCCACATTTATTATGTGGTTCGTAGGATGTTAAGGGGTGGGTAAGGGAAAGGAAGAGACAGAATCTTTATGAGACTGTGACAGTTAACATCAATTGTCCATTTGATTGGTTTGGGACCCACACACTTCTGGAGTGTTTGGGTGGATCACAGAGGTGTGGTACTAGGTATGACATTTGGTCTTTCAACCCTTGTCCTCTGGTACTGTTCCTTGCTCTGCTTCCTGGCCGCCATAAACTAAGCACTATTGCTCTACCACTCCCTTCTACCACGTTGTTTCTGCCTTGGACCAAACTAACCATGGACTGCATTTCCTTACACTGTGAGACAAATTAAACCTCTCCTCTTTTAAGTTGTAGGTATGAGGTATTGTGTCCTGGTAACAGGAAAGCTGACTAAAACAAGGTCCCATAAGAAAGTACACAGGTGTTTCAAATATAGCATTGTAAGTGTGATAATGGAGCTTGTACATGTGAGTAAATAGTGATATAAAACCCATTAATCATAGTTTCTCTATGTTGATCTGATGCAACTTTAGTTTCTAAGATTCTCTTTAAGATCCTTTATAACTTTAATAAATATTTTTATTAGTACATGCTTGCAGTGCATAGTGATTATATTCATCATGGGGAGTTGGTATTTGCACATAGCATATTTTATTTCATTTTACTTCCCTTCCCTGCCACCTATTAATGCCCTGTCTCCATCTCTAGATCCCTTTGCCATTTGTAAAGGGTCTATCTCTCTGATTTCTATTTTATCAGTCCTTTATTTTGCTCTTTATACTTTGAGTTTCTTTTAAAGAAATGCTACACTTACGCTATGTGTCTAATTTATTTCACGTAACATTATGATAACCCTTTATGATCTGGCTCATTCTTGCTACAAAAAACAGCTCGTTAGTACTTTCTGATGACAAACATAGCAGTAGTCTCTCAAAACTGAAACTCAAAAGCAGAAAATGAAAATATATGCAGCAAACTATATAAAAATGTGAGAGCCTCTGAAGCTTGGTGATTTCTGTGTAGCTGTGGGTGCTCACACCAGAAGAATGAGTGGCCAATTTCAGGAAAGCCCCAGCAGAAAACAGAATACAAGATGGGAGCATTTGTGGTTTCTTCTCTCACAAAGAGGCCAAGAAGGCTACAGTAATACAAGATACAGCAGTGATTTTCAAGTGCTCTCATCAAGTCTTTAGTAATGAGCAGATAAATTTAATAAGTAAAGTAGTACATAAATGAAATATACAAAGTAGAAGATGTTTCTGCTGTTGCTGAGACAGCGGTAAAGATCCTGGAGGCTGAACCACTAATTCCAGCTATCAGTCCATGTGGCAACTGTTGAAAAGGACAAGTCTCACTGGGAACCTAATGACTGTACATTGCCATCACTTAATCATTGCAATAAACTATGGGTTAAATCAGTAGACATTTCCATTTTACTAATGATGAGAATAAGGTTTTAAAATGCCAAGTAACCAGGCCCAAGATCAAATAGCTGAGAAGTGATGGTGGCTCATTTGGCAGGTTGGCAGTTGGATTTCTCAGAGTGTACCCTCTGCCACTTCCTGTCTCTCAGGCTCATGGCCGGAAACCACTACTTGGGAAGGAAACCACGGGAGCTGCCTGAGGACACAGGGCACTTCAGTCCTGGTGCCAGCTCTGACAACTGCATGGTTTCAAATTTAGATGCCACGCTGTGGGCTCTGGCTGTCTACTCTGCCAAATGAGGTTAGATCAAGCTTAGTGTTTCCAGCTTTTCCCACTGTGTTGCAGCTGATGAATAGGACATCCTCTCATTAACATCAGGACCTTGAGATGGTAGTGGCTTCTACATAAGTCAGGAATGAAAAACCGTGGCTGTTGCACCTGCCAGGGAGTCTGAAAAAGTCACATGTGTATGGGTTTTCTAATATTGTGGTTGATATTTTATTAAATAAGTATTTTCATTTACTGATTGAACCCAGGGCCTTTACAGTGAGCTACATTCCTAGTCCTTTAATTTTTTTCTTTTTTTAAATTTTGAAACTGGGTCATGAAGTTGCCCAAGCTGGGCATGGACTTGCAATTCTCCTGCCTCAGCCTTCCAGAGTGCTGGGATGACAGTGTGCATCACCACACTCACTACAGATGTATTTTACATGCTTCTCTGAAAGGCTTGTAACTCAACAACCTTTGAGCTAGAACTTTTTAAAAGGATTTTAGCTCCAGTATTTCATGACTGCCACGTTTTTCTGAGTATATTATTAAGACATTAAAAAAATTATGGAAAATCTTCAAACTCTTGTGATTCCACCAATTATACTCTCTGGTTTCACATACTCTGAAAAAATCAAAATAAATGTTTTGGAATGCATAGGGTATGTGAAACTTGTGCCAATGTTATTGCCCAATGCCTTCTGATAATTCTGTTCAAATAAGCAATTTATAGGGATTTAGCAACTTAATATATAGGTATAATATCGACTCAGTACTCCGGGGTTAAGAAAACTTGGAAGTACCTTGAGGATCATTCTCAGCCTTTATTAAAAAACAGAGGAAGTTAATACTTAAATCTCCTTCAACCTTTCTAAGGTTTTTCTTACTACATCAGGTATAAAACAGGTGAAAATTTTGAATTAAACAAAATTAATCCAATTTCTTTTGGGTTAAGTTCAACAATGCTTTGGCTAGAATTTCTCCAAGGCCTTTATCCTGACATAGATTATGACCTAAGATGATAAAGTTATGGATGAATATATATACATATATATGTGTGTGTGTGTGTGTGTGTGTGTGTGTGTGCATGTGTGTGTTTTGTGAAGAAGGAATAAAATTCACACTCACTTAGTCCAGACTCATGGCAAACCTTGTGTTTTAGGACCAAGAAGGGCAAAGGGAATTAAGGTATTGTTTCAAGCTTGAAATTTAAAAGAGGTGCCAACAACAGTTAGTAATCATGACAAATAATAGTACAATTTTTTTTTTTTGTACAGAGGCTTGAACTCAGGACCTTGTGCTTGTGAGGCAGACGTGGTGCCACTGAGTTAAATCCCCAGCCCAATAGTACAATTTTTAAAACTCAAAATTAATGCTCCAAGTCTATGATGAGCAATATATTAGAATTTTAAAGACTGGCAAGGTCAGTATTACTGAATTTTCCTTTCACCTCGGGTTCTAATATGTCTCGGTACTGCACTGGTTTGTGTTGTCTTATTCAAATCTTTCAGTGACTGTCTGAATTCACAGAGAAGGAAACCATCTCTAGGGGATTTTCTAAGTATCCCAGAAATCAAAACCAGAATAAAAGTCTCCTCTCTTGGTTCTGGGTGTTGTTGCCATACTCCATGGCAATTATCTATCTCTCTCGCTCAATATTGTGATTTGGCACAGTAATCCATGGATTGAATTGTTCACTAATTTAATCTTAATTTTCACACCCTGGGCAAAGCATTTTGTTGTTTATGCCTAAGAAATGGATGTTTTATTTGAGTTCTTTGCTCCAAACACAGAAAAGAGTAACATGGCATAATTTTATCACACAAAAAGGCAGAATTTTACCCAGGCCTGGTGGCACACATCTGTAATCCCAGTACTCTGGGAGGCTGAAGCAGGAGTATCATAAATTGATGTCAAGCCTGGTCAATTTAACAATTTAGTGAGGCCCTGTTTTAAAATTAAACATTAAAAACAGGCTGGGGATGTATCTCAAGGAGAAGATGTTGGGTTCCATCCTGAGGACCAGCAAAATAAATAAATAATAAATAAATAAATAAATACCCAGAATTTCCCCGTGCTAACAGAGCAGACAGCCTTACCTGAGAACAGAACATAATTCTGTGAATGGACACAGTAGGATGTTCTAGGGGACAGCAGAAAATCTGTGGTGGCTACTGCCCTTCTTGACCCAAGGACATCATGCCTGGCCAATGACCTCCATCATTCAGAGTGAGAAAAATATGATTCAGATTGTCCAGATTTCCAAAATTAGTGATAGAGAAACTTACTGCTAAACTGTTCTAGAAGATCAGGCAAGAAAAAACGAAGCTCGTGTCTTCAGCAAGGACCTTCACAATGGTAATAGAAAAGCAGGTATGTGCTCATTTCCAGTATAGTCTCAGATTTGCAACTTTCTGATTATGAGGCTTGGGGCATAGGAGACCCTGTACCCTGGGACTGCATGGTGCCGATGATGAGACTTTGACGAGAAGCATTGTGGTCAATACTCAGAGGGTGGCACACTGACCTTGTCATTTCCCGACTCTCCCAGCCAGAAGAAGGTGAGGCCCTGACAGCAGACCCCAGATCTCTCCTGGGTACAATCTGTATCTCTTCACATAAAAAAGGTCCTTAACCTGGACATCACATATGTTTGTGAGTTTGCTGAGTTTCACTACCTTATTGCTCTGCCATCAAAGCCTCAAAATATTCCTTGACTTCTATGGAATAAACCAAACCATTCTGAAAAACTTCATTCCTATTACCTAGGAGATGCACTCTTTACTTTTTTTTGAGACAGAATTTCTGTTTTGTTTTAAGAACATCAACATTTATTTAACATGATATAAAAGAAATGAGATAGGAACATTTGCATTTAAACAATAGTAAGTAGCCTTTAATACATTACATGTGCTCACTGTATAATATATACAAAATAAACATAATTACATTTGTAAACGACCTAAGTACTGGATTTGAAAATCTGCTTATTGCTGTGGACATGTATCCCAATGAAGTATCCAGATACCTACACTTTTGTTTTTTTAAGAAAAGGTAAGCGATAACACTTGTGTTTAAACTGACGAGTGGCAGTAACTGCTGACATTGCAATCTGAGAAAGAATTAAAGCGGAAAACAGGACATACTTCACTTAGCAGTAAGAAAACGGCACATTTTCCATACATATAAAAAATTGCTAAGTTATCCAGGCAAGGTTCATATTTCCTTTTTTCTTGTTTTTTTTTTTTTGGTACCAGGGATCGAACTCGGGTCCTTGCCCTTGCACAGGAGGTTCATATTTTCAATCCTCCCAGAGTGCTGGAATTACAGGCATGGACCACCTCACCCAGCTTCTCTTTTTTTCTTAACTCAGCAAGGCAACGTCCCAGTACCTTATCTAACTCATTCCTTCCTTTGTACTTATTTCCCTTCCCCCAGCAATAGAAAGAAAAGGCTACTTCTTGTGAAAAAACAAAATTATTTCACACCTCTTTTTAGTTTCCATGTTCCTGCTGGGTGGCATTTTTCTAGTTTCTCTGACTTATGGTAGATGGTATAATGTATAATCTACCCAGAAATATGAACACTTCCACTTCAATATTTGTGGGTTTCAAGGAAGTTTCCCTAAGGCCCATCTTCACCGGGGAATACTGCACACCCTGTACAGGGCACTGCTGATCTCCTACACTTCCATCCCCCACCGATCCCACTGTGCTTCCTGTGGAATCCAGTGTTCCCTCGCGTTAGTAGTGACAGCCTCCCTGCCCAGTAGCTGCCATATTTCTGTGACACCTTGTTTCTCCTCTGGGTCAGAATGCTTCTGAAATAATGATCCGTGTATTTCTGAGATAGTCGATATCCTGTCTTCTCATTTTTTCTGATTTTATCATTTGAATCTTTACTCTTATTACTCTCTGAGAGTTGGTAAATTTTACTTTTTCAAAAATCTAACTCTTAGTTGCATTGATTTTTTTTCTTTTTAAAAATTAATATATGTTTGTAATACATAATGATTACATTCATCTTGGAGAAGTGGTACATATTCGGATCACATCTTGGTCATTTTAATTTTGCTCTCCTCAACCCAAATGATCTTCTACTTCTCTAGATCCCCTTCCTGCTTCCAAAATGTCTACCTCTTTCTTTCTTACCATCTCTACATTTTGCTTTTTAAATTATTTATACTTTGATTTTCTCATAAAAGAGAAGCCATGCTCTATTCAACCTCCCATGTCTGACTTATTTCACTTAGCATTATGGCCTCAAAATCCATCCATTTTCCTAAAAATGACTCAAATTTATCCTTCTTTATGAATTAGTAACACTGTATTGTGTGTGTGTGTGTGTGTGTGTGTGTGTGTATCCCTCATTCTCTTTGTCCATTAATCTGTTGATGGATATAAAGACTGCTTACATTATTTAACTACTGTGAATTTTGCTGCTCTTTACATGTACATGCATGTGTCACTGTAGTAAAACATCCTTCATGCTTTAGAGAAGATAGCCAGAAGGAATTTCAGTGTTGTTTTGATTTGAATTTCTATATTGACCAAAAGTGCTGAACAATTTTTTCATGTACTACTTATTGGCCATTTGTTCTTCTTGCGAGAAGTGCCTATTCATTTCAATTGCCCATTTTGGACCTTCTGTTTTTTAAATTTTTATTCTCTATTTCATTTACTTCTGTGCTAATCTTTATTATTTCTTTACTTTTGTTAATCTTAGACATAGTTTTTTCCCACTTTCTTATTTCTAGATATGTATATTTAAGTAGTTTATTCGAGCTCTTCTTTTTCAATGTAGGTGTTTATCACTAGAAACTTCACTTCTGGTACTGCTTTTACTGCATCCCACAGATCTGGTATATTTGAGTTTTTAATTCATCTTGAGAATTTAACTCCTTTTTGATATGTTTTATGACCCAATTCTGTTCATGAGTATGTTGTTTAATTTCCAAATATTTCTGAATTTACCTGTGTTTTCACTTGTTGATTTCTAGATTCATTCCATTGTGGTTGAGAAATATACTTCGTACAATTTTGGTCTTCTCAAACTTGTTAAGGTTTCTTATGTGAACTAATATGTAAACTATACTGGAGAATATTATGTATGAATTTGAGAAAAATATGTATTCTCATGCTGTTGGACAGAAAATTGTGTGTATGTCTATGATGTTCATTTGGTCTGTTGTATTGTTCTAGTCTTATTTATTGATTTTTTTGGTCTATATGTCTGTCTATTGTTGAAAGTAAAATACTGAGGTTTCTCGCTATTACTACAATGATATATATTTCTGTCTTCAGATCAGTCAGTATTTGTTTCACGTTTAGATGTATAAATCAATGCAATTAGAATGGCATAATACAGAATACAACTGACACTGGCATAATACAAAAAATTATTAGTAACTACTTGGAAAACTTATACTCCAATAAATTGGAGAATCCAGAAGAAATGCATTACATCTGTAATCTCGGGTACATATTAATTACCAAAACTGAACCAAGAAGATATTAAAAACAGCAAGTAATACAATAACAGGCAATGAAATTGAAATGCTAATAAGCAATATTTTAACAACTATGAAAAGCCCAGCACTTGATTAACTCAACATGGAATACTGCAAGAGTTTCATGGAAGTTCTAATGCCAGTACTCTTCAAACCCTTTAATAAGCCTGAAAGGGAAGGAACAATCCAAAGTCATTCTTGAGACCTAGCATTATTCTGATTCTAAAAGTAGACAAGGACCCAACTGAAAAATAAAAACACAGGCAAATCTCTTTAATTAACGTAAACACAAAAATCCACAAAAAAGATACTGGCAAAGAGGATGCAACAAATCAGCAAAAAGATCATACATTATGAACAAATAGGCTTCATCCCAACGAAGCAAGTGTGGTTCAATGTACACAATCAATAAATACAAAATACCACAAAAAGAGAAGCAAGGATAAAAATTATATGATCATCTCAAAAGAAGCAAAAAATCCTTTAACACAATCCAACATCTATTCACGATTTTTAAAAACTGAAAAAAATGCATATAGAAAGACTTTTTCTTAACCTAATAAAAGCCATTTATGACAAACCTACTGCCAACATCATAATAATGGAGAAAAGTGGAAAGCTTTCCCTCTAAAATCCAGAACAAGACAATGCTGTCCACTACCATCACTCCTGTTCAAGGTAATACTTGAAAAATTAACCAGAGCAGTCAGCAAAGAGAAAGAAAGAGCAGGCCCGCATACAGTAAAGAAAGAAGTCAAATGTCATCACTTTCAAATGGAATATGCCTTCATAGAAAAAAACCCAAAATATTCCACAAAAGACACCTGTATTAGTTACCAGATTCAGTAATGTGTCAGCATACAAAATCAACACAAGAAAATCAATAGTGTTCCTGTCCATCCTAATGAACTCAAAGAGAAGAAAATACAGAGAATAATACTATTCTCAAAGGTATCAAGAATAATCTGTACTTAGGAATTAACCCAATCAAGAAAGTAAAAACTTCTATAATAAAAAGTATAATACTTGAAAAAGGGGACAGAAAGGACATCAGAAAACGTAACAATATCCACTGTTCTTGGATAAACAGAACCAATATTGTCAAACTGGCTTTACTCCCAAAACTCATAGATAGATTTAAGGCAATCCTCATCAAAATACAAGCAGCACTCCTCCAAGAATAAGAGAAAATAACCCCAATATTCATAGGGAACTAGAAGAGACCCAGAATAGCAAAAGAAATCCTGGGCAGCAAGAGCAATGCAGGAGCCAACACAATCCCAGATTTCAATTTATTTTACAAAAGTACAGTGAAAAAACCAACTTGATATTTTCACAAAAATAAACATGTGGATCAGTAGACTAGAACAGAGGACACAGAAACAAATCTAGACACACTCAGCCATCTGATTTTTGACAAAGGGGCCAAACTGAAGCAAACTGAATTATACCAAATTAAAAAGCATCTGCACAGCAAAGGAAATACCAGCACAGTAAAGAGAAAACTTACAAAATGGAGGGGGGGAGCTTACCAGCTATACCTTGTCCAGATGATTAATATCAGGAATATATATGAAAAATCTAAAAAGTTAGACTCCTCAAAATAAGAGACCTAATCAAAAAATGGACAAGCATATAAATGGCCAATAAATACATGAAAAAAAGTGCAACATCACTGACCATCAGAGAAATGCAAAATTAAAACAACATTGAGTTTCCATCTTACCCCAGAAAGAATGGCTGTCACCAAGAAATCAAATAACAAATGCTGGTGAGGCTGCAGGAGAAAAAGAGCTCTTCTACACTGTTTGTGGGAAAGTAAACTAGTACACTCACTATGGAAATCAGTATGAAGATTTCTCAAAACGTTAAAATTAGAAATTCCATTTGACCCAGCCATTCTCCTAATAGATCTTTTCACAAAAGGATTAAAGACATCATATTACAGGGATCCATGCATACCCATGTTTATGGCGGCAAAATTCATAATCACTAAATCTTGGAAGCCACCTATAAGTCTACCAACTGATGAATAGATAAAGTCAATGTTGTATTTATATACAATGCAATACTACTAGAGGAGGGATGAATTTGGGTCATTTGTAAGAAAACAGATGCATCTTGGGACCATAATGGTAAATGAAATAAATTAGATGCACATCTTAAATATTACAGTTTCTCTTATGTGAGAAACCCTAAGTATAATTAAAGACCAAAATAAAAGAGAGATGACAGGAGACAGGGAGATAAAACTTTTGCAAATGGGAAGGAGACCCAGAGATGGAGTGAAGGGGGAGAGATAGAAGGGGAAAGGATAAATAAAGAATTGAGGTGTGCTGTGTACATGTACCAACTACCAATGATGAATGTAATCATTATGTATTGCTAATGTGCACAAATAAAAGTGTTTTTAAAAATTTTTTTTAATAAAAATGTTTTTGAAAGACTACGAAAAGGAAAAGGTGTGAATAGATCTAACAAATGAACCAGCAATTGCACTTCAGCATACATAGTCAAAATAAATTAAATCTTAGTTTTGAACAGATATCTGCCTGTTCATGTCCATTGACACATTATTCACAAATAACCAAGATATGGAAACAACATAAATGCTCATCAATAGATGAAAGGATAAAGATATTTGATACACACACACATATATAGCACAGTTTATAGCACAGATATATGATATTATTTTGCTTTAATAAAGATAAAACCTCACTATTTGTGACAACATGGATGAAACTGGAGATCATTGTGCTAAGTGAAATATATCAGACACTAAAGACAGATACTTTATGGGTTCACTTGTATGGAATGTAAAATAGTCAAAATCATACAAGCAGTTTAGAATGTTGGTAGCCAGAAGCCAAGGAAAGGAAGCCATGGGACATGTTCATCAAAGAGTATAAAGTTTCAGTTATTTAAGATGGACAAATTCTGGAGATTCACCATACAGCATAAAGGGTGGAGTTAACAGTACTGTGATGCACACTTGAGACTTGCTAAGAGGGTAGATCTTGAGTGTTCTCACCACAAAACCCCCGCCACACACACACACACGCACGCATGCACAAACATACAGTCACTTGTAACTACGTGATGTGATAGATATGTCAGTTAACTTAATTGTGTTGAATGAGTACATATATCAGAATATCAAGTTGTACACTTTAAATATATGTAAACCCTATTTGTCAATGATATCCCATTAAAGCTGGAAAAAGTAATAAAAGAAAGAGAAAGAAATAATCAGTAAATTCATAGGTGGATTAAAAGGTGGACAGTGGGTGGATATATGAACACATTGACAGATGAATGACTTAATAATTCTCTCCCTGCTTTTCTTATAAGTCACATTTTTTTTAAAATAATGAATGATGATCCATACTTCTCCAGATGTTTATTACAAAAACCTCTTGCTTTGAAATCATTTGTTCAGATCGCAATAGATTTACATGGAGTCGTAAGTAATACAGAGCAGTAAGGTATACTCAGAGGCTTCTAGCTTCCCTCAAAGATAACGTGTTGCATAACTGTAGTAACCTATCACAGCCACAAAATTGACATTGATGAGCAGGGCACGGTGGCAAACATCTGTATCCTAGGACTCTGGGAGGCCAAGGAGGAAGATCTCAGCCTGGGCAACTCAGCAACTTAGTTAGATTTTGCCTCAAAGTAAAATTTTTAAAAAATAAATAAATAAGAAAGGCTGAGGTGTCAAAGCCCTGGTTCAGTCTTTGGTACTGAAAGTGAAAATGATATTGACAAAATCCAAACCCACCAACCCACTTTTATACTTTTATAGAATTCACCAGCTCTCAATATGCCCCCTCTCTCACACCGTGTGATGTGTAAATGTGGATGCACATTGCTCCATGGAATTCTGAAACACACACAGATTCACGTTACCACTGCAGCGACAGATACAAAGCATTTCCAACACCAAACTGCCCATGTCTTTGCACACGTTTAGATAGTTTGCTCCTCCTAGTCCTTTGATTCTCTTTTCACATCTCACTGAGCCCACTGAACCCTGTCCTAAGAACCATGGATATCATATACTGGATATTTTTGTGTACATCTTCCTCTGTAAAACCCAGTATCAAACCTACCTTAGGAAATAATGGGAAAGAACCACAATATGTCATTATTATGGGTTCACGGCCCCTCTCCTTTCACTGGTCCACTCATAGTCGTAGATTTTTTTTTTTTTTTTGCAAGGGGAATAGTGAAACTTTTCAATACCGGTACCAATAAGAAATAATTGCACACTTTGGCACATTACAACACCTACACAGCACTGAGCACTCAGCTAACTCTGTGTCCTCACATTGTTCATGCAAAATTAACCCTCATTTGTACACATCTCTAGTACTTCTCATTTTTTATTCATTAAGTTTATTGGTACACAATATGATGACATTCATCACTGGGAATTTATACCTTTACATGATACACTTTGGTTCTTTGGTTCTTATTTTTTCCCCATTCCCCTGCCCTCTTTTCAATACCTCAAAATAGTGCTACTCGTTTTCTACAAGAAACCAATCCCAGCTTTTAGCACAGATGTGATTTTCTGAACTAACCGAAAATGAATGACCTTACAGTGATACAAAAAAAAAAATTTGCTTCATTATATACTTTGCAGAAGATTGGTCTTTATTCAAAAAAACCTGAAAAATACAAAAAACTGATTTCTAGAAATGTATTTTATGAAAGAAAACACTGAAAAATTCTTCTCCAACTGATGCTTATATAGGAGTTCAGAAAATAACTCGAGATCATATTAAGCACCTATATATAACTTTTACTTTAGACTATTAATATGTGTGCAAATCAATTTTGAGTCATAGTTTATATGTATATATAAATGAAATATTTTAAGAAATCCCAGTGGAATTCCCATTGTATAAGAAAAAATCCCTTGGTATATTTAGACAAAAACCATGCATTTATACAACATATATTTACTGAGTACTTTCCATGGGCCAGTAACTGACATGCTTTAGGGATAAATACATAAATACAAGTTACTATTTTCATGGAGTTCACAGTTCAGTGAGTAGATCAAAAATGCACATAACTGTAATAAAGTTTTGAAGATAATGTGAAAATTTACAGAGAAAAATGGCAGCCAAAGGGAAGAGCTGGAGTTAGTGACTTCACTGAAGATAGGAAGCATTCTTTAGATTGTCAGAAGCCTGATTAGAAAATAGCAATTATTTCTATAAATGGAAAAAACACATGTTTTCATTGTATGGCTTTTGAAAAATTACCTAAAGAATAGATATCTGCATGTTCTATAAAGAGGGGGTGCTTGTGAATTAAAAACTAAAAAGCAAATCCACTAGCACCACCTCCAATGACTATCTATGCAGTACTCTTAGCAAATAAGCTAAGACATTTGTAATGTTTTACCACTTACCAATCATTTTATGTACTTTTACATTCGATCATCCCAGTAACTCTGTGAGTTACATGTCTCTATCGTCTCAAAGACAATTTCATTCTCGTCATGAGCCTGAGAGGCAAGTTGTGAAGGCAGCACTGCATGATTCCCTGGCTTATGCAACCTTTCTGGATTCATATTCTGCCTCCTAATAACTTTCCATGGGGCATCCTCACAACCACAGATGAACAATTTAAATTTCCAAACATTTGAAAATTGAAATAAAACTATAAATGCTCCTATTTTCTGAGTGAAGAAAATGAAGTAATAACTTTTATTGGGTTTGTATTTGATATGTGGTTATAGGTAAATAATCTCTTAAAATGTGCTATGCACGTATTCCAATTTCCCATGGGGAATCTGATCATTATGTACTGCAAATATGTACTAATAAAAGTCAACAAAGTAAAAAATAAAGTTAAAATACCATTAGCAATTATTAGAGTAACAACAAAATGCTATCTATTATATATTGAATAATCAGGATATTTTGCATCAAATTTCATTACCATCAAAATCTTTAATAGGTCAATGTTCACTGTACATTCCTGATAACGTGCCTTCATATTCAGCATAATACAGAAAGCCTGGAATCAGAGAGAGATGGGACTCATGAAAAGCTCCTAATTAGCAGTTGACTGATTTTGAGAAAAGGACTCACTTTCTCTGAGCCTTAGTATCCTCATCTATAAAACGATGGCATAGTACCTATTTTGAATGTTTGGTACCAATAATCAAGACGATATTTCAAATGCATGTAAGTACACTGTGTACTACAGCAGGGGCTTGGAAAATTTTGACTTCTATTATGCTGTAGTTCTTAGAATTGGCTTCTTCCAGAAAAAAAAGGAAGCCAGTCTTTCTTCCTAGAAGCATTTGGAAGCAGAATCACTCATTACCCACGCTGAAGAGAGCCAACATCCTGCTCGAGAGAACCAGAACTAGGAAAGAGAAACATGTGTGCAGTGCCACAAATGATGCCCATTTTATGCTGTGACATTGGGCACCAAGAAATACAGCCACGCAGTCCTGCTGAAACCATTTGCAGCCACCACAGCCCCAAGAGGAGTGCATTTCTCAGGCAGGATGTGAACAGACGGTGATATTTCTCAACTGCAATCCCACGGCCATGAAACTTGGCATCTTCAAACATGGTTTTCACCCCGAAGAAAAGTCCCTTTCAAGTAAATAAAATACTAGCTGCACAAATCAGAAATAAGAGATAAAAGAGCAATAGAGAAGGAGAGAAAGAGAGTACACCTTGAAGAGTCATGTACAGCAGAGTACACTTTGTACCTTCAATGCAACATCTTGGGCCTTGGAGAGTCAAAACAGAGGTGGCAGAAGCAAGAGTTGAAATCCTAGGCCAAGAAGGGAAAGAGTCCCTACTTAACACAATCTGATCTTTCCTAAGGAGGGGCTAATCACCAAACCTCTTCTGATGAGTAACTGTGTTATGAGTCACTCAAATTAACATTAAAAAGTGTGATTCAAAAAATATTATAAATAACATTCAGAAAGGTGAGGAAGAGAAAAAGTGAGGATAAAATTATATTGCCAGAAAGTGACAAAAATTAAGCTTACTGCTTGACAAATGGTTATCCATTTAATCTTCTTCAGGCAGATAGTTTATCATCAATAAATACGATTTTCTCAATGGAAACAGATTATAGAAAGATTTATTGCTTTATCCAAAGTCACAATACTTCACTGCAGATTTCCCATGTTTTTATTTCTGTGGTCTGCAAACTTTAATGTGTATCAGAATAATCAGGAAAGATTATTAAATCAAAGCTCTGGATGCATCTCAAGGTCTCTGATTCAAATCTTTGAGTATACATTTTGCTTTTAGTATACCTTAAACTCATTAATGGGCAATGCTGATTTTGCCAGCATGAGAAACACACTTTGAAAAGCACTGTCCCACTGCAGAAGGCTGTAGAAGACCACGGTTCATCATTTGATTTTGTCTTCATCTTTCCCAGAGGCGCCTGTTCAAAGGAAGACAGACTAGAATCTTCACTACAAAGAATACTCTTAAACAAAAACTACAGAAGGTTCTGGAAAGTCTATGCATACCCTTTAAAATGCACTAAACAGCTCATGCTAAAATGCACAACTCTTTGTTGTTGAGCACAGACTCTGGGAAGCTGAGTAAGGAAGTGTTTGATGATTTAATGGAAAGAGGGCAGGGAGGAGAGGATTGGAAACTAGAGGATGGGAGTTTCAGTGTTTGGCAGTGTGCATGCATGGTGACCTAGAACAAACCAAAAATGCAAGTGTTAAATCTCACCAGGAAGCCCAGAGATGTTCCAGAAGTAAAACTTATCAGCTAGGATTCTGGAATCAGAATCACAAGCATTATTAAAATGGGGTAGACTGCCTGTTGGATCAAGTGAAGAAAACCTGGCACTGTGGGGGAGTATTGATGTTTATGAAACATCTAGTCCTCTCCTCTTTCCTGCTACCAGAGTCATATCTACCCAGATAAGACCACCCTCAGCCACACATCCCCCATACTCAGCATTAATCATGAGTTGTCTAAAGAGTATTTATTCTATGAATAGCATGATGTAGTTCTCACCTAGGAGAAAGATTAAGTCTACAAGTTCTGGAAATTAATTTCCCTTGTGATTAAAAAGACAGGAAGTCCATGAGAAAGGATCATATATTCAGCCTTGTGAAGGCTTCACATTCAAGTTTACAGCAGCCATCTGGTAGACCCAAGGAGGAGCTCACCAACATGCAAAAGCTGGTAGTTCTTTCAAGATGAAGGACATAGTTGGCTACTGGAACTACCTAACTCCTGATTTTGCCTCAGATGGGACCATCAAGGCTATTTTTGCTTATTAGTTCATTTTTAATGTTAAAGGGGCTGAGACAACAAAGGAATAAGATGCAATCTTAGCAAAATTAAAGACAGTTCTCTTGATAACAGAGATATTTAGGCTACAAAACAAGGTATTTTCATAGACCATTGGAGAACCCATCTTTCTAAATTATATCCTACCCCCTCCAATGAAACTGTCAATCAGAATAATAATCAGAGAAAGAGTCTCCATAGAATGACAATATATTAATTTGGAACATTAAAATGAGAACTCAAGTGCTAAACTATGGGGATATACAAAAACACTGGGGCAAGGGGCAATTTTTAAAGAGAAAATAAGGAGGATTCTATAAGATATTTTGAAACAATATTCCTTGGCTACAAGGATTAATACTGAAGGTGACACCACTCCAAGGTGGAAGATAATGATTGGGTGTTCTTGCAGAAGTATTTTTTATGTGAAGTCATAGTGACCTGGTACTTCTGGCAGAAATTTTGTGATAATTACTATCAGGCAATGATGCATGAAAATCCTTCTTTACAACCTCCTGATTTTATTTGTTTATTTTTGCTAGGGTTGACACAAATGACTCCATTTTGATTCTGAAAATTTTCACAAAGCCTTTAATGAAGTCCCTTTGAAGGTAAGACTGGATTCAGGTTCTTATAGGGTTATTCATTTTCTATGTTAAGTCTCTTTGTATTCCTATTGTTAGTTGCCTGCTTTTTGGGTTAGCCATTCCAAATATTTTGTTCTTATAGGAGCTCACAAATATACCATGCAATCTGATATCTTGATTTAATTTTGCACTCTGCCTCATCTGTTACATCCTCCTTCCCTTCTCTTTTATATCCTTATCTGGATTACTCAACTAGTCACTTCTGGACCAGACAACACTTCCTCCAGGAAACCTTTCTCAAGTTTCCTCATGGTGAGAACAGGGACCTTGCTCTCACTTCCCACTGTGCTTCTCTTTTGCTCTCACTGATTCGTTCATGACACTATATAAAGATAACTTAGCAATATACCATCCTCTTTTTAGACAGCAAGGTCTTTAAGGAAAGGAACTGTACTTTTTATTTTGTATTTCTAAACCTTAGACAAAAAATTAGCCATTAATAGTATTAAAAAGAAAGATATTTTGCCTGCAAACAAACCAGATTAAAAGTTTCAATGACTCTCTGTCATAAAAGCACATTCTGCTACCAGCAGCTTGAAATAACAGGCACCTTTCAAGCTGTAGGAAACAATGAAAACCTACAATATACACATAATGATGATAACTGACTGTACTTCTCTAGCTGCCACTACCAGCTGAAAGAGCTCCAGGGGAGAAGAAAACCATGAGGTTGATCTAAATTATTTCCACTGGGAGGCCAAACCCTTGTCCTTTCCAAAATGATTGTTAGCAAGAATAATACCATCTATTACTATTGTGTACTGAAGTTCTCAGAGTGCTTTGTAAGCATTTTGTATGATAGAATCTTCACAAGAACCCTGAAGATAATCTCTTTTGGCATGTGTGAAAGCTCAACATATTTACACTCAAAATTTATTGATGACTCCTGAGGAATTCCTTTATATGTGTTATATCTATAAATAACTACTGTATTATGAATAAAAGCTGAGAAAAATAAAATTTCGTATTGTCATATAAAATAATCAGAAACACACATTATGTGCATATATTTTATGAAAATCCCTACTATACTAACAAATACTTATTGAAAAGACTTCTGTTATTTTTGCATTCCATTATTTTACATTCAGCCTTTTTTCAGTCTTGCATACAATATAACCTCTGGGAAACTACTCTACACTAAAGAAAGACTGAGTGAAAATGGCAAAAAAAATATTTTAGTGTGAATGTAGTTTTTTACTTTGCTTTTAGATACTGTTAGAAAGTGGTCCCAAACATTGTTAGCACCAGGGACCTGTTTCATGGAAGACAGTTTTTCCAAGAATAGGGAGGGGGTTACAAGATGATTCAAGTACATTACATTTATTGTACACTTTATTTCTATTACTATTACATTAGATTCTCATGAGGAGCATTCAAACTAGATCCCTTGTACACACAGTTCCAAGAGTGGCTCACACCCCTCTGGGAATCTAATGCTGCTGTTGATCTAAAAGGAGGCAGGCACACAGGTGACGATTCCAGCAATGAGGTGCAGCCAGAAATACAGGTGAGGCTTATTTTGCCTGTTCATCCTGCCCACCTCCTGCTCTGAGCCCTGGTTCCTCACAAGATACAGATTGTCCAGGGGTTGGGGGCCCATGCTCTAAAAGAAACTCGAGACACCCCTTCACCAGGGAGTGTCAGAAGTACACAATGAATCAACCTCTGATTAGACGGACCAAGAGAGATTAAATGACATTATGGAGGTCAAGTAAAACACACGTGCCTGATTTAGGGTGGGAGCCCCAGCTGTTTATCAAACCAGAGGTTGAGTTCCAGGTCTTGTACTACTGTGTTTGATGAAATGTGATTTATGCATCTGCTGTTATGGCTAAATGATTATTAATCAATAATTAACCCGGAAAACTCATTCTGCCTTGCTGTCCCACAAAGATATCTGTGGCAGTGGTTTGAGAGTCATCTTGGCTCAGTGACCTGAGGTTTATGCTTTCTGGGGGGTGTGGGAGGGGTGGTACTAGGGATTGAACCCACTGAGCTACTTCCCCAATCAGTTTTTATTTTTTAGTTTGAGACGACAAGATCTCACTAATCACTAAGGACATATAGGATTGATTGTGTCTCACAGGCACAATTAGATAAAGCTCAGACCTACCATTTCAGGGGAAGGTGGGGACTTTGGAAGAGTTATCCATCTGTTGCAAGGAAATGGAGACCAAGAACAGCATTCCTGGAAGAAAAAGCTGGTTGAAGTCCAAGGAATGCTACACGCACAAGTTATGTAAACATTTTCATTGCATTTGTATCAAATATAAGGATAAGATCTCAAAGCCACAAGAATTTAAAGCTGAGAAAAAAATCTGTTTGAAATTGTCCGCAAGGAATTATTCCACTGTGCATATAATAACTGATAATGAAAGAAACCTCACATTGAGAGGTAACCTAGGAAATGAAAGTGTTACTTAGATGGGCAGATGGGAACCAGAGGGTTTAGAAGGTGACATTTGATTTCCACTCAGACTTGGATATGATCCCAAGCCAAAAACTGTAAATTTATTTAAGAGGTGTGGTGAATAAAATTAATATTCATTATTTTAATAAATACTTCAGTAGTAAGCAGAGTCTGGAATAGGGAATTTCCTTGGGGATTTTAAGATAAGTAAGACGTGGTCCCTGTACTCAAGTCTGAAATCTGTTACAAAGTTGGTTGAGCAGGAAAGGCAGAAGGGAGGAAGGATTGCTTTGGGGAAGAGGGAAGCCTCCCCTAATCCCTGAAGGATGAAGTCACCCAATGAAGTTAAAAAACTGGCATATAAACAACCTATATGTGTCCAGATAAGTAACGAATGCTCAGTGTGATGTGATCTCATTAAAATTTGATGACATCACATTCAATGTCATTGTCACCCATTTTACAGTTGGCAAAAGAGTGAAACTCATGAGATTCACCAGAATTGCCTAATGTTATGTGCTTGGTGAGTGAGATGATTAATATTGGGACGTAGTCTCTCAGAATTCAGGGTACTTTTCAATATAGCACAGCAAGATGTCAAGGCACAGACACGATAGGAAGAAACAGAATATTCATTGCAAGGAAGATCATAGATTGTCAGTGGCAAACTGTCACTGGAGAAGCAGTAGGGGAAACCACTGCAGCTGCCTGCAGGACCTGATCCAAGAGGTGATGGGAATGTATGTGGCCATATTACACCTCAGAAAAGCCTTTCGTGGAAGACATCACGTTACTAGGAGATTACTTATTAAAAGCAAGAGGGTGCTGTTTTATCTGATTTTTTAAATGTGAAACCAAAATTCAATGCTGAAAAAATGTTCAGAAATTACAAAAGCATCACATGGGGTTTGTAAACACAAACAAATAAAAGATTATTTTGATGCTCTGCTTAAGTTTCAAACACACCAGGAAAGAGAAGGGTTTTTCTGATGTAGGAACCTGATTTATAAATTCCTATTTCAATTTTTCATGATCATAGTTGAAATTGAGATGTAAAAAGCTCAAAGAACCTCCAGCTATTTCTCAGAGCTTTCTTTTTAGAGGAGCTCTCCATGGAGGTACTCATTCTGATTTGAAATACAGCTAAGGTCCCTTGTTACAAAGAAATGCCCACTGTAAATAAAATATGCTAGCTTTACTTAAAGTCCTGCACCTTGCTAAACTTACAGGTTTATAAAACGTGTTCATACTTACTGTAGTCTCTTTAAAGGCAAAGCTGCAACAGCAAAAAGAAGTGAAATTTCAAGAAAGTAGTGGCATGTTCAGAGGAAGAATAAAACTCATACCACATACTGTCTATCCAAGCTGAATAAGATAGGGACAAAGTTGTAAGTTCAAGGATCAAAAAAGTCGGTATTTTGAGTTGTCAAATGGGGAGGCTTGAAGGAAATGGGAAATAAGAGGCAGGTAAAGGAAGCCAATATGGAGCAATAAGCAATGAATCAAAGTATGTGGAGAATCTCAACGTACATATATAAAATAGCCCGAGTGAGGATGGTTTCCATGTTTTCTGCTATTGTCCTTCTTGGGCCAGATTGTGAGTTGCAAGAACAAAGCCGTAGTCAGTCACCTGCTTTCTTAAGGAACTCAACCTCTGACTCTGAGCTTGCATGGGTTGGCTGCAGGATGCTCAGCTTAGAAAGCGTATCAGGCAACATTAATGTTCACAACCCCAGAAGTGGACTCTTTTCTCACATTGAATCATAGATAGAATATTTACATATAGAAAGGAAGATCTCTGTTCATATGAGAGAGAATAGAAACAAAACCTTAAGAACAAACAGCATACTTAGTACCCAATTCTTGGTTTCAAATACTGTTCTGCATTAAAGAGGTCAGAGCTTTATGAAGAGATGACCAATCCTAAGACTGATGCAAGAAATACAGAAGGGCAGAGGAGGCTTCCAGGTCAGTGTGCCACAGCTCCCAGTGCAGAAGAGGTGAGCCGTGTGGGTGCCAGCAGAACCCCCACCTGCCTCCCTGGTTGAAATGAGAAGACATGTAAACAAGTCTCAGAACCAGACTTCCAGATCACCTACAACAACGCCAAAGGGAAATGAGATGGAACAATCTGATACTCAACCACCTGGACTCCCTGAACTAGCAACAAAAGAGGATCTGGGAAAAATGAAATCAGAAATAATTTCTCACATAACAGCAGAGAGTGTGCCCATAATGCAAGACATGATTAATAAATCTAGAGAGGAAAGAGATAAAAAAAATAGAGAAGCTGAGAAACATGATGGAATCCCAATATAGGAAACAAATGGAATCGATGAAACAGATGTAAACAGATTTCCAGGAACTCCACTGAAATTCTGTGCAGCAGAATGAACCAATGTGAAGAGAGAATTTCAGATATAGAAGTTAAGATTGCAATTAGTGACCAGGAAAAGAAAAATTTCTTTAAAATTGTAAGGGACCATGAGAAAGCAATCCAGCGGCTGCTAGATGATGCAAAGAAGAATAACATAAGACTGATTGGAGTCACTGAAGAAAGAGGAGAGAGTGCAGATGACATAAAAAAAAAACAAAAAAAAAAACCTGTTCACAGAAGTGATGGCAGAAAACTTCCCAAGCAGGGGAAAAGAACTTGACATACAGATAAGTGAGGCATATAGGACTCCAAATAGCCTTGATCAAAAAAAAAAAAAATCTACACATAAGCATATAATTGTTAAGATTCCAGAAACCTAACAGAAGAACAAAGTTCTACAAGCAGTTAGAGAAAAGAAACAAATCACATACAAAGGAAAGCCCATCAGAATCACAGCAGAGTTCTCAATGCAAATCCTCAAGGCAAGAAGAGCTTGGAGTGACGTATTCCAAGCCCTAAAGGAAAACAACTTCCAACCCAGATTAATGTGCCCTACAAAACTGTCTTTCAAAATTGATGGTGAAATAAGATACTTTCATGACAAAGATTACTTTAGGAATTTCATGAATGCCAAACCAGCACTCTAAAAACTTTTAGACAAAATCCTTGGAAAAGAAAAGGAGGATCACAAATCCAGGAAGCCCAGCAGAATGAATCCACCAGGCATGACAAGAAATTAAATGCAAAGGGGGAGAATCCAACAAAAAGAAAAAGTCATGACAGTGATAAGTCATTATTTATCAGTTGTAACTATCAATGTTAATGGTCTCAACTCACCAATCAAAAGAAATAGACTGGCAGAATGGGTCAAGAAGCAAGATCCAACAATATGCTGCATACAAGAAACAGAGTTAAGGCAGATGCCATACCAAGGTCACTAGTCAGGCAGAACATGCCGAATCAGCCCGCTGTAGACAGGCAGGTCTGTGGACGCCATACCATGGTCACGAGTGGTGCAGAACACGTCAAATCAGGCCACACCATGGCAGCAATCCATTGGACACACCCCCTGCCCCCGCTCCTCTGGCCTCTTCCCTGTATAGCCATCTGGTTCCACACTACAAAGACACAGAGGACACCAGACCACCAGACCACTGTACTGGGTAAGTTGGAGTCATCACCTCCCATCAGGTCCGGAACTATCTTCTGGGGAAGGGCAACTAGAACTTTCAATACAACACTGCAGAGTTCAACCCTATAGGAGGACAGGGAGCTCAACTTGGGACTTGAAGCCAGAAATCTGCCTGAATCTCATGGGTCTGTGACTAGCTTGCTGAGACTCATTGACTTATATCTGTACACTGTTACCCATGTTGTTTATTGTGACAGCAGAGACATACCCTGAAAGAGGCCTTGCATCTTCATTGTTATTTTTTATTCCCAAAATTAGTATTATTAGTTTGTTTTTTTTCTCTTTTCTTTTCTTTTGCTCCTCTCATCTCCAACTTTTTTCCTACTTTTTCCAAATATTTATTTTTCCTCTCCTTTTTTTTTCTTTTCTTCTTTCTTTTCTCTTTCCTTTCTCTCTCTGTTACACTCACTCTGTTGCTCTCCCACATTGTTCATCTTCCCTTTTTGTCCCTGTTTTGGTCCTCATTCAGAGTTCTTCTTTATTTTCTATTATTTTCATTTTCTTCTCACCCATGTCCCCTGGCCACACTGCTAACCTTCCCCTACCCTTCTTTCCACCTGTCGCTCCCTCCTCAACCCCTTCTAACTCCTCATCCCAAAGGGTAAAGTTGTTATATTGAAGAGTTTATTCACTATATGTTGGTTTGTTCCTCGATCTTGATTTAATTCACACAGCTAAAGGTGATAGATTAATAACTACCACAAAATGTCATTTTCAAAGATGTACTTGATGCAATGGTGTTGCTGATTGTATCACTTAGGCTAAGGTGTTGTTATTGATCTAGTCGATGAACCTTCCTAGTATAAGGAAAATGAGATAGCCTTAGAGTCATTAGAGACTCAAAACTTAACGACCAGCTATATCTGGAAGACACTTCTTAGAAGCAATCATTCCATAAGGGTTCTAATTACAAGCAACAAAGGTACCTACAATAAGCAATTTCAAGCTATCAATGCAGGAGTTAAACCAAGGACAGTACCAAAAACAAAACTGAGAAGATATTTAAGCAAGGCACAAACTCAGACTTCCACTCCACCAAGGGTAAATCCTGGGGGAAATGAGATGGAAAAGTCCCATAACCAACCACCTAGATACCCTGAACTGATAGCACAGGAAGTAACAAAACAGATGAATGAGGCTCTAGAAAAATTCAAAACAGAAATAATCTCCCAGATATCTACAGAGATGGTGAGCAGAGTGAAAGACATGTTTAGAGGATCTAGAACAGAAACAAATAAAAAAATAGAAGAGCTCAGAAACATGCTGGAAGCCATGAATACCCAGCATAAGAAAGAAATGGAAACCATGATCACCCAAAATTAGAAAGAAATGGCATTCATGAAACAGATTCAAATAGATATTCAGGAGATCAGAAACTCCATTGAAAGTATCCACAGCAGATTAAGGGAATCTGAAGATAGAATATCAGATATAGAAGACAGGATCATGGCTAGAGACCATGAAAATAGAGATTTCTTTAAAAATAGTAAGGGACCATGAGAAATCAATCCAACAACTGCTAGACAATTCAAAGAAGAATAACATAAGACTGATAGGAGTCCATGAAACAACAGGAGAAAGCACAATTGACATAAAAATCTGTTCACAGAAGTAATAGTGGAAAACTTCCCAGATAGAGGTAGAGAATTAGACATACAGATATGTGAGGGATATAGAACTCCAACTAGCCATGATAAAAAAAATCAACATCTAGACATACAATAGTCAAGATCCCAGAAACCCAACAGAAAAACAAAATCCTACAAGCAGTTAGAGAAAAGAAACAAATCACCCCCAAAGGAAAGCCCATCAGAATCACAGCAGACTTCTCAAAACAAACCTTCAAATCAAGGAGAGCCTGGACTGAAGTATTTCAAGCCCTGAAAGAAAATAACTTCCAACCTAGACTGTTGTATCCTGCAGAATTATCTTTCAAAATCAATGGGGAAATTAGATAGATACTTCCTCGACAAAAAACACCTGAGAAATTTCATGAACACCAAACCATCACTACAAGCAATTCTAAACAATATCCTCAAAAAAAGCAATGAAGGCCACAACTCCATGAGGCCCAACAGAGAGAAGCCACCAGGCAAGGTAAGACACTAAAGGGAAAAGGGGAAAAAATAAGAAATAAAAGAGCCAAGAACAGTAAAATATCATGACAAGGATAAAATAATATCTATCAATTATAGCCATCAATGTTAATGGCCTCAATTTACCAATCAAAAGAAATAGACTGGCAGAATGGATTACAAAGGAAGATGCAACAATATGTTGTATAGAAGAAATACACCTAACTCAAAAAAAACCTCATAGACAGAAAGTAAAAGGCTGGAAAACAGTTCTCCATGCCACAAGAACCCAGGAGAAAGCAGGCATAGCAATCTTATTTGCAGACAAAGTAGATTTCAAACAAAAACTAATTAAGAGAGATAAAAATGGTCGCTATATCCTTGTGAAGGGAACGATCCAAGAGGAAGAGATGACAATCCTAAATATATATGCACCAAATATGAATGCCCTCAACTATACAAAACAAATATTAATAGACATGAAAACCAAATAAACACTAATGCAATTGTAGTGGGGGACCTCAATACCCCACTACCACGAATAGACAGATCATCTAGACAAAAAGTTAACAAGGAAATTCTAGAACTGAACCAAGCTATTGAAGAAATGGACTTAATAGATGTTTACAGTGTGTTCAACCCCACAAAATCAGAATACACATTCTTTTTGGCTACACACGGGTCATTCTCCAGAATAGACCACATGCTAGCTCATAGGACATGTCTAAGTAAATGTAAAAGAATTGAAGTTACCCCCTGTATATTATCAGACTATAGTGCAATAAAATTGGCAATCAATAACATAAGAAACCACAAAACCCCAACAAACACATGGAAACTGAATAACACCCTCTTGAACAACCAATGGGTCACAGAAGTAATTAAAGAAGAAATTAAACAGTTTCTACAAGTAAATGAAAATGTCGGTGCAACATACAGGAATCTATGGGACACAATGAAAGCAGTTCTATGAGAGAAATTAATAGCAGTGAATGTCCATATTAGGAAAACAGAGAGAACTCACATAAATAACCTAATGCAGAACCTCAAGCTCCTAGAAAAAGAACAGCATAACAAACCCAAAGCTCGTACAAGAAAGGAAATTATAAAGATCAGGGAAGAAATCAATGCAGTGGAGACTAAGAGAACAATACAAAAAATCAATGAACCAAAGAGTTGGTTTTTTGAAAGAATAAATAAAATCAATAAACCTTTAGCCAACCTTATCAAAAAAGGAAAGAAAAGGCACACATACATGCAATTAAGAATGAAAAAGGTGAAGTCACAACAGATCCAATAGAAATCCAGAGGATCATCAATACCTACTTCAAGAACCTCTACTCCAATAAAATGGAAAACACAGAAGAAATGGACAGATTCCTAGATACATACGAATTGCCAAAGTTAAATGAAGAAGATATAGAAATTCTAAACACCCCAATTACAATGAGTGAAATTGAAAATGTAATAAAATATTCACCAACAAAGAAAAGCCCAGGTCCGGATGGCTTCATTGCTAAATTTTACAAGACATTTAAAGAAGAACTAATGCCATTACTCTTTAAACTCATCAAGGAAATTGAAAGCGAAGCAATACTTCCAAATTCATTCCTGGAAGCAAGTGTTACTTTGATTCCAAAACCAGGGAAAGACCCAACCCAAAAAGAGAACTACAGGCCAGTCTCCCTAATGAACATAGATGCAAATATCCTCAACAAGATACTGGCAAACATAATACAGAGGCTCAGCAAGAAGACCATACACCCTGACCAAGTCAGATTTATCCCAGGGATGCAAGGATGGTTCAACATTTGTAAATCAATAAATGTAATACACCATATTAACAGAGTCAAGGACAAAAAACATATGATCACCTTTATAGATGCAGAAAAAGCATTCGACAAAATCCAGCACCCATTCATGATAAAAATGCTACAGAAAATTGGAATAGAAGGGCTTTATCTCAACCTGATTAAGGCTATCTATGAAAAACCAACAGCCAACATCATACTAAATGGTCAAAAACTGAAAACTTTCATGCTAAAATCAGGAACACGACAAGGATGCCTACTATCACCACTTCTGTTCAATATAGTTCTGGAAACATTAGCCACAGCAATTAGAAAAGAGAAAGAAATAAAATGAATAAAGACAGGAAAAGAAGAAGTGAAACTGTCATTATTTGCTGATGATATGATACCTTACATAGAAGACCCAAAAAACTCTCCCAGAAGACTTCTAGACTTAATTGACAGATTCAGTAGAGCAGCTGGATATAAGGTCAACAGTCAAAAAACAATAGCCTTCTTGTACACAAATAACAGACTCACTGAGACAGAAATTAGGGAAACAATTCTTTTACAATAGCATTCAAACAAATGAAATATGTAAGAATCATTCTAACAAAGGAAGCAAAAGACCTCTACACTGAAAACTACAGCAATCTGACAAAAAGAGATCAAAGAGGATACAAGAAAATGGAAAGACATCCCTTGCTCCTGGGTAGGGAGGATCAACATAGTGAAAATGGCCATACTTCCAAAACTGCTCTATGGATTCAATGCAATCCCAATTGAAATCCCAGCAGCATACTTCATGGACCTTGAGAAAACAATCCAAAAATTCATTTGGAACAAGAAGAGACCCAGAATAGCAAAAGAAATTCTAGGTAACAGGGACATGGCAGGGGGTATCACAATCCACAACCTGCAACTATACTACAAAGCTACTGTGATAAAAACAGCATGGTACTGGCAAAGAAACAGACCTGAGGACCAGTGGAGCAGATGAGAAGATGGAGAAACAAAGCCAGACACACTCAGCCATCTCATCTTCAATAAAGGAGCCAAACACGCTCACTGGAGGAAAGATAGCCTCTTGAATAAATGGTGCTGGAAAAATTGGGTTTCAACTTGCCCAAGACTAAAACTAGACCTGTATCTCTCACCATGCACTCAACTAAAATTGAAATGGATTAAACATTTAAATATTTAACAGAAATGGTGAACCAGCTGGAACAGAGGTTAGGTAGAACTCGTGAAGACATTGGTGTAGGACAAGATTTTATGAACAAAACCTCACTTGCCCATTGACTCTCACAAACAATCAACAAGTGGGATGTCTTCTTACTAAAAAGCTTCTGCACAACAAGGGAAAGCACCATCAGTGTGAAGAGACAACCCACAGTGTGGGAAAAAAATTTTCACCAGGTGTCCCTCAGACAAAAGTCTACTATCTTGAATCTGTAAAGAACTTTAAAAAAATCAGAATTCCCAAATTTAAAGAACCAATCCAAAAAGGGGCATCTGAAATGAACAGACATTTCTCACACAAAGAAGTAGTAATTGCAAATAAACATATGAAAAAAATCTTCAACTTCACTGGTCATTCAAGAGATGCAAATGAAAACAATACTGAGGTTCCGCCTCACCCCAGAAAGAATGGCTGCTATCAAGAAATCAACCAATAACTAATGCTGGCAATGCTGTGGGAAAAAAGAAACACTGCTCTGTTGCTGGTGGGAGTGTAGACTGGTGCAACCAGTATAGAAATCAGTATGGAAATACCTCAAAGAACTAGGACTGGAAGTCCTAGTTTGACCCAGCTATTCCCCTGCTGGGTGTCTTCCCCAAAGAATTAAAAGAATCATACCACAGTGATATATGTGCACCCATGTTCATAGCAGCACAGTTTGTAATAGCTAAAACTTGGAAATAGCCCAAATGCCCATTAACTGGTGACTGGATAAAGAAAATGTGATTTTTTATGAAATGGAGTACTACTCGGCCATGAAAAATGAGAAATTAGAGACATTTATTGCTAAATGGATGCACATTGAGGCCATACTCTTACGTGAAATAGATAGGACACACATGTGTAAATACCAAATAGTTTCTGTGGTGTGAGAAATTGAAAGTATAAAAAGTACGAAAAGGTATAATAGATAATGTGAATAGGAAGAAAAGGGGCAAAGCATAATTGGGAGGGATAGGGGAAAGGCAAGAAAGGAATGGAATTAATATGAGAAAATGAAAAAATGGAAACAAAGTCTTTGTAAATAGGGAGGGATGGAGGGGTTGAAGGGAGGGCAGGGGAAGGGGGAAAAATAAGAACCGAGAGAGTATGTAAAGGTACAAATTTCCAATGATGAATGTCATTGTATTGTATACTTAATGTGTACCAATAAAAGGATATACAGTTTTAAATAAAGAAATACAGAAGGTTTTTCATAGATAGCCTTCATCAGGTTGAGATAAATTTTTTATAAAATGGAGTACTGCTCAGCCATAAAGGATGAGAAACTAGAGTCATTTATAGCTAAATGGATGCATATTAATGCCACCTTCTTAAGTGAAATAAATAGGACACACAAGTATAAATTCCAAATAGTTTCTCTAGTGTGAGAAACTGAACATGTAAATAAGAATTAAAATGACTAAATCAAATAATTGATAATTTGAAATAGGAAGAAAAGGTCCAAAGTGGTAGGAGTGGTGGGAGGGGAAGGGGAAAGGAAAGGAGGGAAAGGAAAAATTATGAGAAAAGAAAAAAAATGGAAACAAAGTCTGTGTAAATAGGGAAGGGTGAAGGGAGTGAAGGACACACAGGTAATGGGGAAAAAAATAAGAACCAAGATACATTGTGTACAGGTACAAGCACCCAATGATAAATGTAAACGAATTGTATACCTAAAATGTACCAATAAAAGAATTTAAGGGAAAAAAAAAAGAAATACAGAAGGTGAACCCACAGTACCTTAAAAGTGCCAGAATGTTAAGGAAGAAGTGCAGAGAAGACAAAAACTCTCATTTATGGGCACGTGTCAGAGGGACACAGAGGCCAATTGAAGAAGCTCCCAATCATCAAAACCAGAAAAGTTTAAGGACCAAAATAAAAGTGATATTGGATTATAACTCAAAATATTAAATGAATATATTGCACTAATTGTACAATATATTGTACTATTGTACTAACTGCACAATATATTGTACTATTGTACAATTGTATGATTGTACTAATATAAATAAAATATTGATTAAAGTAAATGGGAAGGTGATACAAATCTCCCATTCAGAAAAACTTCAAGTAGTTTATGTAAATGCCCTCCCATCAAATAGGAGAAATATAACTCTCTGCTCATTAAGTGTGCATTGAGTAAATTACCTTCCTTCTAATAAACACAATATGAAAAATTTTTAACTATACAGTGAAGAAAGCTAAAAGAGACTATGCTCCAACCAAGTGACCAGGGTCACCATCCACAGTGATACTCATGTCAACAGTGTGTATTTTGAAAGTGGTGTGATGAAAATACTTTAACATTTTGTTCTTCTTTTTAAAAAATTAAATTTATTGGTACACTTCAGGTATACATTACGATCACATTCATAATTGGGATTTGTACCTTTACATGATGTATCTTGGTTCTTAATTTTTCCCCATTCCCCTGCTCTCCCTTCCACCCCTCCACCCTTCCCTATTTAGAAAGACTTTGTTTCTATTTTTTCCTTTTCTAGTATTTTTTTCCTTTCACTTCTTTCCTTTTTCCTTCCCCTTTGCACCTTTTCCTCATATTTGACATTGTCTATTATACATTTTGATCCTCATTTACACTTTCATTTTTTCACACCACAGAAACTATTTGGTATTTACACACGTGTGTCCTATTTATTTCACTTAAGAGTCTTTTGTCTTAAAACCTGTAACTCCATTCAAACTAGGAAAAATAACAAATTGCAAATGTGTGTTCTTCTAAAAATAGCTAACCAGAATCTAAAGCTATTAAAGTTGGCAAAAACAAGGAACACTTGATAAAGTGCTACAGCCAAGAGGAAATAAAGAAAAATATTATTAAAATGAATGTTAGAGCCAAGCATGGTAGTATACAGCTGTAATTCCAGCACTCTGGAAAGCTGATGCAAGAAGATCACAAGTGAGCACCCATTTGGGGCAACTTAGAAAATTAGTGAGATGCTGTCTTAAAATAAGAAATAAACAATGATTGGGGATGCACCTCAGTGTGTAGACCCTAGGTTCAACAACCTGGACCAGAAAAAACCATCAATGTTGGTATTTTGCATCAGATCCTTTAAGAAAAATAGGACTCTAGGTGACCTAAAGTAATCTGAACAAATATGGACATCAGTTAATTGTAATGGCATTGGATCATTAATTCCAACAAATATACCACATAGATATAACACGTTAATAATTGGTAAAAATACCTTTACACTGTTTTATGTAAATTTGAAACTTTTAAAAATGTCTTTTTGTGGTGGTTTTTAAAAAAAATAAATTTTCCATTTGCACAAAATTTTATTTTCATTTCTCTTACCTTTTACCACATGTAGACAGAAACTTGGGGTTCCTAGTTGTAAGAGAAGTAGAGTTTGTAGTCCATTTCTTCCCAAATAAATTTTCTTGATTGAATAATTCTCCAGCAATTAAAATTCATCTTAAACATATTGTACTTTTAAAGTAAATTCAGGTTAAAGAACTAGAATATGAAGTAATGGAGAAAATAGTAAGTAAATAGTAAATAAGTAAAAAGTGATGCCCATTAACTCAGAGCTACCACTAGGAATAAGGAAACCTCTCATATTTCTCCTTCTAACTGATTCCTCCCCTGTTCCCTAATATGTGTTACCACTTCAACAGGATACACCCCTCTACATCCTACCACCAATAGCTAGGGGATGGAGCAGTGGACAGTGGAGAAGTCACTGAGTACTACACGTGAAATGTGAGGTTCTCCACCAGCCTCTACATAAAGAGGTGAGATTGGTCAACTGCCCCAGCCTTATTTGCTGGACAGGCTATAAGGAAAAAGGCATGGGGTTACTCTGCTTTTTCCTGTAGCTCCAACCCTGAAGAGATTCTGCCACAAGAAAAAAAACAGTATCTTCACCACAGCAGAAAAAGTCTTTAATTTTCACTGAAATTGTTTTTTTCAGATCTTTAGAAGCATGAACTATCTTAGTCACTGGGACAAAATTCCCTATACCCATAATTAAAGGAGGAGAGGTTTATTTTGGCTCACAGAGTCAGCCCAAGGTTGACTGGTTCCAAAGCAGAAACGAGATGGCAGAGGGGTAAGGGAGAGGAAAAGATGCTCAACTCATGGCACCAAGGAAGCACAGAGACAGAAAGGAAGAGCCTGGGAGGGAGAGACATCCTTTCCAGATTGCTTCCCCGCAGGGACATGCCACTCCCAACTAGGTGACATCTATGAATTTTTAATGGATGAATCAACTGACAAGTATAGTGGCCCCAAGATCCAATCCCCTACCAAAAGCCCTACCTTGGAATACATGAGGCTCTGGAGTCTTTTAGATCTAAACCATAACATTAACCAATAACAAAAGTAACCCAATAGCCAAGAAATAGACAAAGAAAAAGAGCAGCTTGAAATATCAAAGAAAAAGTTAACCTAAGAATATAGAAAATATTGAAATGACAGATATTAATAAGTTAAATATTAATGGAAATATTGAATTGATTAAAATAATAGCTACCAGGCTTCAAAAGGAAGGAAAAAGAGAACAGTGAAAAAAGTTCTTGCATGGAAGAGTTTGATTGTAAGATCATTAAATTGTCTATCAATACATACTAGAATGGACATAACTATCATTCAGAAAACCAACCCAAAGCCCTGAAATATAGCATGAAGTAAAAGAATACTGTAAGAAAAGAAGAGATTTGGTCTGTAGATTTGGTTGGTCTTTATCCATACATTAGGACACTGTAAGAAAGGATGAAGTAGATGAAAGCAGTAATTAAAGAAATAAAAGAACATAAATGGTTGAGCTAATAGAACACTTGTCCTCATGTTGAAAGAGAGTTTCATCTGTACATGTCTGAGGGTATTTTTATGCTTTCTGAGAATTAAGAAGGAAATCCTTTAAACATCTAGACAGAGAAATAGGAACTGTGGAGGTAACTAACTTAAATGAGCAAGAGTAAGTCAGAAGAAAATAGGGAAAGTTCAATAATAATAGAAACAAAAGCTAAGCTATTACAAGGCAAACTGTGTAGATTAAAGATAGCTAAACTAGAGCCAGTTCTTTTAAAAGATCATTAAAAATGAAAAATTGCTTGAGAGCCTGAGTAATTAAAAAGAAGACCTGATAATCAACAGTAAGAATGAGAGGAAGCTGCAATCCACAAAGAACTTTATTTATATAAGAATATTGCATACCATTTCATGACAGTAAATATAAATAATTAAATTAGATAAGGCGGTAGGGAAATATAAGATTGAATTCAAGGCAAGTAAGTGGAAAAATAATTGGAATTACACATGTAAGCAAAGTAGAGAGTGTAAACCAGAAAAATAAAAGCACCACAATAAAAAAAGTAAGTATTATTTATCTGATAAGAGATTTATATCCAGAATACGTAAGTAATTCAAATAACTCAACAATGAAAATCCCCACAAGTAATCAGATTTAAAAATGGACAAAGGACCTTGATGGACAATTCTCAAAGAAGACATGAAATAAGGAATAAGTAATTGAAAAACATCATCCTCAATATCACTAATCCTCAGAATGAGGAATGGGAATGGGAATGAAAACCACAATAAACCTCACTCTGGTTAGAATGGTTATAATAAAGAAGACACAATGTGACAAATGCTGGTGTGGATGCAAAGAAAGAGAAACTGTTATGGTTTATATGTAGATGTCTCCACAATGCCTCATGCACTCATAAATGGAGCTTCTGGGAGGTGACTAGATCATGGGTGTGTGATACTGGATTAAGGGTGTGTGATACTGGATTAGTCCACTAATTGCTTTAGCACAGTTTTGGGTGTAGCTCAATGGACAGAAGCCCCACCCTAGGTGTGGGTGGCACTAACCAATAGGCTGATAGTCTGTATGAAATAAAAGGGAAAGAGAGGCTCCCTACTTGTGGCTTCCTGCCTGCCCTGCCATTGACTGTATCTCCTCTGTGATGCCCCTCTGTTATGCTGCTCTCCCTTGGAGCCAGCTGACTGAACTGAAACCTCCACAAGCTATGAGGTAAAATAAACCTTCCCCCTTTTAACTTTTCTGTGTTGGGTATTGCTTCCCAGCAATGAGAAGAGAAACTAAGAAAGAAACTCTGCAGTATGAAGATTCCTTAAACAACTAAAATCACCACTACTGTACAGTCTGGCAATCCCACTACTGGGTATATGCCCAAAGGATATGAAATCCTTATGTTAAAGAGACACCTGCACTACCACGTTCATTGTCACACTACACTATTTGCAGTAGCCTAGATGTAAGATCAACCAAGGTGTCCATCAACAGATGGATGAATAGAGAAAGTATGGCATGTATATACAATGGAATATTGTTCTCCCATAAGAATGAAATCTTGTCCTCTGAAACATGGACAGAACTAGAAGACTTCATGTTAAACAAAATAAGCCATGCATAGACATAGCACATGCTCTGATTGATTTGTAGAAAGCTAAATAATCAGTCTCATAGAAGAGGAAACAGGAATGGTCACTAGAGATTGGAAGTGCGGAAGAAAAGGGAATAAAAGGAAAAGGTGATGAAAAAGGATCAGATAAAGTCCAACAAAATACAGTTAGCTAGATTAGACCCCTTAAAAACAAAAGGAAACAATACATAATATTTATATTTTGATTTGGAATGAAGGCATGTATATACATAGGTGAGTTTTACTTTGTTTTATTGTTTGTGTGTTTATATTAATAGATATATAAATTTTTCAAGTATGAACATAAAAATATATATTAAAATATTTTTGTATCTACACTATGCAAAATGAAAGATAAATTCCCTGTGAAAACATAACAAAAATTCAATTAGATTAGTTCTGGTGTTCTGTATACAGCTTATTAGGGTAATTATATTCTACAATTATCTACAATATATTTCAAAGTAACTGTAACAGTCCAAAGCTTCCCAACTCCTAGAAATGATTGATATTTGTGGATGCAGAAAGGCTACCAGATTTGACCATTACATAAAGTATATACATACAGAATTATTATTCTATACCCCATAAATATGTAGAAATATTATGTGTCAATAAAAGCCCCAAATGTTGAAAATTATTGACTAAATTGACCCTTCAAATGCCTTGGAAAGCCTTAGCACTTTAAGGTCAAAAGAACAATATTTAACCTTCAATTTCTTCATTTATCACATAGAATTTGAAATAATTGATTTAAACTCATATGCAAAAATTTCATTTGCAAAAGAAAAAAATTTTAGAAGGCTACCTGTAGGCACTTGATATATTTAAAAAATAAAGAGGAAAGATACAGTGCTAGAAAGCTTTTTAGGAACTAAAAAAGCCCATAATATTTCTATGAGTTATTTTTAGTCACAAGACATTTCAATAACAAAATTCTCCAGAATTTTACCAGAACATTTTATCTCAAGTTGTTTAAAATATAATCCTAATTAACATTAGTACAGTACTTTTTTCCACAACAGTTTCAATCAGAAACTACCCCTTGCAAAACCCCAACCTCTCACCCTGACTTGCAATTCCTCTCCTGGAAATATGTCTGCTGTCCCTCTTAACCATCTACTCTGATCTAAATAAACTCTTGTCTTTTCTGTATTTCTTTCCTGTTGGTAAATTCTGTTATCACTTGCATTACTGGCCCTCAATGCACCCTCTCTCAGGGCAAATCTCTTCTTACTTTGCCTTCCAAAATCACAGGCATTTGAACCCTCAGCAGGGAGATTGCTAATTTTAAGAGTGAAGCTGGAAGAAAAGGTCTAAAGGAGTAGGGGAAGTGGGAGGGGTAGGGGAAAGAAAAGAAGGGGAAAGAAAAAAACATGAGAAAAGGAAAAAATGGAAACAAAGTCTTTGGAAATAGGGAAAGGTGGAAGGGGTGAAGGGAGCACAGGGGATGGGGAAAAAATAAGAACCAAGATACTCATGTAAAGGTACAAGATCCCAATGATGAATGTAACTGTATTGTACACCTAAAATGTACCAATAAACTTAATCCAAAAAAATCCACCAATAATAACAACAAGAAAAAAGAGTGAAGCCGGGCATGGTAGCACACCACTATAATCAACACATGGGAAGCTGAGGCAGCAGGATCACAACAAGTTCGAGGCCAGCCTAGGCTACATAGTGAGTTCAAGGACAGCCTGAACTGCATAGAGAAATCCTGTCTCCAAAATAAAGAGTGAAGAATTTTATCCTCAGATGCTAAACCCACTATGCTATTCCTGGGAAAGCTCATCCCTGCGCACACTGTGTACATGGTTTTTTGTCCCACATTGATGTAGGAGGCCTGATTCTTTTGTGAAGAGAAATCTCCCTCCTGTCTCCCAAATTTAAGAAATAAGTATCAACACAAAAGCAAAACTAAGTCTGTACAGTTCTGTATGCCCTATAGCACATTCACACTCATTTTCCTTTCTGATCTGCACAACATTATGTTCTTGTGAATTCTAAGACTTGAATGATTCAATAATATTCTTAAAGCCATAAAAATTTAAAAGCAGCAAAGGTCAGACTTAAACTCATGTTTCCTGACACCAAGGTTATATCTCTATCAGCTCTAGAGTTCCATGACAACATCTAATTCTGGGGGCATTAGCTCTTTACCATCTCCTTTGGGCATAAAATGCACAATCATTGTCACCAAAGGACCAGGACAAGAGATTGTTTGAGGCAAGAGATAGTGAGGGCACCACGGTGTCATCTGGATTCTGTAAACCAGGGCATATTCTTCCTCAGGAAAGTCTGGAACTGGAGCTGCACTGGTTGTAGCGTGTGGAAGACAGCAGAAGCAGAAGCACTAAAATTCATCTCACAATGGCTTATGCACTTGGGAATTTTATAAGAGGCCAGTGAATCTGCCAGAGGAAACCAGGCTTTAGTCATCTGGAAGGAATGTGGGCTTCCAGAAGTGTTGAATTTGATCCCAACAGAGAGAAGATGGAGCTGTCCCATTAGATGCAGGGGCTGAGGAAAGAGAGCAGGCCAATCATCTGTCATCCGCAAATCCTATCACGTTTTCTCAGCAATGATTCCCTCCAAGACCTTCCAGCAAGGAGATTGCAAAGAAACCACAAAAGTGAAACACAAAGGAATTTGTAAATCTGGATTGCCCAGAAAGCATTAATTCTAAGATAAACTGCCCCAGTTGAGAAAGACTGGGGACCTCTACCATCCCTGCCTCTACTCTTTAGAATAAGCAGAATAAGATGGACATGAATGCAGAACAATGGAGTTGTAAGGTGAGGGAAAAGTGTACATGCTGGCCACAGCAGCCCGGAAACTGAAGGTGCTCAAGTCCGGGTTAACCCTGAGTCGGGGTTGGTGTGGTGTAGAGGTGGAAAAGGAAGTTTTAAACTGGGTCAAAACCAACATGTTGACCTTCCTCTCATCTGGCCCATTTAATGTCCCTGATGCCAAGGCAGGAAAAGGTAAGCAGTGCACAACAGTATGAGATGGAAAAGCAGTAGCAGGAGGAAAACCAACTTCTTTCACTCCGCCAAGCCATGGATTTCAATAAACAAATAAAACATGTTTTTCATTACTTAAATATTAAAAATTTAAATTGGAGCAGCATGAGATGGCTCAATTTTCATAAAATTATTTATTACAGAGCCCGGAAAGGAAGGTGCACAGTAAATCAGAGCTGTTATTATTGCTTTAACCCCATATGTATCATTCTGGTGCTACTTAGCCAGAAGACACAATCAGTTACATCACCATTAAGTGCCAAAATCACAAGTCCGCATAAATCAGCTGGTTTACCTCAGAACCCTGTGTTTGTCCTGTTCCGGGCAGAGTCTGAGGAGGTTCCTGAAGGTGAAATAAGGAATCTAACCTGCCCATCTTGCAGATTAAGCTTGTAGGTTTTCTAACTCCTGTGGAGAGGAAAGAATTCTCAGGACTAATCAGTAAGAGGCATGGGAAGGGTTTATTAGGCAAAAATTAAAAAGTGCACACTCAAAGAAATAGAAAAAGGTGCTAAATTCCTGGAACTGGCCACTTTCATGTTTCTGCTGAGGGGGTGGAAACACCAGGAAAACATGCACCATCCCTCTCCCAAAAAGATACTGGTCCGCACTACAGGTATGAGCCCAGTTATTTTTTGTAAGATGGACAATCTAAGCATTCTTTGAATTCTCTCAACCTGTTCCTTTATCTGAGGGCCAGTTTTCTGCTCTTTATTTCCTAAGTTAAGCCAACTTACAGGCTTTCAGTATTCCTGAGGAATTTAGGGTGTGATTTGGGGTCTGGAAAGAAAGGAGTCTAGAGTTAGCCAGGGGAATGCTGCTATGGATCACCTTGGTCAACTTCAGCTGGGTCCCAGAAGTTGTAGTCTTCTTGAAAGTACAATTTTTACTTATGATTTACCTGTCTCCTTTCTTCCTGTCTTTTATTTCTTCTATCCTACCTCAGTCCTACAAAGGTTCTACTGGAGAAAAATTGGGTGAGGTCCTGGGGTACTAGGAGAGGTAGTTCTTTTTTATATCCTACCACTTGCCATACATTATCTGGAAATGATAATTTACTAAATCTGCAAGGTGGTCTCAGAAAATAGATTAGTGTTCTTTACCTCTAGTTATATGCAAGAGGAAGGAAAGTTAAGAAGAACTCAGAATAAGGAAAGAGTTCCCTTTCTTAGTCTATAAAATTCCTTTAGAATCTGCTACTGAAAGAGATGCTCAAAAAGCTCAGAGAGAAAAATTTGGTATTGGGGTTCTCAAGGAAGGTTCCATGGAGGAAGAAATGAAAATGTTATGTCCCTAGTGCATGTCCTGCTGTATGTCCCACATGGCCATGCACACTGTTAAAAATGGAAGGCGTCATTTTTTAAGACTTGGAGATGAATCAGCATTATGATTTTTTATTATCAAAAAGCCAGTGTTGAGGATGATAACGTTTCTCGGAGTCAGCGGGTGCATCAGATAAGATGTGGCTGGCTGTGACTGAGTAATTTCACCACTATGTAAGAATCTGGAAATCAGAAAATTGTCATGTCCAGAGGAATTCATCATATCCTCTTTATAATCATGAAGAGTCGCTAACAGATGAGCCCAACAATGTGAAATTGCTAATGAAATCATGGCAAAAATTCAATAAGTAAATGAAATATAAATTTAACATTAATATCATGATTATTATATAGGTTTTTTCTAATTTCAGCTGTGTGTTATGCATAAAACATGACATCAATTATGTAAAAAGAAATGGACCAAGTTACCAAAAAAACCCCAGAATTTAAAATTATTTAAAATTTAAAATATGAATCGAATTTTCAAAATTATCTCTTAGTAACTGTGCCTCTTTTAAAACATGAGAAAAAATAGATGTTGTAGAAGTAATTTAAATAAAACTTGAGACTTTTTATAATGTGTGGATTTGGAAGTGTATATATACATACATTCTAACTCTACCTCTTACCTCTTCTTGGGGAGTAATAAGCTACACTGGAAAGCTCCTGGACTTAACACACTGGAGATGCACATTTTGAACCTAACTCAGCCCCTGTGCCAGCATCTAGGGATGCTCATCTTCCTCTGAGTTACTGTTTGAAGCTTGGTCAATCTAGGCTTCAGCTGCCTGGTTACTGGGTTCAGGGTTTGTTAGTATAAATTCATCCAAGTTCAAGAAAAGCCCATGAAAATGGAAAGATGAGTTTATTTATAATTTGGCTGAATTGGGAAGGCAGTTAGTCCATCAATGCAGAGAAACGCTGCAAGTTTTAGAAGGAGTAGCAGGAAAGTTAGGAAGTGCTCCTTTGTAGATTTAGCCACGCACTGGAGCGCAAGACTGATGGTGCTGAATCCTTGCTTCATCGGGCCTGGGGTGGCAGTTTACATCCAGAGTGAGGAAGCTTGAAGAAGCAATTTGTCTTTTTAAGAATTCCTAGTTTTAAAGATCCATTTAGCCCCTTGGTTGCAACTGGATCTCAGATTTATCATATTTGATGTAAGTGTGCTATATTTTGAGGATATGTAAGCAAATTTTAAAATTTTCTGTATATCATTTGAAGTCAAATACTGCCATTAAATAAGCACTTTATTCAAATTTTTGTTTAAATAATGAAAATATTTTATAGTCACATTGTTTATCCATGATACATTGAATAAATATATTTTTAATCATCTGCTAGTCATTTTGAGAGAAAAGACATATCCTACTACTCCAGAGCTTATAATTCACACAGAACTGTTTTCTCCCTAAGGAAAGTCAAACATATGTCCTGCTAATATCTATGACTTTTATGCATGAGAAGACTAAAAATTTTGACAAATTAAATCACACACACACACACACACAAACAAAGTATAAATCTTTGTTTCCTTGGTCTAAAATGAGGGTTTACACAGCTTAATATCCTACACTAGAAGGTAATTACCTTCTTAATAGTATAACCAAAGGCATTTTTTGGTTTTTTCTACATAAAACATCCATACTTTCTTTATGTTAAGCCCAAATTTTCACATTAAATAAGAAGAATATCTAATTGAAAAGCAACATATCTATTCCCTAAACATACACCAATATTTATTGAATAAATATTTTCATATTACATTGGAATCAAGACCATACTTTGCAGTTAAACAGTGACTCCAAGACATCACAGGCCAGTACCTCATGATGTGTCAGGGACCCTGAACGGCATAGGCTCAAAGCTTCCTCAGTTAAGATATTTGAAGATTCCTGTTGAATTTTAAAGAATGAGTTGGATTTATCTGTAGAAAAGCTCAGAGGGTTAGAAATCTAGCAAAAATTAATGACAAAATGCATTATGACAGTGGACAGAGTACTTTCTTATGGTATCCTTTCTTGGAAAATTTTTAAATGGAGATGGAAATTCCATGTAAAAGAAATCTAGGATGTGATTGTAATCACTTCTCATTGAACCTTCTAGATATTAGAAAATAGGCTAAATAAAACTTTGATTGACATTTATTCAACAAAATATGCTGAATGCTTATATGCCAGGATGAACAGGGAAAGCATGGTTTATTCTGAAATAGTAAATTCACAAAACAGCCCAGAAAGTGTAACTTGTGTTATCATAGTGACAAATGTCACAGAAGACCTGAAGTGAGTCAGGTAGGGAATTGCTGTTGTGGAAGTCCAAGGAATGCAATCAGAGAGGGAGACACTTAGGAAGTAATTTGAACAACAGATACAAAATGGGTTGTATACCTTATTTCAGGCTTGAGTATGATTAAAATTCTCAAAATTTTAGGTCAAAAAGTGAAGAAATCTAAAGGAGCAGATACAGGGGAGCTTAGGGAACTGAAAGGTGACGAAGATTGGAATTGGTGTGAATAAGCAAGAGTAGTGGGCTCTGGGGCTGGATTGTTGGATTTGTTGAAGGAGAATGGAAATCCATTGGTGGAGATGCTGGGGGTGGGTGATAGCTAGAGATTAAGCAGAAATCTTTTACAACATATGAGTATGGGAAGTAAAAATGGAAACTGAGAATCTATTCAATTTCTATGCACACTTTTGAATACTTAAAAGTCCACATCATAGTCACAATAACTTCATTTTTTCGCCTATGAAGCTATCATCTTTCATTAAAAAAATATGGAGAGACAGAAAATCACTAGTTTTCTATTTGAGCAAACACCTCTGGGCAAAGTTATTTACTCCTTACATTCAAAGTCTCACTTGAATATCCTGCTATCTTAAGACTGCATTATGAGGCTGGTGTGGTGGCACACACACACTTCCATAATCCTATCACTCTAGGAGGCTGAGGCACGAGGACCACAAGTTTGAACCTGACCTGTGCAGTTTAGCAACTTAGCAAGACCCTGTCTCAAATTTTAAAATTTTTTAAATGGCTGGGATTTTAGTTCAGTATGAAGGCCCTGTGTTCAATTCCAAGTACCTCAAAAAAAATAGATAAATAATTACTGGAACATGGGATAAAACAACTTCTAAAAAATCATAGCAAGACACAATAAAGTAAAGGCAAAGAGAAATAGAAATTAATCGAGATTTACAAATGTATGTAGTTTGCATGAGTCAACGTATAGAATTATGCTTTACACATATTTATGTGTACAAACAAGAAGAGAAATGTGAAGATAGTTACAGTTCTCTTTTATGTGATAGGTCATGGTATCTCCGCCGACAAGTGTAACGTCCTTCTTTCACTATCAATTCCATCTGCATTTGTTTTTTGCATAGTTCCTCACCTGGTCAGAGTCCTTTATGTGAAGGATCTGAAATTGCAATGGTCTCAAATTTTTAGTGGCTTTTGTTCATTTTCCAATGACACATGTAAATACTAAAAGATCCACCAAGGAATCCTTTGGTTCCCAGAATTCTTCTTGTCCTGATAAAAGAATAACAGCAACAAAAATTGTCTCCATAAAGAAAATCAATCTTTCCCAGCCAGCTGTTAATCTACTGACTCAGTATTTTACAGATTTCAAAATGGTCAGTTGGCAATCTCAACTTCCAAACAAATGGGACCACTGCTGAGTCCTTTGGGGGAAAACTTCTCCCCTGGGAACTCAAGGCTCACAAATCAGGAGAGCTGAACCATGTGGGAAAAAATAAAGGAAAACATCATCTCCTTCAAGAGTCACTTCCCCTCTACAACTCGATTCTTCACCCTGACCCTGGCCGTTGAAGTAGCACCATGTATGACAGCTTATGCATCTGCATTTTCATAAATGTTGTCTCACAACTGCACTAATATGTGCCTCACTGGAAATTGTGGAACTGGGTTTTTTTTTTATACTGGGGATTGAACCCTTGGCCTTCTAATCCAGCTACATCTCTAGACCATTGTCACTTTTTATTTTGAAACAGAGTTGCAGGTTGAGCTCAAATTTGTGATCTTCCAGTCTCAGTATCTCAGTGTGCTGAAATTATAAGCGTGAGCTACCACACCCGGCTCAGAGCTGGGCTGTCTATGGGCCATTCCAGGTTCTGTTGGTCCAGATGATTGTTGGACAGTAGGGCATATGGAAACAGCAATGAATTTTATTTGTGTGAGGCCATTACTCGATTTCTTACATTTTAAATGAGTCCCTTTGTCAAAGTCATAGTGTCTAAAATACCAAGTCAGCAAATAAGGCATTCTGCATGTTCTTGTATGATAAAACTGGCATGACCATAGCAACCTGGAGAGGTTAATTCATATCCGAAATAGATGACTACTCCAAAAGTGAAAAATAATAACAGCTATTCTATGCCGAATGGGGTCCACTACAACCAACCTGTTCTCAGGTTTCCAGCGTGTTCCGGGGAATGGAGCTGCTCACCAGTCTCAATTTGGGACTCTGCTGTTAGAAAGTCAGCATTCGACACCAGTAGTAGCCAAACCATCAGAGGTAAAGGGAAGACCCTGGTTCTGAGCCCAGGCACAACTTTCATCTCCTATTCTAGGATCGCTGCACAAATAAGTTCTCTGAGCAAAATCCAAGGTGAATGGAGCAAGAGGCACCAACACCTGCACAAAGGGCATCTGGTCCACCTGATGGTCAAGAATTATTGTGCAGTGCAAACCCGCAGTGAGCAGTCACATGAAGCGCACAGTCCTTCTCATACCACCCACTCTGAGAGCCCCATCCATGGGCTGCTTGTCATCTACACATCCTTCTACACACTTTGGTCTTTCCTAAAACAAAAACACCTTGCTTTCACTGAACTGCATGCAACTATTTCTCAAAAGGATTCCCAGAACCAGAAAATGAAATGTAAAAACTATTCATTCTTGCAGAATCTTTTGATATTTTGTGTACAAAATGCAAATACTAGCAAGGAAATTTAGAAGCACTGATAAAATCAAGATCAAAATGCAAAAATAAATACCAGCTATCTATACCAATAGTAATAAATTTCATAGAAAAAAAGATGTCATTCACAATAGCAACTTAAGGCACTTAGAAATAAACTGATGAGGCATATAGAAATAAGCCTAACGGGGCCGGGGATTTAGCTCAGTGGTTCCGGCGCCTGCCGCGAAAGCTCAAGGACCCGAGTTCGATCGTCGGTACCAAAAAAAAAAAAAAGAAGAAGAAGAAGTTTAAAAGAAATAAGCCTAACAAAATATGTAGAAGAATTATCTTGTGGAAAATATAAAGCATTATTGAAGGAGATTTTAAGAATTACATAAATGAGCATATAGTTTGTTCGTGAATAGAAAATCTCACTATCCTAAAGTTGTCCATTACTCCCACCCCCAAATCCATATGTTCAGGGTTATTTAAATCAAAATGTAAACATGATTTTTTTATGAGACTAAACAAATTATTTCTAAAATTACTGGAATGAGTAATTATCTGACATTTTCTAAAGTAATTCTATGAGACAAGGAGAGATAAGGTAACTTGACCTATTAGACTTAAAACTTTAAAAAGCTGTGGTAGTGACAACATTAAGGCAGAGACTCAGATACAGGCAGAAAATGTCTACTGGAGACACCAGAGCCAGACAAGCAAATATGGGAATGCATACCAGGTGCGCACGGTGTGCAAAGCAGTATGTAACAATGCATTACTCACAAATATGGCCATTTGATTTTTTATGCAAAATAAAATCTAGAGCACTGCCCTACATCACAGAAAAAAAGTCTTCCTGATGCATTAAGTATCTAATGTATAAAATTAAATTTGTAATGTAGTCAAACAAAAATGCAGAACATCTTTAGGAATATTGAAAATGTAAAAAACTTATAAGATAAGAAAATTTAAAACAAGAAAAAATTGATATATCTGATTATACAGTATCAGAATTTTAAATCTCTGGAATATAAAGGTACATATGGAACATTAAAAATTAGTCACATTGGTGCAAGATATTTCCACTTTATATAAAGCAAGCAATTTTGATCTTAAGTAAATTAAAAAATGCCAACTAGTCAATATTTAAAATTTAACAAATTCAACAAGGAAAACAAAAAAGAATTAATTGAATGGAACAGACAATTCCCAGAGGAGGGAATAATTAATAAATATAAAAATGGATACAACTTCATAGGAAGTCAGGGACATGTGAATCAATGAAACAATGAGAAGAGGCTGTGTAGGCATCTGATAATTGACAAAATCCAGGATGGCTGACATTACCAATTTATAAAACTAATTTGGAAAGCAATTAGAAATCTAATGAAACTGAAATGAACACATCTTCCTATACTGCATTTCTGCTCCTTGGTTGCACTACAGAAAAATTCAAAAGTATGTGTCAGATAAACTTGAAACAATATAAATGCCAAAATAATATAGTGTATTTATATAAAGGAATACTATAAGAACTAAAATAAACTAATCAGATTTTTACTGTTATAATGTGGAATCAATTAATTACATAGTGACATGATATACATGATAGCATTAAGACATTATTTAAAAGCCATTTTCTATAAAATGGAACACTAGGAAACAAATTCAAGGTCAAAGTTTAGGGAGATAAGTTTAGAAATGAAATTGAGGAACAAAGAAAACTATATGACTGGAGTTGAATTACACAATATTCGTATTCTAGATGTTGGGCATATAAGTGTCTAGTATTAACTTTTGACTTTTTTAATTTTCAAAATTCAAAACAAAGTACACACAGCAGTCAGTGACCACTGAACTAAATAACAAAGGTGAGTAGAATAATGGTTGAAATTTTTTATTATAATGGAAACAGGAAATAGACATGTTTCTGGGAAAAAGTGTAGGAGATACAAAATGAAGAAAAAAAATTTTAGGTCGATAACCCTGAAGAATGTTCTCAAGTGATTGAGGAAAGATTCACTAGAGAAATTAAAACTAAGGATGCAGGAGAGAGTGGCTAGCTAAAGCCAGAGGCTACTAAAATGCAAGAGGAAAAGAAATCCAATGCAATAGTGAGGTCACTGATAGGTGGAGAAATGTATTGTACAGTGAAGACAGAATGAAGGGAAAGACATGTGCGTGTTTATACAGGCTTGATGGAGTGAAGGATGTTAGAGTGGTCCCCAGTCTGACTAGCTATTTCTGGGTAAAGTGTTCTGTCACCACTTGGAGACCAGAAGCTGCCTGATTCTGCAGCTGCTGCCACTGAAATACAGTCTTGTTGAGAAATGTGTCCACAGGATGCAGAGTTAATGTAAAAATTGCTAAGGTAGCTGTGACAAAGACCCTCACAACAAGGTATTATTGACTGTAAGCTGCGTTCTGCTTAAGTTGAAGTGAGGTTTCATACTTATATGCAGGTGCTTCTTGGCTTCCTGTATGGAATTCTTCTTCCAAATCTGTAGTTCTGGAAAAAGAAAAACAGGGCAATGGAGTTTCTATACCAATACTGGCGTGATGAAATGGTGAAAGCCAAACTTTATCTTCCCTTTCTGAGAAACTTCTCTCAGGACCAATGTAGCATCACACATAATCACCTTAGAAGTTATGAAGGGAGGCACATCTTAGTTTTAGAATTTATGACCCTAGATGCATGCACCTAAGAGATGAACATCAGCTGTCACATAGTATATATTAAGAGGGCTTTTGTGTCAAACCTGATAAAGACAGTCACTTCTGATGGCTTCAGTTTTATGTTTGAAATATGAAGGTAGTCATCCCTGAGAATGATGAAGGGATGGCTTGAGAAGAGAATTAGCTTTGTGATAGTCATCTTGGATGTGATAAAATAAAGAGTCATTAGGGACACATGGAAGGATCCTAGGCAATTCTTCTTTCCACTGAGTGATCACATAGGGATACACAAGTAGTTACCTTACTTGTGAGATTTTTCCTCAGCCAGATCTAACTGCTCAGGTGCAGACAGTAAGCTTATGAATCATAATTTCCTTCTAGGATAGTTAAAAAAGAAGAAAATAAGGACAGAGGAATTTGTGGTATTTTCAAGAAAGTAATAATAATAATAATAATAATAATAATAATAATAAATCAAGCAATCCAAGAGATGAAAAATAAGAGGTTCATTGAAAATAAGAAAATAGGACCCTTAGTTTGTAATCCTTGACATTTTTTTTAGAGTGGGGTAGGGAGAAGTGGTAGTTCTTAAAAGCAAAAAAATTGGAGGTTGTAAGTGGAAGAATGGTAAGTGTTGTGATTTCAGGACTAATAGCAAATTCCAGAGCTTCACCTATGACTAGATTTGCAAATAACAATACTGAATTTGAAGAGATAAAGGAGTGAGAGAAACTTGGATCAGTTTTTCATGTAGATTAGGTCCACACAATGGAAGTAGAGTAGAAATATGTGATGGTGAAAGATGAAAAGAAGAAAGTAGAGGAGGAAGAGGAGGGAGAAGAGGAGAAGAAGGAAGAAAGAAGAGGAGGAGATACAAGTTTATTCATAGAAGAGGTGAGAAAAAGTCCTTTGCTAGATTATAGGAGCTTCAAAAAAGCATGCCAACTGCCCATCAGAAGAAAGAATATAAGTGACTGAAAGAGGGATAAACTCCTGGTCCTAAGGTAAGAAAAGGGAGAAAAAGAAAAAACAAAAGCAAACAAACAAAATCTACATTAGCTAGATATGGAAAGGATATGAGGATGGTGGAGTCCTCGCGGAGGCTTATTTTGGTAAGGACAAACCAATGAGAGAATATTCATAAAAAAGGTTTGGAGTGCAAGCTGATAGGCCAGAAATTCCAGAGAGCCCAGTGGAAGGTTGTAAGAAAGAGAAGGGTGAAAAATTGTATGTGATGAGGGGATTTGTACAGGGCAGTGGTGGAAGTGGAGGTGATCAGCAGGTGTAGAACTCAGGTGAGTAAAAGAAATTAGGAAGTGTGATGTGATTGATTATATGTCTCCTTGATTTTGAGAAAGGTGTAAGAAGAATAAGGACTTCTAATGCCCCCTATTGAAACAACCTTTGAAAAATGATAGTGTGGGCCCCAGAGAGGTGACACCTTGTCCAGGCCCATTTCTCTGCCTCAGAAAAGCAGGGCTGAGAGGAGCGGCTTTAGTGCCTTTGCTTCCTAGACTGCTTCCCAAAAGAAGCCTCGTTCAGAGATGCAGCAGGAATAGAAGAGAGACCAACATCCATGAACCTGTAGATCAAGACCCTCCTATCAGGCTTAGGACTGCTTGACAAAGTCAATTTAGCAGAAATAAATAAATGCCAATCTCACAAGAATTACAAATTTGGAACATGATAGTGGGACTGTGTGATGGTTTCTCTGGTCAACTTGACTGGATTAAAAGAACTGTCTTAATAAAGTACACCTCTAGATGTGTCCTTGTGGGTCATGGAGGGTGACTTTGGGGACACTCTCTTGACCCTTGTCCCTTCCTCTCAGGTGCTGCTCCTCTGTTCTGCTTCCTGGCATCTGTGAAGCGAACAGTGTGGTTGCAGCACACCCCTGTGCTATGATGGTATGTGCTGAGTCAGCTGACCAAGGACTGAAACTTCTGAAACAGTGAGCCAAGAATCAACTTCTTTTCCTTTAACTCGTAGTATCAGGTATGTTGTCTGAGCAGCAGAAAGCCGATTAATTCAAGTGGACTGTATATTGATTGACTCACTAATCTCAAGGATGGTACTTTCAGCACACAGCAGAGAAGCATCTGCAATACCAGCAGTTACCAACATGATCTCCCCAGGAATATAAATTTCTCTAATCCTAGAGGGAAACTTCTCTGAGCCCCACTCACTCTTCCTGTACCACCAACATCAGACAGTGTAGGATTCAAACCCATTGCAGTCACTGACAGGCACTCCAAGTCTAAGTTCTAAGAGAATTTCTCAGATTGTGCACCTGTCCTGACGGAGAGCTACATAGCATCCTCTCCACCTGTTTGGATGGTCCTAAGTAGAACTGTCCTACCTGAAAAGCAGTAGTCATGGAGAAAAGTAGTCTGGGACCAACAAACAGGAAATGGATCTGGGACAAATACAGAAGTCAAATACCTTCAGAACAGGTAGAAGGAGGACTTTAACATAAGAAGCGTGGGGAAGTCTAGATTTTTCAATATGAATCAACATTAAGAGCAGAAGGGTTTAGGGAAAGTTTCCTGGCTCTCAAGTAATTGAAGAAAGCATAAACTCTAAAACAAAAACATAAGTATTTTAAGTGATTAAAGAGATAACAAAACAATATACCCCTTGGATTAGCCTAATGTAAGGGTAAGCTTCCTCAGAAAGGGCAAGAGTCTCAAAGTCTGAAACTCTGAGGATGGAGGTGAAGAGACCATCACATGGCTTATCTTATGTGGGAAACTCAAAATACAAATAATTAAAGTGCAAAGAAAAAGATAGGTAATAGGAAGCTGAGAGATGGGTCTTTTGTAAAAGGGAAGGTGAACAGGAGATGGAGGGAGGTCGAAGGAAAGGAGATAAGAAAAGAATTAAGATGTGTTATATACATGCACCAATTCCCCACTGTACAGTGATAATTGTGTACTGCAAACCTGGATTTATAAAAATAAATTCTTTTTAAAATGCAGGCTGCCCTAAGAGCTGAGAGTGAAAGAAGCAAGCTCTCCTCTAGAAACTCTGAGAGAAATGCAATTTTGCTAGCACTGGGTTCAGCCCCAGGAGACACAGTTCAAACTTATGAATTCCTGAGCTGTTCAACAATAACTTTTTTAAAGGTTTTTTTTGCTTAAATTGTTTTATTGGTACATCTTAGGTATACCATATGTTTACATTTATCATTGGGTGCCTGTACTTGTACATGATGTATCTTGGTTCTTATTTTTTCCCCATTCCCTGTACTCCCTTCACCCCTCCACCCTTCCCTATTTTTTTTTTTTTTGGTTTTTTTTGTATTAAATTCTTTTATTGGTACATTGTAGGTATACAACACATTTACATTTCTCATTGGGAATTGTACCTTTATATAATGCATCTTGATTCTTATTTTTTCCCCATTCCTAGCCCTCCCTTCACCCCCTCCACCCTTCCCTATTTACAAAGACTTTATTTCCATTTTTGCCATTTCTCAGCATTTTTCCTTTCCCTTCTTTCCTTTTCCCTGCCCCTCCCACTACCCCTACCCTTTGGACCTTTTCTTCCTATTTTACATTATCAATTATTCATTCTAATCATTGGTACATTTTAGGTATACAATATAATGACATTCATTATTGGAAATCTGCACCTTTACATAGTCTCCCTTGGTTCTTATTTTTCACCCTTGCCCAGCCCTCCCTTCAACCCCTCCAGTCCTCCCTATTTACAAAGATTTTGTTCCTGTTTTTCCATTTTCTCATATTAATCCCATTCCCTTCTATCCTTTCCCCTAGCCCTCCCACTTCCTTCCCCTTTGCCCCTTTTCTTCCTATTTCACATTGCCTATTACACATTTAGTCCGTATTTACACTTTCAGTTTCTCACACCAGAGAAACTATTTGGTACTTTGTTTCTATTTTTTTCTTTTCTTAAAATTTTTCCTTTCCCTTCTTTCCTTTTCCCTTCCACTCCCACTTCCCCTACCCTTCTGGACCTTTTCTTCCTATTTCAAATTATCAATTATTCATTTTAATCATTTTAATCCTATTTACATTTTAAGTTTCCCACACCAGAGAAACTATGTGGTATAACTTTTTATGGTGTTGAGCCACTGACTTCATGGTGATCTGTCACAACAGCAGCAGCAGCAGGAAATTAATACACGTAGCTTTTAATATTTAGGTCTACACATGGATACTTTGAGAAATCTGTTTGGAAAAGTGATCCAAATGTTGAATGATGAACAAAAATATGAAACTCTTTAATCCAGAGATTCTAATATGGTATAAAAAGGATCTATTTCAGAGCTGGGATTGTGGCTTTCTAGCATAGTCCTTGTCTAGAATGTCTGAAGTCTTGAGTTAGCTCCCTAGTAACTTAATGCATGCACACACACACATATGAATGCACACACTTTAAAATAATTGATACAATTGTGCTTTAAAATAAAATTCATTTTAGGTTCTTTTGGGGGCATTTTTTTTATTCTAAGGTTTTTAGAGAGCTGGGTTTATGTTATGTGAAATACGTAGCTTATTTAGCTTGATTTCTTTATCAATCGTTAAATTCTTAAAAATATCTCCAACAATTTATTTCTTTTCACAAATATTTTACAGCACTTAGCATAACTTAGACATTAAACTAACTAAATATGTATGTATACGTACTACATATATTAATATGAGTCACACAGCAAGCCCACGAACTGCACACTGCTAATTGATACACCACACATGAAGATACTATTGTTCAAAGAGACTGTGCTGTCATCTAGCCTCTTATGCAGTTATTATTTAGAGGAGCTAAAATTCAAATCCACCCTGCCTTATTGAAGTCTATTCTCATATCCTCTCTAATCTGCTATCTTCCTAATAATCAACTGTTAAATATAATAGGACTTAGACAGAGCTACTGAGGGGAGACAAGGCATGAAATAAGTCCTCTAAATTCACTAGAGGATTCCAAAGAATTGCTTCTTTCTATTTTACATTCGCTGACCAATATGCCATATTTCATTATTTCAAACATCAGTTTTCCTCCTTTTAAACATCTCTGATGTTGGGACAATTGATGGTATGATTTATACTCAGTGGAGTAGTATGTATTAAAGCAAACTGTTTGTAGCTCATTACCATTAAAACAAAGAAGGAATTACACTTTATTCTTCTTACTAAAGTTGCAGTAGATATGGGAGAAAGGTAAGGCCAGAGACTGGTCAGTTTTCTGAAACTTAAAGTCTTTATTTTTTTAGGGGAAAGGATACAAAATTAGTACAAACATGAATATTTTTGAAAGAAAGAAAATTACAAGTTACAGATTTTAAAAAAACTAATATCACAAACATCAAAAAATCAAAGAAAAATATAATCTGGCACCTTCTGTATATATTCTTTTCGAGACAGGTCTCAACATGTAGTTCAGGCTGGCCTTGAAGTCACTATGTAGCCCAGCCTGGTCTTGAACTTGTGGCGATCCTCCTGCCTCTGCCTCCCAAGTGCTGGAATTCCAAGTGGGTGCCACCATGCCTGGCTCCTCCTATGTATTCTAGCTGTACACTCATTGATTGTATCTTCACATTTTGATTTGTAGCATTATTTTTGACTGAAAGAACAGAAAGATAATTTAGTCTTTCCCTTACAATGGTTGATTTAATTTGACTTTTAAAACTTATTACTAATTTAGAACTTTATTTTTAGCTTCACAACAATTATTGGTAATGCCATGTAAATTCTAAGGATTATTATCAAATATTTCTCTATGAAGTATTTTTTGAACATAGGTTCTGAGTTTTGGATGAATTTTTTTTCACTGATGAGCTTCCAGTTTGATGTTTTTTACATCATTTTTCCTTCCACCACTGACCTACTTCCAAAGCCAAACACTTTTCCAATAGAACACGTTTATTTCTTGGTAAGATCTCTAGCCCTGCATCTTGTCACAAGAACTTGATAAATCAGCACAGAAACTAGGCCAATTAGCAGGAGTTTAATTATGCATTGTGGTCTGTGAATCACACAATGTTAAACTAAGTCCAGACTAAATTATCCCAAACAAGAGTCCCCATTAGTCAGATCCCCAAAACCCCTGCCACCATCCCACATGAGAGCAAGTGGGAACAAAGTAAGTCAGAGTGGGAAAAAACAAAAATCTCACCCAGTTGTGATTAAATAAGTCCAGTTTTGCAAACATTATGACAACATATAACTCCTATAAATAAAAGAAAAATCAAGTTTCACTGATTCCAAAGTAAGTCTCATTCTGGTAGAGACAGAGAAATTATAGGTAATGTAACTCAGCAAAGAATGCAAAAGAGAAAACAAAGAAGCATTCAAATCTGAACCTATAAATCAGAATAGCAATTATAAATCAAAATAAATATTTTAAAAAGCAAGTATACTCAGAACATCAAAACAATGATGGAAAAGGACTACTCTTAGAAAAAAAGAAGTGTATTTTTCTCCATTTTCCCTCTTATTAAGCCTAAAAATCTCTGGACATTATGTACACAAAACTAACCTTATGAGACTGAAAGGTAGAAACAAGAAGATAAATAAGCTAAGACTCTCAGGACCCAAGGAACAATGTTTTAGTAAATCCCTTTGGAGTCTCCTTTTGCCTAACGTTTCCCAACCTGGAAATCTCAAGGGGAGCTGACAACCACCCCCTCCCCCCCCCGAAAAAGTCTGCTATCTCTACTTGAAAAGAAAGAAAGGGGTCAGGCTAGCATGTCCAAAAAAACCATGGGAATAAAAATAGAACTGTGGCCTAGGTCTCCCACCTAGACTAGCAAAAGCTGCGTAGTACTCCTGGGCTTCCACCCTCAGCAGTGAATAGTGAAGTGTCTCAATCCTGGAAAAATGTGCCAGATGGCGAACCAGCCCTTTCATGAGTGCCAAGAAATAGTTTAATTTCCCCACCTTCCACAGTGAGACCACTGACCAGCCTCAGCTTCATCCCCACCCAGTGGTCTCAAGGTATCCTTCTTCCTCCTCTTTGGGTTGATGTCACAGAAGACTAAGGAGAAGTGAGAAATTTAATGACCACCTAAAATCACAAGACTAGTCATATTATTATGTTGAATACTGATATCCCAGAACAACAGTTAAAAGAAATAGATTAAAAAATAAAATCAAACTATATGATATCTATAAGAAATTTACTTCAAGTATCTTTTTTTTTCTTGGCACCAGGGATCAAACACAGGACCTTGTGCTTGTGAGGCAGGTGGTGGAACCACTGAGCTAAATCCCCAGCCCCAAATATCATGATATAGTAAGTTGAAAGTAATATGATAAAAATATAACACAGAAACTTTGATGCAAATCAAGGATAGTTTTCTTTCAAGTAAAATAGTCTTAACAACTAATAAAATTAACAGAGACATTAGAGAATAATGAAAAGATTAATCTGCCAAGAAGAGTTAGCAATTCTAAACATGAATGTACTAAACAACAAAGCCACAAAGCTATGAGAAGCAAAATCTCAGAGAATGGAAAGAAGACATAGTCAAATCAACAATTCCTGTTGGAGATTTCAGCAGTCTTTCTCTCAGAACTTGACACAATCAGAAAGAAAATCAGCAAGAATAGAGAAAACTCAGCAACATCATCAACCAACAAGGTCTAATTGATGTCTATAGAATATTCCATGCAACAACTGCAGAATGGATCTTCTTAAGTAGCCACAAAATATAGACCAAGGCAGACAATATTCTGGGTGACAAAGCAGACTTCAATAGCTTTTTAAAAAATTCAAATTATGAAATGTATTTTTTAACCACAGTGGAGTCAAACTAGAAACCAATTATAGGAATATCTCCAAACACACAAAAACTGAACACTTTTCTAAATAATCCATTGGTCATAAAGAAATCTCCCAGGAATTTTTTTTTAATTGAACTTAATGAATATAAAAATAAAATATATCAAAAATTGTAGAACATCACAATTAGAGTAGGGAGAGGGAATTTTTAGCATTAAATGCAATATTAGAAATGGAAAAAATCTCAAATCAGTAATGTAAGGTCCAACCTAAACAGCTAAGGAAAAGAAGAAAATCAACCCAAGAGAAGAAAAGAGAAAATAATAAATGTAGAGGGAGAAATAAATGAAATCAGATAGTGCTATAATAAACATTTATTTCTATCATCAGAAAAGTATTTATGTCTTTAAAATAGAAAATTAATACTTTTTCCTAAATTTAATGTATTTTAAAAATTATATTAAAAATTCTCCTGATCAGATAATTTAGTCTGAAGATAAAATGGAGAGTTAATCATAGAGCAATATGATTTAAAAATTCTTTATTTTCTGATTCAAAAATAGTAACATGGGCTGGGGATTTAGCTCAGTGTTTGCACTGCCTGTCTTGCAAGTACAAGGACCTGAGTTCAATCCCCAGTACCAAAAAAAAAAAAACAATAGTAACATGGTCAGATCAGCATGACCAAATATCTAAATTCAAAATAATTTTTACTGGGAAAATCTTTTCATTTCATTTCATTCTCTCCCTTTTTCTCTCTTTCTTGTTGTTGTTTCTTTCTGTTTCATTTTCAATTTTTTGGTTTTTATGCTTTTTATTTTTGAAAAGCCTGTCAAGCACTATACTAACTTAAAATTTTAATTTGAAACTAGGAAGCACTTAACTCCTCTTCAGTGTAAGCAAACAATGACTCCAGCATTGGTAGGAGATTAATGTCTGATGAATATGAAACATTTTGTTCTATTCACAAATTTAAATATTTAATAAAAGAACTTACAATTAAACAAGCAGGAGTCTAAGAAAGTGAAATAATCCCTGATTTCAAATTGAAAAGTTTTACACAATTAAAAAGTTCAAATAAACAAAGTTCAATCAATTACACACAAAGAATGAGAGAAGAATCTGTCTCAATTACAGTAAAACATAACCTGTTCATAATTTGTTTCTATCATAAACAATACATTCCTAATAAATTTTTACTCAGAACCCGTATATAAAGTCCATCCTAAACAACCCAGCTTAAACAACCAAAGATAAAAACAAACCCAAAGCAAGAAGAGAAAAAATAATATATATACAAAATCAAAAATAAATGAAGGTAGATAGTGTTATAATAGATATTTGTTTATATCTAACATTTTGGTTATACTAAGTCCATCGAGGGTTGGATTAATATCACTTGAAATGAGTTTGGTCTTGACTTCTATTTTTCATTACAGACATTATGTCACAGATTCATTCTTCAAAGTCATCACCTATCTTCCTCCCAGGCAACCCTGCTGCTGCTTAGAGGAACACTCAATGTATATGGCCTCCTCTGCCAATGCATAAGGTATCCTGTCTGTACTGTTCAGCTTTCTTGTTACTGAGACACACTGCTCAACATCCACAAGTTAAAGAGAAGAGGTTTAATTTGGCTCATGGTTTCAGGAGATTCAGTCCATGGTTGGCTGCTCTAAGGAAGGAGCTCATGGCAGAAGGGCCTGGCAAAGCAAAGATACTTAGTTTATAGTGATCAGGAAGAAAAACAGGAGAACAGTGCCAGAGAGGAAGGGGGGGCTGACCGGATATAGACCCCAAGGTCACCCTCTATGATCTCTCAGGCACACACAGGAATGTGCTTTATTAATTTTGCAAGGCATTTCTTAATCTCATTAAGTTGACATAGCAGGATTAAGGTCATACTATTCATATGCAAGACAAAAATTCTCAGAGTTTGGATAGAAAGTAATAAATGTCCTGGAAATAAAATAGGTCATTGAAAATAAGAACACAAAAGAAAGCATGCTGCTAATATAATCAGTACAAAAACACAACCTTTTAATTTTTCTCCATTAATTACTAAAACCTTATTTTCCTATGTATCAGGAAGTTGAAAAATTATCTTGAGACATCACCACTCATCTCTGTTAATTTATTTGTTCAAAAACCCCTGTCAAAATTGACTCAAAGTCCCTCTTTTGATGCAAGTATGGAATAAGCTGAACTGCAACTGGTCTATTATTCTTATAGATTCCTACTGTCACATTGTTTCTTTATTTATGTTTACTCATCGCAATCAAATGAGTGTTATTTATCCACTGCACTAACGATGTGTGTGATTATTGAATCCCAGGATCCTTGTGAAAAAGTAACTGCACCCTTCTAAATGTTACCAAAGTTTATAGCTCTTAACAATTTCAGCATAAATGTCTTACAATGAAGCCTATAAAAATCAAAGGGAGAATCTAAAATTACCATGCCCAATGCCTTCCAAGTTATCAAGTATCCAAAACAGTGGATCAGCTTTTGAAATTTTCTAAAAACAAGAAAGTTTCTTAAGCCTTATTCCTGTGCAATAGAAGATACTCACTCTCCACCCAATTTCATAAAGGAAACTATCACCAAAAATGACATGACAATTCACCATTTTAAGAAGATATCCTTGGAAGTTTCAGCATGATTCTTTCCTCTAGTACAGTATTTATGTTGCTAAAGAAAGAAAATTAAACTCTTATCACTTCCAGGGGAGCCCTTTGTATACCAACTGGTTACACTAAATACAAAACATTTTTTCTCTATTTTCTGAAAAGATAATTTATTGAAACACTACCCTCTACTTACTACTTTGCTCTATCTTTCATTCACAACTTATCATATCAATCTGTTATATCTCTATACAGTAGACAGAATACTAGTATTAAGTGATGTATGTATTTGAGGTTAGGCATATAAGACACGTGATCTGACTTCATTCTCTCAAACAAACTAATACAGCGAGGTCTCTTCATGGATAAGAAATGACGTTAATTTTGTGTAACCTGCTCCAAAACTCCAACACTACGATTGTAGGCTGAATTTAAATCTCATATTTTCTGATTGTAAAAGCCATATCATATTTCCACAAACTGAATAAAGGTCCCCACTTGAGAAGCAAAGATAATGAACCTCAAGATGTTAAATGGCATCCTCATGGTATGGTCTCACTGCTGGAAAGAAGCAGAACTCAGAATCAGACCCAAGTCCCACACCCCCAATTTCTGGACATGCTTTTCACAGCAATTCTGTCTTTTTTTCAGGAATAAGAGCAAGCAAAGTGCTTTGGTGACTGCATCTGACTCTAAGACATTTCCTTTCCTCCCGTCGGGATTAGAATGAAGAGAGGCAGACACTAGTTGAAAGCCATTAGTCATTTGAAAGAACCTGTGAATGGAGTCATTAGCCAGGAGAGAAGGATGTTTGGGAACTTGTTTCAGAAAGTCTCTTTCTGGGACCTTTTTCAGTACAACTATGACCTTGTCTGTTATCAAAGGACTGTCAGCAAGCACTTAAGGAATTCACCTGCTTTCTAAAGTGCCCCACAGGCCGTTGGAAAATTTCTTCCCATCAGAAGCAGAAAGCCAGAGGCTCCCCCTGATTGCTTGAGGGTCCTGGGGGAGCCTGTGCTCAGGGACCCACTTTCCTGTCCCTCTGACCTTTGTAAGAATTGCAGCTGATGAGGAACTTCAGGAGGTAATGCCTAAAGTCCTCCCACCATCACCTCTGTGAATATTCCACATTTTCACTTTCAAGTACAAAAAAAAGGGAAAACAAACAAACAAAAATTTCCCTTTTCCCAATGGCAAATAATTTCTTCAAAGGAGACTTAGAGGAAGTTGAAAACCTCAGTTAAGAAACAGGTGATGGAATCTACCACTATCAAACATCATATCATACACCTTCAATAACTTATTGCACTTCAGCCATAGAGAAAACCATTGCCAGAATCCTGGATTTCACCAAGCGTAAACGGTGTTAGAGCCTCACCTAGCATTCACAGCTCATTGGGAAAAAATGTCCCTTCTGTGATATGTGGCTCTGTCCCAGGAAAGTGTGTAACAATAAATCATAGGCAGTTATGGTGACAGGTGCTAGTATCCAAAAAGCAGAAGGACTGTATCAATCTTAGGCATTGCCCACCGCAGGAAGTATAATTCTTAACTCACTACTACACGGTGTGATTGCAAAACATTTAAATTTTCAAAATTACAGTAAAAGTCACACTGCCATTAATTCGCATAAACATACTTTCTTTCTCTTTCAGTACACTCATCCCATTGTCCTTGCTGCTTTCTGCAGCAGCTCTGGAATCCTCTTTCCTAGGGGTCTTTAGTTGTTCTGTTCTGGCTGCTGCAGTGTGCAAATTATTTCAAAACATTACCTTTCATGGTCATTTTGACCCTGGGGAAGAGCTGGAAGTCACAAGGTGCCCCAAAGAGGACTTCAGAATGACTTGTAAAAGTGACAAGAACAATAGACTAACTATATTAGAATGAGAGGGAGGATTTTGAGGGGATTCATGGCCATGAGTCATTTATGTAATAAATATTTTAAACTTAAGAGCTCACCGTATGTGTCAATCACTTCTTCTTCTTTTTTTTTTGGTACCAGGGATCGTACTCAGGAGCCTCAGCTTGCAAGGCAGGCGGCAGCACCACTGAGCTAAATCCCTGGCGATCACTTCTTGTATAATCAGTGTCTGCTTATCCTATTGCACAGGTGTGGGACTTGTGAGTAGTGATGCAGAAGTGCTAAGGGTGAGACTTGGTGCCTGGCCTGCATCACCTGCAGGAAACTAGTGGCAGAAAACAAATGTCTCTCCCTCCCTGGGCCTCAGTGCAAACAAATCAAGGGAAGCTGGGGACCTAGTTAGTTTCCACATCTCTCTCATTCTGATATTCTCTAAACTCATAATCCCCAAACACAGATGTTTATAATAACATCATCAGTCACATAAAACCCTAAATGGTTTCATTCAATAGTTAATGAAGGTAAAATAGCATGGCACTTTATTTTCACAGTAACCTTTGTATCAATTCATTGAGGACTAGAGAGATAGCAAACTCAATTTATGGATTTTTAAACCACGGTATATTTCTGCTTTTGGAAGAGCAAAGGTAAATACTTGCTAACACTTTTATAATATTTTACAGTGTACAAAATCCACATATATTATGGCATTAAATCTGCACAAGTCTCTGAGGCAGACAGTAATGTTCTCAGCTAAAATCGTTAATACTCAGGAAGGATAAATGAGTTTTCCCGGAGGGACAGACTTAGTGAGTAGCAAAGTCAGGACTGAAATCCTTTTCTTGACTCTGAATCTCATGTTCTTTGTCTCCACACACCTTTCCTTATTCAACAATCAGTAAAATCCATTTTTACCTCACCATGAATTTCCATCCCACACTTAACCCAAAGGCACACCCAGATCTACTGAATGCATCTGTTTGGAATATGACAAAATTTCTGAATATAGTTTGAAGTTAAGTATTTATTATAAGATCTTAAAGTTACAGCTTTTCATTTTCCAGGAGCAAAAGTGAAGAGAAAAGAACACGTGCCATCTTTCCACATTTTTCCACTAAGATGTAAATTGCTTTTAAAAGTAGAGGCTTGGTATGTTCCAAAGTACAGGTCTGAGTCGGTTCTAAACTGTCAAAACATGTTTTCCTGCCTGGAGCTAGAACCGTTCCTAATATACCTTTCAAACTTTGTGACCAAACTGACAACCCTTTTGAACTCTTCTATTGTTTGGGCGAAGTAAAATTATTATTTCTTGACAAACAAAAACACCCTAAAATGCCATAAGCCCACCTGCACCCAAGAGAATTAGCGAGGTTGACATGGGCACCACATCCTGTAGAGCAGAGGAGGCTTGGGGATGGTGGAGGAGATCTCATGGGCAGGTGACAGGTGGCAGAGATCACTGGGTGGCAGGGAGTGGACCCACAGGAGCAGAGACGTTTGCTCAGCCCGCCAGCAGGCTGGACAGTGGAGGGACCACAGAGCAGGATGAACCTGGAGCTCTGGGTAAAGATGGTGCGGGGAAAGTCCATCATGAGCTCCTCTGTCCTCTGTCCGACCTCCTCTGGGGAGAAGCCCAGGACACCAGGACATAGAAGAAGCATGACTCAAACCCCTCCATGGTCCCCTGCATTACAGGGGAGAGCAGGCCTCTGGGTGTCCTGTCCCCACCAGCAGGTACTGCACCTTGGGTGGACCCTAATGCCCCAGCTCCTCCTGTCCCACTGCAAACTAAGTGCTCACCATGTTACAGATCACTTCTGCGAGATCTGAGACAGCCAGCTTTGTGTCCCAGCTAGAGATAGGAAGCCAAAGCCTCCTGCTCTTGAGGGCCCTGGGCACCCTGGTGGAGAGATCACCTACCAGACCTTCCTGGGAAAGGTTTGGAAAGAGGCAGGCTGTGCAGGATGAATACTCTGAAGCTGAAAGGTATAATAAATACAACCTGTCCTGTCATTATGTGGACAAAACTCTTGTGTGGGAAAATCACACCAATAAGGTCACTGTAAGAAAGAACATGGACAGCCGGGCGTGTTGGCCCACACTTGTAATCCCAACATTCCAGAGCCTGAGACAGGAGGGCTGCTGTAAGCTGGGGACAGGAATTCAAACCTGGACTGCAGTCAGGCATGATGGTGCACTTCTGTTATCCCAACACTCTGGGAGGCTGAGGCATGAAGACGGAAAGTTGCAACCCAGCCTGGAAAATTTTGAGGCTTGATGAGACCCTGTCTCAAAAACTAAATTAAATTAAATTTTAGAAAAGGATGAAGGATGTAGCTCTGCTCAAAGGCCCTGGGTTCAATACAGGAATTGCAAAAAAAGAAGAAAAACAGGACTGCCGGGCCACAGACTTCATCATTATCAATTCAGAGGATGAGAAGCTGTCATGAAAGTGCCTCTTTGAGGACATAGATGTGAAGGTCCTAGGAAGTGGTCCTTAAAGGTTGAACAGACTGCGAGTAGGATTAGCCGGTTCTTTCTCCTTTTCATGAAAAAACAAACAAACAAACAAACATGTATTTATAATAGAGTCTGGCATCTAGCCCTGATTTCATAGAGCAATTTTGAAATTTCCCTGAGACAAAGGCCTGAAAGTAATTTTTAAACATAAAGTCTTTTAGGGGCCGGGGATTTAGCTCAGTGGTTTCACTGCCTGCTGCGCAAGCACAAGGACCCAAGTTTGATCCCCGGCACCAAAAAATAAATAAATAAAAATTAAAAAAAATAAAGTCTTTGAGCCCGGTGTGGCTGCATACGCCTGTAATTCTAGCACTCTGCAAGGCTGAGGTAGAGAATCACAAGTTCAAGCCCAGCATGGGTAATTTAGTGACTTAACCAAAACTCTATCTCAAAACCTTAAGAATATTAAAAAATAAAGCCTTTGTCATTCCTTTTTGTTTTTAATTTTCTTCTCATCTATTTTATTCCCATATTTATGGATATATGAGTGCACATATGTATATATATCTTTCTAATTATATTCTTTTATTGGTACATTGTAGGTATACAACACATTTACATTTCTCATTGGGAATTGTACCTTTATATAATGCATCTTGGTTCTTATTTTTTCCCCATTCCTAGCCCTCCCTTCATGCCCTCCACCCTTCCCTATTTACAAAGACTTTATTTCCATTTTTGTCCATTTCTTATCATTTTTCCTTTCCCTTCTTTCCTTTCCCTGCCCCTCCCACGACCCCTACCCTTTGGACCTTTTCTTTTGTTTTACATTATCAATTATTCATTCTAATCATTGGTACACTTTAGGTATACAATATAATGAGAGTCATCATTGGAAAGTTGCACCTTTACATAGTCTCTCTTGGTTCTTATTTTTCACCCTTGCCCAGCCCTCCCTTCAACCCCTCCATTCCTCCCTATTTACAAAGATTTTGTTCCTATTTTTCCATTTTCTCATATTAATCCCATTCCCTTCTATCCTTTCCCCTAGCCCTCCCACTTCCTTCCCCTTTGCCCTTTTTCTTCCTATTTCACATTACATATTATACATTTAGTCCGTATTTACACTTTCAGTTTCACACACCAGAGAAACTATTCGAAATTTATTCATGTGCGTCCTATTTATATCACTTAAAAGTATTGCCTCAATGTGCATCCACTTAGCTATAAATGTCTCTAATTTCTCATTTTTTATGGCTTAGTAGTACTCCATTTTATTTTTTTAAAAAACCCACATTTTCTTTATCCAGTCTCCAGTTGATGGGCATTTGGGCTGTTTCCAAGTTTTAGCTATTACAAACTGTGCTGCTATGAACATGGGTGCAAATATATCACTGTGGTATGATTCTTTTAATTCTTTGGGGAAGATCCTCAGCAGTGGAATAGCGGGGTCAAATGGGACTTCCAGTCCTAGTTCTTTGAGGTAACTCCATACTGATTTCCACAGTGGTTGCACCAGTCTACACTCCCACCAGCAGTGGAGCAGGGTTCCTCTTTCCCCACAGCCCTGCCAGCATTTGTTATTGGTTGATTTCATGATAGCAGCCATTCTTTCTGGAGTGAAGTGGAATCTCAACGTTGTTTTCATTTGCATCTCTCAAATGCCCAGTGATGTTGAACATTTTTTCATGTATTTATTTGCTATTTCTACTTCTTTGTCTGAGAAATGTCTGTTCATTTCAGATGCCCATTTTCAGATTGGGTCTTTAAATTTGAGAGGTCTGATCCTTTTAAGTTCTTTATAGATTCGAGATAGTAGACCTTTGTCTGAGGAAGAGCAGGTGAAGATTTTTTCCCACATTGTGGGTTGTCTCTTCACACTGCTGGTGGTTTCTCTTGCTGTGCAGAAGCCTTTTAATAAGAAGAGATCCCACTTGTTGATTGTTTGTGCTAGTTCACAGGAAGCTGAGGTTTTGTTCATAAAATCTTTTCCTACACCAATGTCTTCAAGGGTTCTACCCAACCTCTGTTCCAACTGGTTCAGAGTTTCTATTTTAATATTTAGATCTTTAATCCATTTTGACTTTAGTTTAGTGCATGGTGAGAGATACAGGTCTAGTTTTAATCTTTGGCAAGTTGAAGCCCAATTTTGCCAGCACCATTTATTCAAGAGGCTATCTTTCCTCCAGTGAGGGTGTTTGGCTCCTTTATCGAAGATGAGATGGCTGAGTGTGTCTGGCATTGTTTCTGCATCTTCTAATCTGTTGCACTGGTCCCCAAGACTGTTTCTTTGCCAGTACCATGCTGTTTTTAATCACAGTATCTTTGTAATATAGTTGCAGGTTGGGGATTGTGATATCCCCTGCCATGTCTCTGTTACCTAGAATTGCTTTTGGTATTCTGGGTCTCTTCTTGTTCCAAATGAATTTTTGGATTGTTTTCTCAAGGTCTACGAAGTATGCTGCTGGGATCTCAATTGGAATTGCATTAAATCTATATAGCAGTTTTGGAAGTATGGCCACTTTCACTCTATTAATCCTTCTTACCCAGGAGCAGGGGATGTCTGTCCATTTTCTGATATCATCTTCAATCTCTCTTTTCAGAGTGCCATAGTTTTCAGAGAACAGGTCTTTGATTTCTTTTGTTAGGTTGATTCCTAGGTATTTCAGTTTTTTGGATGCTACTGTGAAAGGAATTATTTGCCCTATTTCTCTCTCAGTGAGTCTGTCATTGGTGTAGAGGAAAACTATTGATTTTTGTGTCTTGACCTTGTAACCAGCTACTTGACTGAATTTGGTTATTAAGTCTAGAAGACTTTTGGTGGAGTTCTTGGGGTCTTCTATACAGAGTATCATGTCATCTGCAAATAATGACAATTTGACTTCTTCATTTCCTATCTTTTTTCCTTTTACTTCTTTCTCTTGTCTGACTGCCATGGCTAATGTTTCCAGAACTATATTGAACAAGAGTGGTGATAGTGGACATCCGTGTCTTGTTCCTGATTTTAGTGTGAAGGATTTCAGTTTTTGACCATTTAGTATGATATTGGCTGTTGGTTTTTCATAGATGGCTTTTATCATTTTGACGTAGAGACCATCTATTCCAATTTTTTGTAGGGTTTTTATCATAAATGCATGTTGGATTTTGTCAAATGCTTTTTCTGCATCTATGGAGATAATCATATGGTTTTTGTCCTTGGCTCTATTGATACAGTGTATTACATTGATTGATTTTCATATATTGAACCATCCCTGCATCCCTGGGATGAATCCCACTTGATCAGGGTGTATGATCTTCTTGATGATCTTCTGCATTCTGTTTGCCAGTATCTTATTAAGGATTTTTGCATCTATGTTCATTAGTGAGATTGGCCTATAGTTCTCTTTTTCTGTTGGGTCTTTCTCTGCTTTGGGGATCAAGGTGATGCTGGCTTCCAGGAATGAATTTGGGAGTATTGCTTCCCTTTCAATTTCATTGAAGAGTTTAAACAATAGTGGCAGTAGTTCCTCTCTAAATGTCTTGTAGAATTCAGCATTGAAGCCATCAGGGCCCAGGCTTTTCTTAGTTGATAAGTTTTTAATTATATTTTCAATTTCATTAGTTGATATTGGGTTGTTCAGAATTTTTAGGTCTTCTTCATTCAACTTTGGTAATTCATATGTATATAGGAATCTGTCCGTTTCTTCTGTGTTGTCCATCTTATTGGCGTATCGGTTCTGGAAGTAGGTATTGATGATCCTCTGGATTTCTGCTGGGTCTGTTGTCATTTCACCCTTTTCATTCCCAATTGCATGGATTTGGGCCTTCTCTTTCCTTTTTCTCACAAGGTTGGCCAAAGGTTTGTCAATTTTGTTGATTCGAAGAACCAACTCTTGGCTTCATTGATTTTTTTGTATCATTCTCTTAGTCTGCATTGCATTGATTTCTCCTCTGATCTTTATAATTTCCTCCCACGTATGAGCTTTGGGGTTGTCCTGCTCTTCTTTTTCTAGAAGCTTGAGGTTCAGCATCAGGTTGTTTAATTGGGCTCATTCTGTTTTCCTAATACGCGGATTCACTGCTATGAATTTCCCTTGCAAGACTGCTTTCATTGTGTCCCACAGATTCCGACATGTTGTATTGTCATTGTCATTTAATTGAAGGAACTGTCTGATTTCTTCTTTAATTTCCTGTGTGACCCATTGGTTATTCAGAAGTGTGTTGTTCAATTTCTACGTGTTTATGAAATTTTTTGAGTTTCTTTTGCTATGGATCTCCAATTTCATTGCACTATGGTCTGATAATATACAGGGGATAACTTCAATTCCTTTGCACTTACTTAAACATGTTCTATGTGTGAGTATGTGGTCTATTTTGGAAAATGACCCATGTGCAGCTGAGAAGAATGTGTATTCTGATTTTGTGGGGTGGAAGATTCTGTAAACATATGTTAAATTCATTTGTTCAAGAGTTCAATTGAGTTCTAGTATTTCATTACTTATTTTTAGTCTAGTTGATCTATCTATTTGTGACAGTGGGGTGTTGAGGTTCCCCACTACAATTGTATTAGTGCATATATGACTTTTCATGTCCGTTAGTATTTGTTTTATATAGTTGGGTGCATTAGTGTTTGGTGCATAGATATTTATGATTGTCATCTCTTCCTCTTGGATTCTTCCCTTTACAAGGATGTAGTGTCCTTCTTCATCTCTCTTAATCAGTGTTAGTTTGAAATCTACTTGATCTGCAAAGAGGATAGCTACTCCTGCTTTTTTTCAGGTTCTTGTCTCATGCAGTATTGTTTTCCACCCTTTAACTTTCAGTCTATGAGTTTCCTTTTGAATTAAATGTGTTTCTTGTATGCAGCATATTGTTGGATTTTGCTTCTTGACCCATTCTGCCAGTCTATTTCTTTTGATTGGTGAAGTGAGACCATTAACATTGATGGTTATAACTGAAACGTATTGACTTGTCATTGCCATGACATTTTCTTTTTGTTGGGTTCTCCCCCTTTACATTTAATTTCTTGTCATGCCAGATGGGTACATTCTGCTTTGCTTCCTGGGGTTGTGATCCTCAATGTCTGTTCCTAGGATATTGTGTAAAATTCTTTGGAGTGCTGGTTTGGTATTCACGAAGTTCCTAAGGTACTCTTTGTCATGACAGTATCTTATTTCTCCATCCATTTTGAAAGATAGTTTTGCAGGGTCCATCAATCTGGGTTGGAGGCTGTTTTCTTTTAGGGCTTGGAATATGTCACTCCAAGCTCCTCTTGCCTTGATGGTTTGTGTTGAGAAGTCTGCTGTGATTCTGATGGGCTTTCCTTTGTATGTGATTTGTTTCTTTTCTCTTACTGCTTGGAGAACTTTGTTCTTCTGTTGTGTTTCTAGAATCTTAACAGTCATATGCCTATGTGTAGATTTTTTTTGATCAAGGCTATTTGGAGTCCTATATGCCTCACTTATCTGTATGTCATGCTCTTTTCCCCTGCTTGGGAAGTTTTCTGCCATTATTTCTGTGAAGAGATTTTTTATGTCATCTGCACTCTCTCCTGTTTCTTCATTGACTCCAATCAGTCTTATGTTATTCTTCTTTGCATCATCTAGCAGCTGCTGGGTTGATTTCTCATGTTCCCTTATAATTTTGAAGCAATTTTTCTTTTCCTGGTCACTAATTGCAATCTTATCTTCTATACCTGAAATTCTGTCCTCACATTGGCTCATTCTGCTGTGTAGACTTTCAATGGAGTTTTTCATGTCCTGGAAATCTATTTGCATCTGTTTTATGGATTCCATTTGTTTCTTATGTTGGGATTCCATCATGTTCCTGAGATTTATTATCCTCTGTAGATTTATTAATCATGTCTTACACTAGGGGCACAATTTCTCCTGTTATCTGAGAAATTATTTCTTATTTCATTTTTTCCAGATCCCCTTTTGTTGCCAGTTCAGTGGGTCCAGGTGGTTGAGTATCAGAGTGTTCCATCTCATTTCCCTTCGGGGTTGCTGTAGGTGATCTGGAAGTCTGGTTTTGAGACTTATTTACGTGTTTTCTCATTTCGACTGGCATGGGGGGCTGTTAGCGCCTGCACGGATTACCTCCTCTGAGCTGGGAGAGGTGGCACAGGGGCCGGGAGCAGAGGTAAAGATGGTGACCCAAAAGCCCTTTCCTGTGGGCTGGGAGCAGCAGGAGGTATGCTGACTGGGAAGCCCCTTCCTCTGGACCAGGAGCAGTGGGATGGTGGCTCAGAAGCCCCTACCTCTGAGCCAGCAGCAGTGAGACTCAGTACCTTGGTCTGGTGGTCTGGTGTCCTCTGCATCTTTGTAGTTTGGAACCAGGTGGCTGCCTGTCTTCAGCGGGCTGATTCGGAGTGTTCTGTGCAACTCAGCACCTTGGTAGGGCATGGGCAGACCTGCCTGTCTGCAGTGGTGTGACTCGGCATCTTCCGGGGTGATTGGGCATCTTCACATGACTCAGGACCTCGGCAGGGCATGCACAGAACTGCCTGTCTGCAGCGGGCTGATTCAGTGTGTTCTGCATATATGTATATTGATATGAGACTGGTTGTTGGAGATTATATATTAAATACATATAGCAACTCTGTTTCCCTGAAAATAAGACCTAGCTGGAAAATAATCATGCTTCAAAACTAGAGATAAAAATGCCAGCTCTAGTCAGCCTATCCGGCCTCACAGAGCAGTCACTGAGCCAGAGAACAGTGCTGGCAGGTGAGACAAAGGCAGGCTGATGGGGCTGGCATTTCGATCTCTAATTTTCAAGACTGCTTATTTTCCAGCTAGGTCCTACTTTTAGAAAAAGAAGATGGATGGAGATATGTGTCCCTATGGAAGGAGCAGTGGTGGCCAGGGCCCACTAAGGTCATGCTACAATGCTACCCCTTTCTTTTTTGTTCCCTTCTCTGGTTGCCTCCTGCCCGTTTTTTGAGATGCAATGGTGGGGACAACTTCTACACTCTGGCTTCCTTGAAATAGGAGCATGAAAGTGAGATGAAGTTCCAAAGGAGTCATCCGAGTTGGTGGAGGAAGCGGGATCTCACTTGGATAGCTGATCACTTCCCGGTGAGACAGGGAAGGGCTGTCCTGTCCTGCAGGGCCCCTCGGAATGAGAAAGAAGCAGGCTCTTCCAGGCAGAAGTGAGCCCTGATGGCCTTTGCAAACAGAATGAGGACTGTGAGAAATCCATACAATCTCATCTCCTCCCCCTGCTTACGGAGAACACTTACTTGACAAATCAATCCCAATAATTAACTAGCTAATAGGTAGCTGCATTTATGGCTGCGTGGAGCACTGTTCTAGGACACATCTCCCTGCAGAGAAAGGAACCAGCAAAGAGACAGGGACTCAGAGACATCTTTCCATCCAGAGAGCCGCTGGAGAGGGAAGTGCTCTGTGTTCTGCTACAGAAATACTTGAGGATTGTCAAAAACTCAGATTGGTCTCTTTGAAGCTCATCCATGCTAAGCATTGCTAAAGGTGCACAGTTAGCATTACTTATCATTATACATACAGAAAAGATTGGTTACTTTTGTGGTCTAATTTTATCCTCTCATTTTTTACTGAAAAAGCATAAAATTATTTAATTATAGATAATGAAATCAGGCACCTGTCTACTAGGCTATTTCTGTAATTTTAAGTGAGTTAATATAATTCACTTAAATTCTTACAAGAAATAAAATACAGTAGTAATAAATGTTGGGGAGGCTACGGGGAAAAAAGGACTCTTCTACATTGTTGGTGGGAACGTAAACTACTACAACAACGATGGAAAACACTATGGAGATTCCTCAAATAACTAAAACTGGAAATTCTATTTGACCCTCTGAAGATTCTATCACCTCCCCAAATTACTGTACTGGAGACCAAGCCCTTAACACAAAGGCTTCAGGATAACATTTATCCAAACCATAACAAGCTACTTGGGCATATCTAACTTCTAACTGATACAACCAGAGGACATTTGTATAATGTGGCTTAAACTTTTTGTTGCTATGAACTTGGCCATCGATCTAACTTATATTGTGTGTCCTCAGGTTGAGAAGGATAATATATACTCATTTATCCCATTGTCACTGGTTCTGAAAAGGTTATTATTACTCATTATCTCAGCAAATATTCATTTAGTTTCTGGCTACTTCAGGACCTGTTTTGTATATTAGACATCTATATATAACTGAGACATATATAATATTATGACCATGTTTTTATGGGATAAAGGAAGTGAACATACACTTTTCTAAGGTGTGTTCACTCTAGAAATTGTCTCCTACCCAGTCATGAAGATTTATAAAGTTCTTTCCATCAAAATAGCATTGCCAGCTGGGTGTGGTAGCTCAGTTCTGTAATCCCAGCACTTCTGAGGCTGAGGCAGGAGGATAGCTGTGAGTTCAAGGCCAGCCTGGGCTACATAGTGAGACCCTGTCTCTCTCTCTCTCTCTCTCTCTCTCTCTCTCTCTCTCACACACACACACACACACACACACACACACACACAGACACACACATGCATGCATGCACACACAAATATAGCATTGCCAAGTTTGCCCTTGGCAGCAAGTGAGGTTTATCCACCAGGAAGAGCCTTTTTCTGTATCAGAATGGCTTTAGAAGGATGATAAAATCGACTCACCTGAGCAATAAACATGCAGTTGAAGCAAACACTAATGGAATTTGACTCTTTGTAATTGGAGAGACAAAATCTTATAGAATCCATATGCAAATCATAGACATAGCCCCGAGGAGATTAATATAAAATAATGCCTCAATTGAATAATTAGCCACAAAGTCCAAATGAAAGCACAAGAAAAGCAAAGCCAGAGCAGAAAAAGACTCACCCAATGGACAGAGCTGAAGATGTCACCATCACTGTAATGGGAGGTTATGAAGTATGCATCACAGGTACATTTTTGTGTTGCGGGAATACCCTATGTTGGAGATGTCTACTACACTGAATTTCTGAGCATGAGTTCTATGTGTACTACTTCTTAGTTGATCTTAAAGTCTTTACCTAAAATTCTTGTCCACACACCATGAAAGAGGGACGGGTAGGGTTGTATGTTCCATCTTACGTAAAATGAGCTCAGCAGTAAGAAGAACCTCTTGGGAAACAAGAACAGGCCAACTCCCAGTTCTTTTTGCACTCTTGATAAAAAATGTCACACACACACACACATACTGATGAAAGAAAACTTGTACCCATACATGCCTCTCCCAGTGTGTTCCTGCCAACATGTAACTCATCGAAGAATGCTTTGTTTTCTAACTGGACACACACACACACACACACACACAAACACTACACTTGCAATAAGTTTATTATGTTCATAGGTAAATTGTCTCACCCAAAATCCAACTGTGAACTGTGATTACCACAGACTACAAACTTACATGGTAATTGCTTTGCTTCTTATAATTTCTTTGATAAAATTAAGTTTCTAAAACCATGCCACCAATTTGGCTCAGTTTGTTTTGCTATACACTTTGAGTTCCACAGCTTAATTTCTGTGAAATTATACTGCATCTATTTATAATTTAATGCATTTCATTAAAAATCAGTACTAGCTTAAATTACTTCACTTTTTTAGAGACATTGTTTTTAAATCATTGTGCACTTTGTTAAAATCTGGCTTTTGTATAATCTCAAATACCAAGGTAGGGTTACATTTATTTTTTGTACACATTTCTGTTTTTTTCTCAGTGCTATTTCTAAAAGGCCTGCCATTCAGTAGAGCTCTCAAATCAATGCAATTCCCTTTAGGGAATGCTTTATTCACACTCTTTCTTTTGCATCTGGTTACTAAGGATAGCCATATCGTTCTTCAATAATCATAATACTGTGGAACAATTCCATTGATAGTGATGTGAATTTAACAGGTTAGTTTTAATTTCAAACCAAAAATTGCAATTTTGACTAAATATTAATAAAAACTAAAAGAGCACTTGTTCCAAAAAATAAATAAAACTATGACTTTTAACTATAATAGCATTTTTACATTTTCTACTTCCCCTGGGTCTGTCATAAAAGGAAAAAAAGGTAGGGGAAAGAGACTGTGACTCAGGGAGAAAAATACCACCCACACTTCCCACGCACCTTCCCTAGTCAATGTCTCACACTCCACCCTAAGGACATTTCACAATTATTAGTTTGCGCTTCAAAAGTAGTACATTTCGGCCGGGGATTTAGCTCAGTGGTTTCACCCCCGTGCTGCGCAAGCACAAGGACCTGAGCTCGATCCCCGGTTCCAAACAAAAACCAACAAAAAACAATAGTACATTTCAGGGCTCCGATTTGGATCTCCAAGGAAGAACTGACCGAAGTGTACATTACTAGGTATAAATAAATATTATTCTTTTTAAACTTTTATTAGTACATATTTGTAGTACCTAACAATTTACATTCACTGTGGGGAAGTTAGTGTGTGCATGACACCTCTTAATTCTCTTCACTTCCCTTTCATGACACACTTGGTGCTAAATTGTGGCTTAAGGATGTGAGAGAAATTTGGAATAGAATAGTTTTTTGTGGAATAAAACTCTACAGCCTGTTACATGAAGAGGGTCTGAAAATACCAGGACTCCTAGCAGATGCTGGACAGCAGGCTCCTCACTCACATGCAGGATCACTCACACTCACTTACAAAATAGCTCCCACACAGTGCAGAGGCCTGGGTCCAGAACGAATGAGAAAGGCATTGCCTGCCTGTTCCTTCACTCTGAACCCAGGATCTTCCCCGACCCGACACCTTCACTCCATCAGCTGCACGCTAAAAGCTATGAGCTGCCTGTGCTTCACCACAGCACTTTGTACAATCTTCCACTCAACAACAGTCCACTCCATGCATTTTTATCTTCAGTCCAAGTGTTTTTCATTTGAAAATCATAAACACATTTTTGGCTCTGTTTTGTTCTTCAGGGCACGTGCCCATACCCTTGAGCTCTTCCATGACTCTTGATTCATGCTGCGGAGTGGCGCTGTCCTTGCCTTTCCTGAAATCACAGGTCCAGACTTGACTCCTTGACCCTGTGCCAGGCCTGGCTCCACTCATCTTCCCCACGAGCGCCGTGCAGTCTGTAAACAGACTCCCTCCTTTTATCCCCTTTGCTGGCAGAGGCGTATAACAAATTAAATTCCTGTAATCTCTTCTCCCGTGACATTCCTCTAATCCTTTCACCTTTCTACTTTGCCTCTGTGAAGTTTCTTTTCACCATTTCCAACTTCCTCTCCTTTTTGTGGGGAATGACAACAGAGGCTGTGTTCAAATGAGACCTAGACCTAGAGAAATTTAGGAAGTCTGGAGTAAACTCGGGGTTCCCTCTGACCCTTGGGAGCACTCAGATATGGGCTATCAGCAAGCAAAAGGATCCCCACCTGTGGAAGACTCTCAGAGAGCAAATGGAAGAAAATCAATGGTGGGTGTTATGCCGGTCATAATTATTTATCTCCACTATTTAAGTTTCTTTTTAGATATGACCTGATCATAGATTTCTTTGCCTCACAATTTGCTCATGTATTTGGCCTGATAATTGATGTACACTTTGGTATCAGTGTGTCACTTCCTCAGGAATCAAATCGAAGGCACACCACTAAATGTGGGGTCATTTTACCACCTTTCCTGACCTCATCAGACTGAGCCAGGAAACAAAAAGGCCACAGAGCCTCTCAGAAAGGTCAGCCAGCTTCACTCTGTAAAAAAGAGCAAGAGAGAAACAGGAGCAGGAGGAGAGCATGCTCCTGTCTTGATTACTCAAAGTTGCTAACAAAGCCTACATACCTGCCTCTAATCGCTTCCTCCCCACATGCCCTCCATCTCCCAGGTGTCAGAGGAGGGCAAATTAGATTGCATATTTGAAAAGCTTGGCCTCCTTGTTGGAGCGGGACTGGATAAATTCTCTGTGTTGTCACCTTCTATTCTTTCCATGCCTTTGACCTTAGCTCACTGGAAGTAATTTATACCTGGTTGTAAAGGCAGTGAAAACAGCTCCATCCACTCCCTAGAAAGACATCTGGTACCTGAACAGAGGACTCCTTCCCTCCTTGAATAAATGTAACTATAAAGACAACAGCAGCTGTCACAGCCACTGTGTAAGCCACAAGTTACTGTCACATCCAGCCTCCCGCTTACCTGCATCTTCCCCCCTAAAAGGAGAGCAGAGCCTGGCTGTCATTGTATGTGGAGCCCATGGGTACCGAGGAGCCCTGCCCTGTCCCTGGCTCCACAGGAAAGAGTTACTGTGCTTTTTTTTTTTCCATTCACCAAGTTCAAGGAGTCAAGAAGAAAAAAACAGACATAGACACTTCCCCCAAGAAAATTCACAAAGTAAATAGCAAATAATCCATACTTTAAAAAAATAGAAAATGATGTTCCAGTATATTACTTCCTTGTCTTGTTATTGGTCATCAGTTTGTTCTCAAGCATGCAAGGAAAAAATCTGTCTTGCACCCACATGTGGTCACCACATTCCATCAGTTGTACCTCTGGAAAATCCTCTTATTAACTTCTGACTGGTGCTGTCTTCATCAGGACCCCTAGTAGCCTGTTTTTGGACACCTCTTCAGAGGCCCTCTGTGCTAGTAGCACTGCTTCTAATGCATTTCTGGGATCAATCCCTTGGGTACTCCAGGAACCAGAGGAATTCTGAAATGTGAAGTTCAGAATGCTCCTTGATTTGGAACCAGGTCTAAAATGAAGAGTTCAACATTGCAGCCACCAGGTAAGCGGGGACAGCTATGAAGAGGTGATAAGAGCGAAGCACTTCCTGGTGGCCTGAGGGGAATGAAGAGAGGACAGATGTTATCACCACCCAGACACCTGCAGCAAACTTTTCCAAAGCTCAGGTGTCTTCTCAGCAGGTGATACTTTAGCACTCATAAGATAATCCCCAAATACTTTTTCACTCTAACCTTTTATTTCTCCCCTACAGCTATCCTCCACTCTAAGCCCAATTTAAAGCTTATATTCTTCAAGTTTTCTTGTGCCCACATCCTAGTCATTTCCAGAAATACTGTTTCACCTTTATCTAGTTACCAAATATTATTTGGTCTTTATGTAGTAATTTTATTAAAGGACAACTCCTTCTTTTGAAATATTCTATCTATAGGCCTCTGCTTTGGACATACACATCTGCATTTCCATCTAAATATTATATTTTTACATGAGTGCGATCATATCTTCATTTTTTTGTTTCCCTTTCTAACTTGAGTTCTTCCTCAAGGAAAATCCTGTAACTTGAAAATAAGTTTTTTTCCAGGAAGCTGAGTGGAATATAATTGCACAACACTGACTTTAACTTATTTCAAATTAAACTATACAGGGAGGAGATTATGAAGTAAAGAAAAGTAATGAAAATCAAGAAAGTCAGCATGAACAGTTTAAGAATTAGAAATTTTCCTTAACCCATGATTACATGCTGTGAGTTGATGTTTCAAAGCAAGGAATAAATAGAAGGAAAGTGATATTATGTGATGTTGGGAAGATGAGATGTTAATGGAATATGCCAAAGGCCCTCAGAGTTTTCCATAACCCTAACCCTAACCCTAACCCTGACCCTGACCCTGACCCTAATGCTATGCCCTGTGTGTGTAATAAACATTCATTTAGCACCTACACTGTATGTCTGGCACTCTTCTAAGGGTTTTGCAAGCATTATAACTTTAGCTCTCGTAACAACTTTATAAAGTATATACAATGTTTGGTCTCCAGGTAACTTACATACTCTAAATTTTTGAGAACCCTAAAGGTGTTTAGTTTATGCAAATTCTATCAATATCTATCATATTAGTAACCAAAATTTCAGAATTTTAAATATATATTAACTTCTAAATAATACATAACATACTTTATAAAAATAACTTTATTTCCAAAACAAAAAAATATTGTGAAGAGTGATATTACTTGATATTTTTCAAATCTCTTTCATGTGTAGCTTGCTAGAATCCAGTTGAATTCTTCTGCTTCTACATTCAATCTGCTGTGACATATCATTTTGGTGTGGGCACATTAAGAAAATCTGGCCTCATCTAAAAATGTGACTAGGAAGAAGAGGAGTTTTTAATACTGTTCTCACATAATGGTAACTTTTTCTGATATACCAACACTAGCATGTAGTTGCCTTATAAAGGTTAGTGGTAGTGTGAATCTGAAACCAAACCAACAAATACTTGGTATTTTACATTAAAATTCACCAGTCTACCTTATACTTGAAGTAGAACTTTTAGTAATGCTTAATTTTTTTAACACAATGCACTGGATATTTGATAAGTATGTGTCCATCTGCTTATGAAGTGTTGACACCTACTGCATTACATGGTATCAGAAATACAATCACACCCATTAATATCACCACTAATCCCATCAGAACTAATCTTTAAGTATTGAAAGCTGTCAACTCCATGGACATAAATTTTGTGAAACTTGTTGATTTTCTTAAGAAAACCTGAGTTTTACCACTGGTGACAAATATTGTTAGTTGTTTTCCTTGAAGTAATAGGTTTACTTTGTTCATTGTTGAAACAATACCTGTTAAATGACGGATATTATTCTTTTATCACTGCTTTGTCAAATAAAAATGATTTTCCATGAAATAAAAATGACTAGTTTACCTCACAAATGAAAAAAAACAGAAATTCTTTTCTAATGACACAATTGTACTTCAGTCTACAGGGAAAATACTTATACACACTTCCATTTTTTTTAAGACAGAAATTTTTTTTTTTTGGTACTGGGGATCGAACTCAGGTCCTTGTACTTGCTCAGCAGGTGGCAAAACCACTGATCTAAATCCCCGGCCTTAGACAGAATATTTTTGAAGTGTACTTAAATTGAGATTGAATAACATTACTTGTATGCAGTTTTAGCGGGGACAATCTTAAGTTGACTTTTTATTACCACAAGTGTGTAGTGATGAAGAATGAGACAATTATCAGTGTAATCCAAAGCCACCAGTTTCCTGCAGAATCAGGGCAATTTTCAACACAGTGAAATGGATGAACAATGTCTGTGTGGCCCTGCTGGGTCCCTGACAGAGTTTTAGGGGCCCTCAATGGACCACAGACCACTTGTGACTTAACCTCAACTGGAAACCATTTCAGAGATCAGGAAATTAGAGCTCACAGGGTCTCAATATCACACTACAGCCTCCAGGATTTAAACTCAGACATCTAGGTGCCATATAAGCTGTGCATTTAACCATTATATTTCCTCTATGCTTTGAATTATTTAGGGAATTTTCAGAAAAAATAACTCAAACATGTGATGTTCTTCTCTATGAGCTGTAGAATCTAAGCCCCAGTTAGGTGAAACTCCATTATAAATGTTTGTTGAACAAAAGACAGAAAGAGCTTTCTGTAGGAAAAGCCCAGCCAGGCTAATTTTTCAGGAGTAAAGCATAGATAGAGATTGTTCCAAACTCAAAGAAACACAACTGGTTCACAGTGCTAATAACACAATCAGGTACAAACTCTCACACCTAGGGATCCAAGACAGTCAAACTGTCTCCAGCCTGAAACTCTGTTCTGACCCCAACAAAGGTCAAAAAGAGGGGCAGAGTGCAGACAACATGACACAGCAGAAGCCAGTCATTACAGGACTCCTGTCTTCTACCACCCAGTCTATAACTACCTGTATATTGCATTTACCTTCCTCATTCTTATTTTAACTAAATTAAATCTCCAATTTCTCAATAAGTGATGTGATCTCTTCGCTCTCACCACCTACTCACACTTTGCTCTTCTCCTTCTCCTCCTCCTCCTTCTTCTTTCCTTTTCCTCCTCTTTTTTGTTCTCTTCCTCGTCCTCTTTCTCTCCCTCCTTCTCCTCCTCCTCCTTCTTCCTCTCCCCCCCATCACTATTCTCTTCTCTTATACCCTAGCTCATTCTTACCAGCTTACCAACTATTTAGATTCACCCGCCTTATAAAAATAAAGGCACACACAACTTCTGTTACAACACCATCTCCTCCAGCTGCTGTTTCTTCATTCTTTTCTTAGTCAAACACGTTGGAAAAGTCAGTAGATAGATCAATAGATAGATAGATCGATAGAGAGAGATGGATAGATAGATAGATCAAAAGATAGATAGATAGATTGATAGATAGATAGATTTCACCCATCTCTTAATCTTTCCTTTCCCATACACCATGCTCGTGCTCCATGCTACGGACTCCACTGAAATTACTCTTTCCTGGGTCTCATTCATCTGATGTCAAAATAGCTTCATCTTGACCTCTCAGATTCCTTGAACTGCCTTGAAATATTTTTGCCACCTAGGGCTCTTGTGATTCCAATCTCTCCTCCACCCAGTCCTGACTCTTAAATGTTGGCTCTTGTTTTTCTACAATCCTGGTAATGCTAACTTCTCCAGACTTAGGCTAGGCTCACACTATAAATCCAGTGGATTTTATCTGTTTCCAAGGTGTTGACTATGCTCTGTGCAATGATTCAAAAAATCTCATCCATTCCCCATTTCTTCTCAGGTTCAATATTGCATACTGAAATGTCTTCTGCATGAATCCACTTTATCTTACAGCATCTCAAACTTAACATATCCAATGTTGAACTCATAAGTTTCCTTCTGAAACATTTTGAAAACTTCTTGCAACGCCCTGTGTTCCCTCACTAAGTATCCACCCAGCTGCTCAAGCCAGAAATCTGAGGCATCCAGTTACTTCTCTCTCTGCCTCACCACCACCAAAAGCATCATTGATGGTATTTCTAAAGAGCTAGGTAATGAAGGAAGCGGATCACGTCCAATAACACCACACTTGAGGCCAGGCCTTTGTTCCTGCACACTGTCCCTTGTCCTGCTCTAGTACATCAAATCTCTAAATGATCTCCCTGCTATCGGTTTTCCATTTCTTCCATCTCTCTTCCACATGGCCACCAGGAAGCCTTTGAGCATATAAATTGGATTCATTTACTTCACTGGAGACACACAGGAGATTTGTAAGGAAGTTTACTAAACAGCATAACTCTTAAGTAGTAGATAGAAGTATGGGAGCCCTGGAGACTGTCCCAAGGGCCTGTCCAGCTCTCTGATGCTCCTCAGTCATATTGTAAAGGACAAAAGATCAGGAGTGAGAGACCTGCTGGGTTTGGCTGCAGATTTTCTTACCAACCCATGGGTCCAGGTAGGCTAGACTTTCTTCTGGTGTTAGTTTGGTTTTATTGCCCAATGAGTATAGGAAGTGCAGAGATTAATAATAACACAGGATGTCCTGATCAGCATTACAATGAAATCAAGAACCTGGCCTGTGGGAAAATGGGAGAAGCAAGCAGCCAATTTACCTGGGGGAAGTTCAGAAGTTTTTGTTTAAAAAGATAAATTTTGAGCTGTAGGAGAAGGTGGAGGTGGTGAGGAGCAGGAAGAGGAGAACAATAATCATTAGCATTTACTAAGTGCTGCCAACATAATGTGAAACTAGCTATAGTATGTTTTAAAACTATAACATAATATCTTTTAATAATCAAGTTGTTTAACTATGGATTATTTAAATCAGTAAAGTAACTCATTAAGCCAGTATTAACAGAACTGCAAGATGCAGGAATATGTTCTCAAAACCACACTGCAAATGTCTCTATGGCTTTCAAACACACCACACACAACTTTGGGCCTTAAGATATAAGTAGATGCTTTGTGGTAGAAAACAGGGATGGAATTCCAGTCAAAGGAACAACCAGCACTTAGAAAGATACAATGATGGGTAAATCATAAAATGCTTTCAAGAGTGAGAAGTTTAACATGTTTGAATTTTATTCTTTAAAAGACGTAGCATTGAGAGATGAGGTCTGAGAGAGTTGGAAGATGGTGGTGAAAACCTGGGCATCTAAATTAAATGCCAGGAGACTGGGGGTGGAGGGGTTAAATATGTGGTGATGAGGGGAAAACATTGTCATCAGACTTGACATCTGCTTCTGGTAGTCAATCTACAATTAATTCTTTTACATAAGCGGCTCACCACAATAGAAATATGTTCAGATTATAAAGTTCTTCATAATTTGCCAGGATTTAAAGGTCAGGAACATTTAAATTTAAACTAGCTGGATTTAGTTGGGTTCATTATTCACTCACACCTCTTGATCATAATCTCTCTTATTTGCAGTATCTGTAACACATTGAGATATTATGCTAATACTTCCTATGAAATATTTAATACAAAATTTGAAGTGATGACAATCTCCAGTTCTACAGGAGAAAACCAAAGTCCATGGAGATGAAATTACTTGCCCACTTTTGCACAGCTAGTCAGTAGCAAAACCAAGAACCAACCCCCAATCATTTCTACACCAAACTGTGTGTTCTTATCCTTTACTTCTACCCCCTTCCTAGAGCCAAAGCCAACATGAGCTCTATGTCTTCCCTCTCCCAAAATCATGAGCAACATCACTATTCACTTCAATGTCACTGGTTTTTTTTAAACTTCAATTTCCATTAATAAAACCTTCCTCCCACTCCCATATTTGTAACAATGCTTCAGGACCAAAGCACATATTTTTTTCCTTAGTGAAATTAACCACTAGCTTTGATTGGAAACACCTGAAAAGTTCCTGCTCATATTTGCTTAGCAGAAGTGAGCTGTATGGTTGGAAGTTTGGGCCAAGCAAACACTCCAGGGATTTTGAACTACTTATGAGGTGTGCCCAAAAATATGGTGAATATGTACATTAAAAATAGAAGTTTGGAATAGTTCTACAGGCAGTAGGGTGTGGGCTTAAGACCACGTGGGCCTGAATCCTCCAGATTTTTGATTGAGAATCTTAAGAGCATTGTCTGTAAAACTGAGGCAGGAACCCAGGATAAAGGCTGTGGAATGGGCTCAGACTCAGATTGCAAAGCAAATGTTCATGGGGTCGTCAGAGTAGGCAGATCATAGTAGGGGTTGGGTAATTTAAACAAAATATGAATAGGACTTGTCTTAGTTTGTCTTCAAAGCAGAGCCAGAAGTCAAAGTTCTTATGATTAATTAGGGTGTGCCCTGGGGACAAGGAGAGGGAAGGAAGTAGGGCAGAAGCATGATTGGTAATGTTAGGTGCTGACTTGACTAAGGGATACCCAAAAGCTACTAATGCAGTATTTTTGTTTGTGTCTCTGAGGCTGTTTGTAGAGAAGAGCAGCATGAGGGTTGGCAGACTGGAGAAGACCCACCCTCCAACTGGCCAGGCAGCATCCTACCTGCTGGAGCCCTGGATGGAACACACGGGCAGAGAAAGAGTGAATTTGCTCTCTATTCTGGAGCAGGGACGCTTCTCCAGCCCTTGGACATCAGAGCTTCAGGTTCACCATTCAGACTTCACAGATTATATGTTGTCCACCTGCCCCAAAAGATTCTCAGGGCTCCAGCCTCAGAGAGAGATTTTCACCATTGACTCAAGGTTCATTCTCCCCAGGGGTCTCTTGTTATCTCCCTGCTTCAATAGTCATTCCAGGAGCAAGTTCCCCTAATAAATTATCTGTCTGTCTGTCTATGTGTCACCTTTGTCGTTGGTTCTGCCTCTCTTAGAACACTGACTAACAAGTCCTAGGAGGAAGCTATTAAGGAAGAACATGATTGAGCTGGAGAAAATGTCAACATGGCTCCACCTGGAAACTTCTCAGCACAAATTGCAACCAGAATTCCACCCACCAGAGGGAAACATTTGCGTTTGTGTTTTCTTGTTGCTGGCTGTGGCTGCCTTCAGGGAAGTGTCACCTGTGTGGTGTTGTAAGCAACCAAGGTATGGTGAAGCAGGTGACAAAGTGACTGGAATGGACAGCGAGAGCTTCTGTTTCAGTAGTGGCTTGCACTGGGAAGATCTTAGCGATAGAAACTCTCCGGCCCTGTCCAGCAATCTCAAACTCTGGGAGATATAGAGTAAAAAGTCAAGACTTACATACCTTCATCACTGCCCAAGACCACACTCACCTGGACTCCAAAACCTGTGCTTTCTCCTCTGTGTGTTTCTCAAACCACAACCTCCGACTGTCAGCAATGCATGGCCTGTTAGGTCTCTAGGTCTCCAGAGTGTGGCCCCAGGAATCAGAGCAGGTAGCCAGTTTCCTAGGTGACTGTGATATATTCACTGATTTCTGTTGCTATCTCGTCTGTTCCACGTTGCTTCTCTAATTCTGACAGCAAAACCAGGAGCCTGAAGAAGTCTGTACTCCTTTGAGAAGATTCATTCATTTTGAGATGAATGACCACATTTCATAGGTGCAGGGACCAGACAGCCACAGGCAAGATAGGAAGAAGACGGGTGCTTGATTAATAGTTCCTCAAGCTCTGATGAAAGATTCTACGATTTCTTATTACTGGATAGTTTTTGGGGTTGGAACTGTGTTTCTGCAAAATATATGTTGTAATCCTAACACCCAGCACCCCAGGATGTGATTTTTTTGGGGGGTACCAGGTCACTGCACAGGTTTGTAGGTACAATTAGTTATGATGGAGTCATATGGGAATAGGGTGACCCTTAGTGTCTTTATTAGGAAAGGGAAAAACAGAATGAAGACAGACACACAGGAAGAACACCTTAAAATGACAGATGCGGAGACTGGAGTATGCAGGTAGAATCCACAGAAGAAGGACAGATTCTCCCAGTCTGAGCATGGCCCAGCTTAGCTCTTTATTTCAGACTTCTGGCCTCCAGAACTGCAGGAGTGTAAGTATCTATGCTTTTAATCCACACAGCCTGTGGTGGTTTGTGCAGGGTAGCCCTAGAAAATAAATACAGAGTAAATGAAGGTTATTTCTGTGCTTTCCTTCCTCTGGAGCTTATACCATCCCCATTGCTCCATACCAGGCATCCTCAAACTCCAGGCCAAGAATCTGTGAGCGGCAGCAGGTGAAGCTTCACCTGCATTCACAGTCGTTTTGAGATGATGGGCCCTGGTGGCTTCTTTCTAAGCCCTTGATGTCCTGAACAAAGACCTGGACAAGACATATGGGAAAGGCTGTGAAAATGTGTTTATTTATTGAAAGTCGAAAAGAAGTACTTTTTATAGGGAGAGATTGGCCAGTAATAGGCTCCCAGCAGCCCTGAGGATAAAAGGAAAAGGGGTCTTTAGTGTCAAATTCTCAGGTTGTCTTTCTGGTACAGTGGCCCTATTGAAAACTCACGTGTCCTACACCAAACTCTCCTATGGAAGAACTTGCTTGGCTTCTTGCTAGATGTAAATGAAGGATCAGAAGCAGCACCTTCTGATTGGCCACATGCAAATGAAGGATTGAAAATAGCTTCTTCTGATTGAGCCTGTGAATAGTGCCACATTCAAATGAAGAAAACTGCACTTTTCGGATTGGTCTGCAGTGCTCCAGAGATGTAAGCCTGATGTCATTTTGGGTCATGTTCTGCATACATACTCTCCTTTTAGGAAAAATCTCACTGAAACTGTTAGACATGGATTTTTATGATGTTTGACAGATTCAGCCCAGAAGGTTGTCTGGTTTGCCCCAGGCTTAATCTGCAACCTCACAGCCACTCTTCATAGCTTGCATTCACTGCCTGGGCTACATTTCCTGTCAGATCAGCAGGCCATTAGATTCCCACAGGAGGGTGAACCCTACCATGAACTGAGTATGCGAAGAATCTAGGTTGTGCGCTTCTTTGAATCATCCTCCCCCTTGTCTTCTTTGAAACCAGTTTCTAGTGCCAAAAGGGTTGGGGAGCACTGCTCAATAAGAACAGGTTGGACTTGGAGAGCCCAGGACTGAGCACATCGTCTCAAAACCAAAGAGAAGTTCTCTTTACAGAATGACAGCTGCGGATGATCTGTGTATCTGCTGCTGTTGATACTGCAGGGAATATTTCCAAGGTCTCTAGTGTAATCACTGCAAGGTTGCGGCAGACTAGTATCAAATCACCTTACCACCAGAAATTTCTGGTAGAGAAAAAGTTATCAATTCAGGGGGTATTAAAGTGTGTGTGTGTGTTTGTGTGTTTGTGTGTGTGTGTGTTGACATTTTTGAAACACTGCCTCTGAGTGGTGGCTGTCAGTTACCAGAGCCAAATCTCAAGGCCAGAAATCTTTTGATGTTGAAAGGTTCATGTTGCCTGATGGAAACCAAAGATTTATAAATCGGAGATTAAAACTAATACAGACTTCAGGAATAAAGGTCAAGCCCAACTCCATTTCTGCCATGTCAGAATAAACCTAGGTTCTTCTAAAGGCACATTTTTGAGCCTGAATCCCAGAGTGAGTCAGACGAGTGTTCCTTCCTAGATAATAACAGTGAAATCGGGCCTTAGAGAATTATTAGTCAGCAAAACTCAATTTTGGTAAGCCTGTGCTCTAGGACAGGAAATGAAGAGATATGAGACCAGATTTAGGCCTGCCAGAGAGCAAACACTGCAAGGTGCCAAGGAGAATGATCCATCTGTGTCCTCCTGCCTGATGTGAACAGAGGAAGTTGGAACGAAGAGCAGGAGGGATCTGCTCACTTTGCAAGTTCTGTGCGTTCCTTCCAATGGACAGATCAGCATCAAACCCCTACCACACCCATTGTGTATCTACTAGAATCCCAACATCTGTAACTCTGAAAGCACCAAATATTGGTGAGGACTCCAGGAGCAAGAACTTACTCAAATGAGGGCAAATGATGTGGTCACTTTGGAAGATGTTGGGCTATTTCTCGTAAAGCTAAACACACTCCTCTCACTCAATACAGCAGCCAGACTTTTTGTTATTTACCCCCAAGGAGTTGAAATCTTCTGCCTCCACAATAACCTGCACACAAATACTTACAGCAGTTTTTTTTTTTTTTTTAATTAACGGCCAAAGCCTGAACAAGCAAAGTGTCCTTCAGTAGGAGAATGGGTTAACTTGGTGCATCCAAACAACAAAGTATTGTTCTGTGCTGAAAGGAAGTGAACTATCAAGCTATAAAAAACCAGGAGGAAGTGTAAGTGCATATTACTCTGTGAAATCTGAAAAGGCTGTGTACTGCATTTTAGCTATATGACATTCAAGAAAAGGCAAAAATATGGAGGCTATAAAAACACCAGCAGTTCCCAGGGTTTGAGGGAGGAATGAAGAGACAGAACACAGAGGATCTTTACGAAAGTAGGACTAGCAAGCGCAAGAACCCGAGTTCGATCCCCGGTACAAAAAAAAAAGAAAAGAAAGTAGGACTATTCTGTATGATACTATAATGGTGGATACACATCATTATATTTTTGTCAAAGCCATAGAATGTACAACATCAAGACTGAGCCCTAATGGAATCTATGGTCTTTGGATGATTTTGACCTGTCAATAAAGATGCACTGGTGTAAAATCTGCGGGATAAATAGATGTAGATATAGGCAGATAGACACATCTGAAAAAGATAGGAGCTCTATAAAGTCTGACATTATTTCCTTGTTTCATTCCAATGAACGGCCGCCCCGGTTTGTACCAAGCACTGTGCCAGGCTTTGGGAAACACCACAGTGGCTCTCAGGTGCTAACCTGAGGGCAGGGGCAGCACAGTGAGCTCTGTGACAGAGGTGAGTAGGAAGAGTCGACAGGAGGATGTGCAGATCCATGCGCAGATTTGCAGCAGTGCGGCCTTGGAAGGCTGAGAGCTGGGCGGGTGTCAATACAACGACAGGCTGGGGGTGAGTGGGGATTGGGAATGGCAAGGGAAGAACATGAGCTCCTCAGATAGAAGCAGAGCAGAACATGGCATTTTGGAAAACAGTACAAACAACAAACTTCAACACAAACAATACAATACAAACTTCAAACAGGAAGAGGGAGGCATAAAAGAAGAGAATGAAGAGGTAGAGAAGTACCTGAATATGAAGACTATTTTAAGATACAAAATGTAAATTTCTATCTTGCAGTGGAAAAACTTGGCATGGATTTTAAACCCAGAAGTGGAGAGTCAGGTAGTTTTTAAAACTTCTACGGCAGCAATACGCGAGGTGATTCAGAGGTGAAACCCTAGAAGAGGAGTGAGGAAGATTTGTTAAAATACTGTTGCAAATAACCCAGGAGGTTTTTGAAAATT